>NC_056739.1:1076332957-1076697957 GCF_019279795.1 Protopterus annectens
GCACTAACTGTGAGCCAGAAAATGGGAAAGCACACTGTTAAGTGAGAGCCCTGATGTGAATGATGCAATATCTAGGGAAGCCAGTAGGGAATCATTTACTTGATAGCTGCTCTGGGCAGGGATTTCTTGTTTAAAAACATCACACAGAAGATCTTTAAGAAGTTGGAAGAAAAAAAGCAAAGCAATGGAAACTGTAAGGCACCCTTTTTCATACTCCTATACCCAAATGCAGCAGAAAATATCGCTTTTAAGTCTATCCATTTCTGCAGTCATCAGACTAAATGCCAGCAGGTTAGGAACAAGAGGATTTCTGAAAAACAAAGAAGGAAGGGCATATGAAGAAGATCAGGCAGCTAGCACAGAGGATTAAGGCTTTACTCTGTTAATGACTTGTTTCTTACAGAATATGGTTTGATTCTGTCAGTCTCCATTTTCCCACTGTTTGACAGAGTAAGGCATTTAGCCAGACATGGTCTGTCTCTATCTTTATCTCTGCATTTTTTTGGAATGTCCATGGATTGTTGGCTGACAGATGCCATTTCGGAATGCGAAGACGGAAGATGAAAATACCTGTCTACAATAAGAACTCAACGGTGAATGGTTCTCACATTAAAGAGGGCACAGTACCGACAAAGGGGGATGTTGTGGTCTGGGCCTAAACAAGTGACAGAGTATGAATGGAAGTCTCGGTGTGGGATCTGCTTTCCACAGGTGAGACAATTGTTAACTTTTTTGGACATCGGTTATTGCAAGAAAAAAGGATCCCCAACTGGGTACTTAGCTTTAGATGTTTTTCAGTTGTAATTCAAACTCTGGTAGCAATCGACTGGCACACTTGCGAGTATGTTGAATTTGACAGTCTGTTTTGGCATCGTTGTTGTCAAACAGTTTCCTCAGATTAGCCAGCAGAATATCAAGAAGCCAACCAGGTCTCATACATTTCCTTTTTTTATCAAGCATTGTAAAGGCCATCAGCAAGAAGTCCTTTTCAATTTCTATATCGTCTTTCGTTTTCTGGTTTTGACAATTAAAGTGAATAAAGCACAACTGGCATTCATCCTTCTCCATTCACCTCTTCAGCAGTCCACACTTGTTTCAGCATCCTTATTCAAGATGTTCATCATGTTACACTGCTGCAGTCATTACACTAGGGTTATCCTGCCGTCAGGTGGTCCCACAGTCGGCCAGAGTTCCAAAGTCTTGGTCCAGCGTCGGTTGATGTCGCTTCTTCCCTGACGTCAGTGCGCCAGGGGTATATAAGATGCATCCGACGCCATTTTCTTCAGTCTTTCTTGCCGCACGGTGCCCGAAGCAGAAGCAGTTCGCAAGTGCCGGTCGGCCGACTCCTGAGATTTTCAAAGTCGAATTTCAGATCCGAAGTCTTCAATAAAGCTAAGTACCCCGTTGGGGAAACTTTTTTCTTGCCTCAGACCGATGTCAGAAAAAGTTAATAATTGTATTTCTTGTGGGAAGCAAATACCTCATAAGGACTTCCACTCTTACTATAGTCCATGCCTAGGCCCTGATCACGACGTCACTAGTTGTCGGTTTTGTGCTAGATTTAACAAACACACTATAAAAAGACGTTTTGATTTTGCTTTGCACTACTTTGGCCGAAGGTTTAATTATACTATGCCGTCATATCAACCGACGACCGCAATACCAAAAAAACGCAAGGACAAGGAGAAAGACAGGAATCCGAGGTCCAAAACTGACGACGAAACCTCTTCTAGGCCAGTCGCCGGTTCGCCGGTTCTCAGTGAGGCGCTTTCGCAGCCCCTGACACCCGCTACCTCAGAGCCACAGGCCACCTCCGACTCCCACGTGGAGGCAACTAGGCCTCTGGAAACTCAAGGTATTGGGCCTACGGAAACTAATCCCTCAGATGGGTCTGGAGCCGCTGAGCAAGCATTGGCTTCTGAGGGTGTTTTCAGACCTTCACAACTTACCATTAAAACAACAGCCAAGACAAAAGTACCATTAAAGACAAAGAAACAAGTACAGCATTCTCCTGGACAGTCCTCCATGCCTAAGAAACAGATGCTTAAAATGGCCGAAGACCTCATTACTCTAATCAGGGGTTCCCATCCCCCTCCTGAGAAAAGGCCTAGGCAGGATACAGACTATGATTCCTCTGATCAGGTTTCCATTTCCTCTGATTCCTCTTCAGACCAGGGATACTCTCTACCCCCCTATGAGGACTCTGATGCTGAAGAATCTATCCCTTCAGCCTCTCCTCCTGAGGATTATTCTTTTGGGGAAACTTTACATACCATGAGGGAGCATTTCCATTGGGAAAGTCAGGATTACTCAGAATCCAAGAAAAGGCTCAGGGATTTCCTTTTATTGCCTCAGCACAGGCCCCTGGCTATTCTGCCTGTGCTAGACATTGTGGATGATGTGTTCGCTGAATCCAGCTTATCTCCTGATTCTTTGCCCCCTGCTCCAGCCAAGCCACATAGGTATTACAGAGTCCCTGACTCTCACAAGTTTCTTTATAAAAACCCTTCTGCTGATCCAGAAACTATTTCCCAGGGTCCAAAAGGGGTTAAGGCTTCCATTGCAAAAAATCCAGTACCCTCTGACAGAGATTCCAGAGCTTTGGATAAATGGGGGAAGAAAGTATACACTTCTGCAACTTTAGCATTAAGAGCTTTAAATTGCCAGTTTCACATGCTTAAGTACCAACAGTGTTTAATGGCTCAGTTAAAACAGAAAATGCTTGCAAGCTCAAAAGCTCCTGATTGTAAAGAAATGCAGGATTTATTGCATGCAGTTGAACAGGTGGGAAAACATACGGTTTTGATTCTTTAGAGGCCTCTTGTAGAGCCGCAGTTACAGGTTCTGTGATTTGAAGACATGCTTGGTTAAAAGAACAGCGTTTACCTGATCATGTTAAGGCAAAATTATTGGATGCTCCTTTACAGCATGATACTTTGTTTGGTGTTAAGGCAGAAGAGGTGTTAAAGAAAATGGAGGATAAAGCTAATGTATGTAAACAGTCAAGGATTTCTTACAGGTACAGCCACCTCGATTTAGCAGAAATTGGCCAACAAAGAATTGGTCCTTTCCAGTGTCAGACAGGCCACAGAGAGGCAGATACAAATGTCCAAGTGGCAGATCTCAACCCCAAGGCTCAAACAGACAATGACAGTGGGGCACCTCAACCCCAAAAGGAGGTGAGGACAAGTCTCAACCTTACAGGAAACAGTCACAATGACTTTCCCCTTCGTACGCCAAGCACTTCCCTTTTGGAAGCCCCCTTAGGGGGAAAACTAGCACTTTTTTCTCAAAACTGGCAAACAATCACCCAAGACAAATGGGTTCTGAATATTGTGTCTCAAGGTTACAGGTTCCACTTTCATACTTTACCAAGGCTAAAAGGAATGCCAGACCTGCCACAAAATCAATGGGCAGAGGCACAAAAACAAATTTCGGCCCTCATGGACATGAGAGCTATTAAAAAAGTACCACAACAGGAACAAGGACAAGGATTTTACTCAAGACTCTTCCTGGTCCCCAGAAAGGACAAGGCCTGGAGGCCCATACTAGACCTTTCAATTCTAAATACTTACCTGGATATTCCGAAGTTCAGAATGTTGACATTACAGCAGCTTCTACCCATGCTGGGTAAGAAGGCTTGGCTTGTTACTCTGGACCTCAAAGAGGCATACCTGCATGTCCCAATCAGACAAAACTGCTACTGCGCCCAGGGTCTTCACAAAGTGCCTGGCACCAGTAATTGCATTTTGCAGACAAAAAGGAATTCAAATATATCCATACCTGGACGACTGCCTCATTCAAGCAGAGACAAAGGACATTCTTCTACAGCATCTGGCGTTTGTAAAAAGGTTGCTAATTTCTCTAGGGTACAAAGTAAACGAAAATAAGTCAAAACTAGTGCCCTCACAACAGATTATATTTCTGGGTGCCAGCTTAAATACAATGGCCCAGATGGCTTACCTCACGCCAGACAAACAAGTTCAACTAACTCAATATTTTCAGTTACTGGCAAAAAAAGTCCCATCTCACTGCAAGAAAAATTCTGCAGGCCCTGGGATTCATGGCATCTTGCATATTACTAATACCATATGCCAGACTGCATATGAGGAAATTACAATGGTACCTAAAAAGTGTTTGGACTCAACACTCTCACAGTTTAGAAGCAGTAATACCAATGATTCCCTGCCTACAACAGGAGTTTCGATGGTGGGCACAGGCATGTCACCTAAACAAGGGTCAGCCTTTTACCCTACCCACAGCCAGGCAGAGTCTAACAACAGATGCTTTGGATTATGCCTGGGGAGCACACATGGCAGGAAAATGCAATCAGGGCAAGTGGACCACAGACCAGATGCATCTTCACATCAATCAAAAAGAAATGTTGGCTGTTCAAAATGCCCTAACAGCTTTCAAGGACCTTCTGCATCCAGGACAATTATTATTAAAGACAGACAACACCACAGTAATGTAGTACATAAACAAGCAAGGGGGCACCCATTCTTATCCCCTATGCAGGCAAGCCATGACCTTGTGGAACACAGCCCTAACGTATCAAGTTCACCTGCAAGCACAATTCCTGCCAGGAAAGAAAAATACTTTGGCAGATGATGTAAGCAGAAATATCATGGACCCTCATGAATGGAAATTGAATCCACAGATCTTCAGCGTGGTAACGCAAAAATGGGGATGCCCAGACGTAGATCTTTTTGCCTCCCCACTGAATTGCCAACTACAAAAATTCTGCACAAGGACTTATCATAAGCAAGCATGGAAAGTGGATGCTCTTTTGTTCAGCTGGAAAAACCTAAAATGTATGCCTTCCCGCCACTGCCTCTCCTTTCAGAGGTACTCCTAAAAGCCAGACAAGAAAAACTAGAGATGATCCTGATTGCTCTAGACTGGCCACGCCAGCACTGGTACCCTATCTTAAGGAACTTAGCTCAAGGCCCACCATGGATTTTGCCTCAAATTCCACACCTTCTGACTCAACAAAACAATCAGATCCTGCACGGTCAGCTCAAAACCCTAAACCTGGCTGCATGGCAGATTCATTAGTCAAACAGGCAACACCTCTCTAAAGCTGTTATGGATGTCATTTTGGAGGCCAGGAGGCCTAGCACCAGGAAAGCATACTCAGAAAAATGGAAGAGATTCTGCGCCTGGAACCAGGCTCAAAGCCTTGACCCTCTTGTTCCAAACATTCCTCAGATTTTACAATACTTAACTGAGATGCTGGACAGAGGCCTATCCTTCTCATCAATTAAGATCCATGCCTCTGCCATTTCAGCACATTACAACACGGATCCTCCTTTATTCTCTCATCCCTTGCTAAAGCAGTACCTCAGAGGGGCTAAAAACATAAGACCATCCCGGGGAGCACCAACACCAACTTGGGACCTCAATTTCGTTTTGGAAAAACTAACCTTGCCTCCTTTTGAGCCAGCCAATACAGCCGATCTAAAATTTTTATCATGGAAAACAGCTCTGCTCCTGGCAGTAACTTCAGCACGAAGAGTCTCAGAGCTACAGGCATTAATGGCAGTGGAACCTTTTATAATTTTTCATCAGGACAGGGTTTCTTTAAGGACAAACCCTACCTTTATGCCAAAGGTGGTATCTAGTGTGGCACTTAACCAAACCATCCATTTGCCAACTTTTTATCCAAACCCCCAGAATAAAGGGGAGAAACTTCTGCATTCCTTGGACATACACAGGCAGCTACGCTTCTACTTGGACAAAACAAAAGCTTTCAGGAAAACTGAGCAACTGTTTGTAGCTTATGCTGCAGGATCACAGGACAAGGCTATCTCAAAGCAGACTATATCCAAATGGATAGGACACTGTGTTCATTACTGCTACACACAGCATGGAAAATCAGTCCCAAATAACATTAGGCCACATTCCACCAGGGCAACAGCCACTTCAACAGCCTTTCTCAGAGGAGTACCTACCAAGGAAATTTTGGAGGCTGCAACTTGGAGTTCAGTGCGCACCTTTACCAAGCATTACCACCTGCCTCTTTACTCTAAATCCAGAGCAGGATTTGCCACTGCATTTCTGCAGGGCCTCATAGCCAATCCTAACTCTTTATAGACCAGCCACCCAACCTTAGCTTTGGGATTCTACCCAAGTGTAATGACTGCAGCAGTGTAACACGATGAACATAGTACAGTTTTGTACCTACCATAAATGTAGATGTTCGAGTGTTCACACTGCTGCAGTCCAGGTTACCCTCCCTCCATCCCCTCTGAACTAGCTGGACTTATCTATACCTTTCTATCCTATACAACCTTTGTGGTGTGTTTGCTTGTAACTGAAGGTATTGTTTTTATTTTATATGTATATTTTTTATTAGCAATATGTATTGCCTAACTACTTGGGGGCACCTGACATCTGGGGCAAGAAAAACTGAAGAAAATGGCATCGGATACATCTTATATACCCCTGGCGCACTGACGTCAGGGAAGAAGCGACAGCAACCGACGCCGGACCAAGACTTTGGAACTCTGGCCGACTGCGGGACCACCTGACGGCAGGATAACCCTAGTGTAATGACTGCAGCAGTGTGAACACTCGAACATCTACATTTATGGTAGGTACAAAACTGCACTTTATGCACTCTATGTTCCCCAATTCCCCAATGGGGCACCATATTCTGTACTTCATCACTTTTATAACCTTCCTAATAAATCCTTTTACACATTTCTAAATACATGCATTGAGTTACATAATTGCTTCCAAATTACCTTATTCTACTTTGTAATGTTGATATCAGTAACTGTACATATGTCCATGCCAGTCATTATCACATTGGCTCAATATTTCAGCAAAGCTGATTTACCATTTCACGCCCAATTAGACTAAGCCTGTGGCCCAGTAACGTTGCTTTATCCCTTTAATATCAATAGAAATGGCATTAAACTAAAAATATACTTTTCATCACTGCATTATCAAGCAAGAATTATAAGCTTTCTGAATGAAGCATTTCTAGTAATTTCTGTTAGAAGTAAAGTTTACAAAATGTTAACACTTTTCTTTATAAAATATATTCATATCATAATTGAGTACTAGAACAAATTACTGGTTTCATGGCATGTTTAGTATCAGGTTGTATCACTGAAGCTCTGTTAATTTTCTACTTCTACCCACTTTGAACAAATATGTATTATGCTAAATACTGTTATCCCTACTTCAGCAGAACCCATGTAGTTGATGTACAAGAAACATTAGTCACAATTTTCAGTATTTAACTTTGCATTATTCCATTATAAAGCCCAGGTACAGTATATCGTTTGGGTTGCCCTTGACAAGTTATTTATTTATTTATTTATTTATTTATTTATTTATTGGCATTTAATTACTGGGAAAGTCCCACTGGGTAGAAGCCCATTTTCAGTGGAAGCCAGGGAAGAAAAGCTCTAAATTATTACAAAACATTTTAAGAACAGTAATTTTACAATCTTCAAAAATAAAAATAAAACATCTGCCATTTATATAATTATAACAAATTAGACACAGTATAAAAACATTGCGTAAGAATCTATACAAGTTATATGATAATTATTTATTTAGAGAAATATTAGTTTGTAGAGAAATTAAAGGTAAGTTAGTCTAATACAAACAGGAATTGCAGTATGAAGTGAGGGAAAACAGGCTGATGGTGTATTTAGAAAGGAAGTCAGGGAAGAGAAACAGATAGCAGTAAGGAAGTAAGTGAAGAAGGGAGACTAAGGAGGTATAAGGAATGAAAAGGTACTTCTTCACATTTAAGGATATAGTTTGTCCTGGTTTTGAGCAACAACAGAGACATATTTTAGCTAAGACGTCTTTCAGAGTGGAAAAATAGATAGATGGGAGGGAAGAATACAGGTAAGGAGTTCCAGGCCTTAGGAACCTTGTACAAGTACAGACAATGTCCAGCAGATTTGATAGATTTATAGACAGACAGGGGTTTTTGGCCACCGGATCACAGTGACCGACTGGAAACATAGTTGTGTAGAATGTTTTTCAGTGCTGGACTGGCAGATGGATGTGGGATCATTTTATAGGTGATAAGAAGCTGAGTATATGTTAGTTGATGAGGCAGTTCTAACCAATTTAGGCTTTTCAGTGCTATACAGTGGTAGGTTATGAAACGGGTATTTGCTGCAAATTTAGCAGCTTTGTTATAACATTGTTCAAGTTTTAATTTTTGTGAAGCTTGGAGGTTAGTAAGGTTGGGAGTGCCATAAAGAAGTGTAGATAGGAGATTAGTGGCAAGTGCAGTTTTATTTGTGTCAGTGAGAAAGTATTTGGTTCTGTAAAGCATCTTTAGTTTTTGATGAGTTTTTCTTATGCAGTTTTGTATATGCAGGTCAAACGTAAGCTTATCATCCACTATCACCCTAATATGCTATGAGAAGTGACTTCACTGGTTGTATTATCAAGAGAGAGGACTTTAAATTTAATTTTTTTCATGAGAAAGGCATTTTGGAAAAAAGTAACAGTTTGGTCTTTTTTGGGTTAAGCATGAGTTGAGTTACAAAACCATGTTTCAGTGGCTATTAAAGCTTTGTGAGTAATTTTTTGGAGGTGTACCATGTTGTCAGATTTCCCTTGTGGTGCACTTATCAAAGTGAATATGAGTGGAATGGCAGGGTGTACTTACTCTGTGAAGTGGTGCTGATCCTCATTTCTAGACATATGAGCATTTAACTCCACCACTCTTTGTCTCATATTTTTTTCCACACCTTTCACACAAATGGCTGCTAAGTAGAATGTAATTGTCCTGATGTTTCTTAGGTGTCTCCTTTTGCAAAAGCATCATTTGTTTTGCTTTTTCAAAAGTTTGATGGCATCTTCTGTTAGCATAGAATGACCAAACAGCTTGGTCAGTGTTATGCACAATATCCCAGTAAGTCTTTCATTATTCAGAGATGCACTTAACCCATTTATTTTGTCTTGTTACCCCAGAATACCAAGACCCCCCTTTCATCTTCTGCACTGGTCACTGCCTTATCTGTTCTTTAGCTCCCATCCTTTGCTCATGCTGGCATTCTTCTCATTCTCCTCCTTCATAAATATCATTCAGTACTATGGCAGGATTAAATATTAATTCAGCACTATGGCAGGATTAAATACTCATTCAGTACTGTGGCAGGTTTAAATACTCATTCAGTACTATGGCAGGTTTAAATACTCATTCAGTACTACGGCAGGTTTAAATATTCATTTGGTATTATGGCAGGTTTAAATACTCATTCAGTACCATGGCAGGTTTAAATACTCATTCAGTACTATGGCAGGATTAAATACTCATTCAGTACTATGGCAGGATTAAATATTCATTCAGCACTATGGCAGGATTAAATACTCATTCAGTACTGTGGCAGGTTTAAATACTCATTCAGTACTATGGCAGGTTTAAATACTCATTCAGTACTATGGCAGGTTTAAATATTCATTTGGTATTATGGCAGGTTTAAATACTCATTCAGTACCATGGCAGGTTTAAATACTCATTCAGTACTATGGCAGGATTAAATACTCATTCAGTACTATGGCAGGATTAAGTACTCATTCAGTACTATGGTAGGATTAAATACTTATCCAGTACTATGGCAGGATTAAATACTCATTGAGTATTATGGCAGGAGTAAATACTCATTCAGTACTATGGCAAGTTTAAATACTCATTTGGTACTATGTCAGGATTAAATATTCATTTGGTACTGTGGCAGGGATTAAATACTCATTCAGTAATATGGCAGATTTAAATACTCATTCAGTACTATGGCAGCACAGGATTAAATACTCATTCAGTATTATGGCAGGTTTAAATACTCATTCAGTACTATGGCAGAATTAAATATTCATTCAGTACCATGGCAGGTTTAAATACTCATTCAGTACTATGGCAGGATTAAATACTCATTCAGTACCATGGCAGGTTTAAATACTCATTCAGTACTATGGCAGGATTAAATATTCATTCGGTACTATGGCAGGTTTAAATACTCATTCAGTACTATGGCAGGATTAAATACTCATTCAGTACTATGGCAAGATTAAGTACTCATTCAGTACTATGGCAGGATTAAATACTCGTCCAGTACTATGGTGGGATTAAATACTCATTGAGTACTATGGCAGGATTAAATACTCATTCAGTACTATGGCAGGTTTAAATACTCATTTGGTACTATGGCAGGATTAAATATTCATTCGGTACTTTGGCAGGATTAAATACTCATTCAGTAATATGACAGGTTTAAATATTCAGTATTATGGCAGCGCAGGATTAAATACTCATTCAGTACCATGGCAGGTTTAAATACTCATTCAGTACTATGGCAGGATGTGTTCATTTTCAGACGTCTTTACTCTGGATGCTACTGTGCTCATCTTTACCTCCTTCATTCCTCAATATAACTTGAAACTTTCTTCCTTTTGCCCGTATCTCATACTCTTCACTGTCTCATGTTCCGTTGGAGCTGAGCACACTCAATGACCACCTTCCAGTGTTTTCCTTTAAAACCACAGAAGACATGCCAGCTGTAACAGTTATGAAAAGAACCATTTCAGTAGCTAAAGAAAACCAGTTAATGCAAAGTGCTTTGCACTGACAGTAGCATAGCATACTAGCAGAAAGATCTTGCAAAAGCCATACACATTATGTTTCTCATTGTCTTTGCCACAGTGAATAATCTTTTCTGCCATTAGAAAACAAATAAAGGATAAAACGTTGTCATTAGATTATTGCAGACATATATAGAGATATAAAGTTAAGAGGAAAGGTCTAGGACACCTGGAAGCCTAAGACATCACAGCAACTTCTTTCCCTTCATAAAGAGCACCATTAAAACATTGAAGCAAGTTCATAGGTTCATAGGTTCATAGATTAGTACTAAGCTAACTGCCTTGCAGCCATTTAAGCCTAGCCAATTATCCCTTGTGAGACTCAAACCCTGGACCTTGTGTTTGTAAGGCAAACACCTTAACCATTAGGCCACCCTCCCAACCCCATTAGGCCACCCTCCCAACCCTCTTGTGGTAAATAAGTCTTGCTAGCATTCCAGCCAAAACTATTTTGGAAGGTTGTCCTAGATGTTTACCACCTTACTACTAACTGCAATTACCTTGACCCCAGTGAATATAAAAATTACATTGCAAACATCAGAACATAACTCCATTGACCAAATGTCAAACTAAATGTAACTCAACCAAGGTCTAAAGCTTCAGTTTATTACCCCATCTTCTCCTTTAGAGCTCTTTCTTCTAAAAATTGTACCCAGGATTTTAGAAACACTCTCAAAAAGGCCATAATCCATATACAGCCCCCACTGCCTTCCTGTCATAATCCATATTGAGCCACCACTTTTTTCTTGACATAATCAATTTTCAGCCCCACTTCCTTCCTGCCATAATCCATATCCAGACTGTACTTCCTTCCTGCCGTAATCCATATTCAGCCCCCACTTCCTTTCTGCTGTAATCCATATTAAGTTCCCACTTCTTTCCTACCATAATCCATATCTAGCCCCCACTTACTTCCTGACATAATTCATATTCAGCCCGCAATTCCTTCCTGATGTAATCCATATCCAGCCCCCCACTTCCTTCCTGCAATAATCCATATTTAGCCCCCACTTCTTTCTTTCTACAAAAATTCAGTATGTCATTAGCCACAAGACACTATTTGTGCCACCGTAATTAACCTCCTCAAATTATCTCATCAGCTATACCCCAAGACCACTGGACTATAAGTAGCCTATGCTCTGTAACAAGACTGTTTGAGAAAATAAACAGAGCCAATAACTATGATATGCTGATTCACAAAATTGCTTTGAGAAAGGTGTGGTACTCAAGTGCAATTTATTCAGCAGAGCATACAGTTTTTTCTACTGTCTATAATAAAAGAACATTTTAACGTGTAAACTACCAGTTTCACATTCAGAAATTACACATGATTGACTTTAGAACTAGTGCACTGAAGTGCACAACAATCTGTGTCAGCAATGGGGCCTCTAATGTCCAGTCTGGCAGCCAGCTATCTAATACAGGAATTTTCACAAAAGGTGCTCCACAAAGGTCTATATTAGCACCAGTTCTTCTTTCTCTCTTTATAACTAATTATAACTTTCTGTGTACCATCTTCAGTCATGACTTTATTTATATTTTGATAGCATCCCTATTTTTAGGACCAGATTAACTTTTAAAAGTATACAAAGGCAGTTAAAAAAGGATCTTTTCTCTCTATGGATGTATGTGGAGGGTAAGAAGCTTTCAGTAAACACTAAGAAAATAAAAAATTAAAGCCAACAAAACCGTTACATCACTAGACCCAGGAAAGCAAACTAGAGGAAGTTCAAAATTGTAAGTAATTAGGACTTTGGCTTGACCCATCCCTGTCACTCATAAAGCATACTGAGTTTATGGTAGCTAAGGTAAACAACACAGCTAAATTATACCATGACCCCCCATTAATATTCCAAAACGTGCACGCTGATTGGCCAGCGTGCACGTTGTAAATCGACTTGTACTAATGTAAAAAGGTCCGGTCGCCCGGGCTTTTTCCATTAGTATAAGTCTTTTTTTTTTAAACACTGTCTGACTATGGTAAAAAAGTTTAACATAGCGGCACAGGTTTAAAAAAAGCAATGGAGATCTCCGTTGCTTTTTTTAAAGCTGTCTCGCTATGTTAAACTCCTTTAACATAGCGACACAGTGTGTAAAAAGCAACGGAGATATTGCTTTCTCCGTTGCTTTTTTTAACCTGTCTCGCTTTGTTAAATGGGTTTAACATAGCGAGACAGCTTTAAAATAAGCAACGGAGATCTCCGTTGCTTTTTTTAACCTGTCTCGCTATGTTAAACCCATTTAACATAGCGAAACAGTAAAAAGCAGCGATCATCTTGCTTTCTCCGTTGCTTTTGCCCACAGCTCTGATGTACTGCGTAGGCATGCGCAGTACATCAGAACTGCCACGGATACCAGACAGCTGCGGAAGGGCAGTAAGGAGGCATTATACAATGCCATTATTTAAGAAAAGTAATTATTTCTTTTCTTAAATAATGCTATTGTATAATAGCAATAACCCACGCCTGGGTGTGGGTAATGCGGGATTTACCCACGTGGGTAAATCCCGCATTACCCACACCCAGACGTGGGTTATTGCTATAATATGCTACATTGTGTCAAATCATCTAATCACAGAAACCAAGAAAGCATTAACAAACAAATTTATTAATACCTAAATATGAGTATGGTCTTCGAAGAACTGCCCTGAAATCTAGTGAAAATACCCAGTTTATTTAGATGACTGTTAATGAAATCTGTAGATTCTTCACTGTAGCACCCAGAATTGAGCATCAGTGCTTTAAATTACAGAAAGCCAATAGGGTGCAAGACAGCCTTTAATATCCCCTCCCAACACTGGTGTGCAAGCTAAAAATCAGAAACTGTCCCACAGTATAAAAGCAGATGTAGAAGAATCCGGGTCTATGTTCTGCTGTGAATTTTAAAAACATTGAACCATGAAAGAACGAACGTAAACCAGCGAACCGGAAAAACATTGAACGACAACTGTGAAAATAAATTCAGCGAATGGCTGTAGTCAGCCAACAACCAGGAAGTAACGCAATGCATAAGGTAAGTGAAGGGAAACCTTTTAAATTTGACCTATTCCCCACTGTAGTGCAATCTTGGAGTTGGTATATATGTATATGTATATGTATATATATATATATATATATATATATATAGATATATAGATATATATATATATATATATATATATATATATATATATACATAAATATATATATATATATATATATATATATATATATATATATGTATATATATATAATATATATATATATATATATATATATATATATATATATATATACATATATATTTATATATATAGGTTCATAGGTTCATAGGTTGGTACTGGGCTATCTGCCCAAGGCATATATTAGCCCAGCCACGTTGTCGGTATTCACCGCCTTTAGTAGTTCCCTAGACCCTTGTACTAGCAGCTAGTACCCTTGGCCCCTATCTAGTAGTGCTGTTGGTGTGATCCCCGGTGTGAACTTTCTGTTACCCATCCACTCATCAAGGTTCCTCTTGAAGAGTGATAGTGAGGGGCTCTGTCTTATGTAGATCGGGACCCTGTTCCATAGTAAGGGAAGTCTCTGCGAAGGGAATCTATCCCTCCAGCATGTTCTATTCATTGTTGTGTTGAGGTTTATATCTCTAGAACGTGTAGCTCGAGTAGATTTGGTTTTGCTAAGATGGAGCATGTTCAACAATACTGAGCTGGACATGGCTCTGTACGTTAGACAGAGATCGCCTCTGAGAAAGCGGTATACAACAGAGAACAGTCTTAGCTTTTTCAATCATGCTGCATAGGGCAACTGTTTGAGGCTAGTAATCCTCTTGGTTAGGTACCTTTGTGGTCCCTCCAGCTGCTGGAGATGTCTAGTCAGGTACATTCCAATTGGTGCATTGTACTCAATAATGGGTCTGATGTGGGAAGAGTAGAGGGGCACCATTACATCCTTAGATCTTGATGCAAACCCTTTCGTGATCAGATGGGTCACATAGAAGGATTTTCTAACCACTATGGCAACATGGTTATCAAAGGAAAGCTGACTATCTACTTGGGTCCCTAGATCCCTTATTTCTTCTTCAGATTTCAGGGAATTACCTCCTATGTTGTAGTTTGCGGTTACTCTGTTTTTTCCAAAGGAGATTACTACACATTTTTTTGCATTTAGCTTGAGATCATGGCTTTGACACCATGCATCAGTCTCATTTAGGCCCTTCTGGAGGATCTCCATGTCAGCCGGAGACTCTATTATAGCACCCAGTTTGCAGTCGTCTGCAAACTTAGTCAGCCACAGCCCTTCCGTGCTTGCCTGTACTTCTGAGAAGTATATGCCAAACAAGAGGGGCCCCAGGACAGAGCCCTGAGGCACACCACTTATTACTGGTCTGGATTCGGACATAGATCCCGCTACTCTTACTTTATGGGATCTGTCTAAGAGCCAGTTTGCGATCCATCTTGTGACGTAAGGGTTTATGACCAGGCTGGTGAGCTTATCAATAATACCTGAATGGGGAATGGTGTCAAATGCTTTAGCAAGGTCAAGGTAAGCCGTGTGTACCTCCTTTCCCTTATCTATAGCCTGAGTAACTGTCTCAAAGAAATCCACCAGGTTCAGGAGGCATGATCTGCCCTTGACGAAGCCGAACTGTGTGGGGTCCAGCGACTGGAGGTTCCCAATCTCTCCATTTATGAGTTCCATAATGATTCGCTCCATAGCCTTACAGATCAGACTGGTCAGGCTTATTGGTTGGCAGTTCCCAGAGTCAGTTGTGGCCCCACCCTTGTGTAGTGGGACCACCATTGCTGTGCGCCATTCTTTGGGTACATATCCTGTGGAGAGGCTGAGACTGAACAGGGTATTAAGATGCGGGGTTAATTCCTTTTGGAGCTCACATATGACACAGCCTGGGACACCATCTGGTCCCATGGAGGCAGTGTTTTTAGCTTTAGATAGAGCCTTGTTAACCAATGTATCAGTAATAATTGGACTTACACAATCCCCTAGAATGGTAATAGGCCCTGAAGGTGGTGAGGGGGGAGAGAAATTTGCACTGGACCTGTCAGCCAAGATGTTGGCAATGTCAGAAGGGTCAGTGTATTTTGTTCCATTTTGTACTAGCTCAGAACAGACCTGAGCATTGCCATTTAGGTTTCTGACATAGCCATAGAAGGCCTTATGGTTATCCTTGGCATCCTTGGCAACTTTCTTTTTGAAATTGGCTTTAGTTGACTTGATGAGGGCCCTCAATTTCTTACTAATGCTGATCAGGGATGATTTTTCTACTTGAGATTTAGCCTTTTTTTGTATAAGTCTCCTCCTTTTATTGTAAAGTTTGCTTATGGCCGGAGTCCACCAGACTGGTTTCTTCTTGCTTGAGGAAGGAGTCTTGGTTTTATTTGGGATAGCACGGTCCATGCAATCCTGAAGATGTATATAAAATGCCTTGGTATAGGATTCCGCATCCTGGATATCATTATCCTTCTGCAAGGGAATAGCGAAGCTTTCCACTTCAGATGCAAGTAGTTTGAAGTTTGCTTTGGAAAGGTTTTTGACTATGGTTTCTTTGATTGGGGGAGGTGGAGGAGTGAGGATGTCCAGGATTATCAGTTTGTGGTCGGATCTGACCAAGGAGGGGGTGATAACGGGTGTGGTACAATGGGCGCCCATATTTGTGATGATTAAATCCAATATGTTGTCCCCTTTAGTGGGGGAACATACTAGTTGTTCAAGTGCATTTGAATTTATAAATTCTATGAATCGCTGAGCATAGGAGTTGGAACATTGGTAGTTCGCCCAGTCTATACCAGGGTAGTTGAAATCACCCAAGATTATGGTGTTGAGTAGGACCTTTATATTTTCCAATGTCTCAAGGAATGCAGAGTGAGCATCTTGGGACATGGTGGGCGATCTATAACCGGCTACGACTTGAAATGTGGTTTTGTCTGCTGATAGTTGCACATGGCTGATCTCTGGGGAATCATGCTGCGCTACTAACCTGGAGATATGGGTATCCTTGATGAATATGGATACACCTCCGCTCTTTGTACTGTGATCTGGTAACTGAGGCCGAAAGGTATAATATGAATTGTAACCTGGCAGTGCTGGGGTGCTCTCTTGAGCCTTGAACCAGGTTTCCGTCACTGCACAAACATCGGTTTTCTCCATGCTGAGGAGAGCCTCGAGTGTGTGCATTTTGAGGTTGAGACTTCTGGCATTGAGTAGCATTACCCTTAGTTTTTGGTTACCTGTGCTGGTTACGGTGGTTGGTTTGTCCTTTGAGCCTTGCCTAAGAAAGGCACTATGGGGACGGCAAGAGCCTTGGCCAGTATTCAAAAACCTAGGGGTGACAGGTGCAACCCATCTCTGGCAAAACAGTGAGGCTTGTCTATCATGTCATCCCAGGCAGACAGACACTGGATCCCCTTAGAATGACACCAGAAGCTTAGCCAATTGTTGAAATTGATCATTTTGCCTTTGTATTATGGTATCATTCTAGATGAAGGTAGTATGCTACTCAAGGTCAGGGTCATACCAGCTTGGGCTACATGATCAGAGAGCTCCTCAATGTCTCTTTTCATGTAGTCCAGGGAGGTACGTCTTAGATCATTCACACCAACATGTACAATGACAGCGTCATACTTGTACTTGTTCTGGAGTGACCTAAGTGCCTGTGTTATGTGGCGGATCCGAGCACCTGACAGGCAGCTGACAGTAACCTTCTCCTTGTTCAGCCTGGTGAGTGGAACATCCGTGTGCCTTACTATAGAGCCTCCTATTACTAGTGTGTTAGGTATGGTGTTTTGCCTTAAGGGCTGCTGTGTTATATATATAAGGGAGGGTTGGTTGTGTGTGCGTTGTTGGCTGACTATGGCCACTCATTTTTTTTTATTTCACAGTTGCCGGTTTTCAAGGATTTTACAGTTCAATGTTGTAATTTCATTGTTTCATGGTTCAATGTTATTTCCGTTCGGTAAGTGAACATAGACTCAAAGAATCCATGACATTACATAAGCCTACAATTAAACAAGCAATAGTGGAAAAAATCTTTAGAACAGTTTCCCCATCATACAGAACTCACCCGCTAGAGATTATTGTAAAAGAAATGAATTCTCCCCACTTTTAGGACTACATTATACGAACACCTAAAAAGCATCAACACCTGCAACTGCATTAAAGATAATGGATGCTGGAAGGTTTTCAGCTCTCTGAATGTTTTCACTTATTAGCAAGTGTCCCTTCTTCTGTATCATGTGAAATTTGACATCTATGGCAGTTGTGACTTGTATTGAGAAAACTACTTATCGACATGTGTGCACCATATCCTGAAAAGCTACTCCATTGGTCTACCAGTTGTAAACATGAAAGACTAACTTTGCTGTCTTTTTTTACAGTATTAATTATTTAGTATCTTCCTCATTGCCATTATCCTGAAACTTAAGAGCAATTTATTTTAGTTCTGCTTACCCAATGCTATTCTGTCTGTAGCACTGGTAACCCAAAGCTATTCTGTCTGTAGCACTGGTAACCCAAAGCTATTCTGTCTATGGCACTGGTAATTCAAACCTATTCTGCCTGTGGCACTGGTAACCCAAAGCTATTCTGTGTATGAGACTAGTAATCCAATGCTATTCTGTCTATGATACTGGTAACCCAAAGCTATTCTGTGTATAAGACTGGTAATCCAATGCTATTCTGTCTATGATACTGGTAACCCAATGCTATTCTGTCTGTAACCCTGAAATCCACGAAGACAGAACTCAGTACAAAACAAAACCAACTCCACAGCAGGTAGAATCCAATAGCAGTTTATTTTCCAAACAGGTTTCCACACAGTTAAGCACTTTCTTCCCTGAATCGGGACTTCTTCAGAACAAATTGCAAACTAAAACACAGTCCTTATAAAGGATAATCCCACCGTTCACTCAATAATTAAATCATAAACATCATTAGTCATCATCATCATCTTCTTTCAGCTGTTCCCGTTAGGGGTCGCCACAGCAGATCATCTGTTTCCATTTCTTCCTGTCCTCTGCATCATGCTCTTTCACACCAACTGCCTGCATGTCCTCTCTCACCACATCCATAAATCTTCTCTTAGGCCTTCCTCTTTTCCTCTTACCTGGCAGCTCCATCCTTAGCATCCTTTTCCCAATATACCCAGCATCCCTCCTCAGCACATGTCCAAACCAACGCAATCTCGCCTCTCTTGCTTTGTCTCCAAACTGTCCAACCTGAGCAGACCCACTAATATACTGATTCCTAATCCTGTCCATCCTAGTCACACCCAGTGCAAATCTTAACATCTTTAACTCTGCCACATCCAGCTCTGACTCCTGCCTTTTCGTCAATGCTACTGTCTCCAACCCATATAACATAGCTGGTCTCACTACCCTCTTGTAGACCTTCCCTTTCACTCTTATTGGTACCCGTCTATCACAAATCACTCCTGACACTCTTCTCCACCCATTCCACCCTGCCTGTACTCTCTTCTTCACCTCTCTTCTACACTCACCATTACTCTGAACTGTTGATCCCAAGTACTTAAACTCATCCACCTTTACCAACTCCCTGCATCCTCACCATTCCTCTACCCTCCCTCTCATTTACACACATATATTCTGTTTTAGCCCTGCTGACCTTCATTCTTCTCCTTTCTAAAGCATATCTCCACCTCTCCAGGGTCTCCTCAACCTGGTCCCTACTCACTACATATCACAATGTCATCTGCAAACATCATAGTCCATGGGGTCTCCTGTCTAATCTCATCTGTCAACCTGTCCATCACCACTGCAAATAAGAAAGGGCTCAGAGCTGATCCTTGATGTAATCCCACCTCCACCTTAAACGTATCTGTCACTCCCACCGTAGTCCTCACCAATGTCACACTACCCTTGTA
Organism: Protopterus annectens; assembly: GCF_019279795.1. Taxonomy (NCBI): domain Eukaryota; kingdom Metazoa; phylum Chordata; order Ceratodontiformes; family Protopteridae; genus Protopterus; species Protopterus annectens. The sequence goes on from NC_056739.1 coordinate 1,076,352,455, forward strand.
CATATCCTGTACCACTCTTACATACTTCTCTGCCACTCCCGACTTCCTCATACAATACCACAACCTTCTCTGTATTTCTCTAACAACACTATCAGAGCAAATATTGCATCTGTAGTGCTCTTTCCTGGCATGAAACCATACTGCTGATCACTAATCATCACCTCCCTTCTTAACCTAGCTTCCACTACTCTTTCCCATAACTTTAAGCTGTGACTGATCAATTTTATCCCTCTGTAGTTACTGCAGCTCTGCACATCACCCTTATTCTTAAAGATAGGTACCAAAACACTTTTTCTCCACTCCTCAGGCATCCTCTGACTTTCCAAAATTTCATTAAACAACCTGGTTAAAAATTCCATTGCCATTTCTCCTAAGCACCTCTATGCTTCCACTGGTATGTCATCTGGGCCAACATCCTTTCCATTCTTCATCCTCTTCATAGCTGTCCTTACTTCCTCCTTGCTAATCTGCTCAACTCACTAATTCACTATCCCCACATCATCCAACCTTCTCTCTCTCTCTCATTCTCTTCATTCATCAGCCCTTCAAAGTACTCTTTCCATCTACTCAACACACTCTCCTCACTTGTGAGTATGTTTCCCTCACTGACCTTTATCACCCTTACCTGCTGCACATCTTTCCCAGCTCTGTCCCTCTGTCTAGCCAATCGGTACAGGTCTTTTTCTCCCTCTTTAGTGTCCAATCTCTCATACAACTCTCTATATGCCTTATTCTTAGCCTTTGCCACCTCTCTCTTTGCCATGCGCCTCATCTCCTTATACTCATGTCTACTTTCTTCATCTCTTTGACAATCCCACTTCTTCTTCGCCAGCCTCTTCCTCTGTATACTCTCTGTACTTCCTCATTCCACCACCATGTCTCCTTGTCCTCCTTCCTCTGTCCAGATGTCACAACAAGCACCTTCCTAGCAGTCTCCCTTACTAGCTCTGCTGTAGTTACCCAGCTATTCGGTAACTCTTCATTGCCTCCCAGTGCCTGTCTTAACTCTTCCTTGAACTCCACCTCACAATCACCCTTTTTTAACTTCCACCATTTAATCCTTGGCACTGTTTTCACACTCCTCCTCTGCTTCTTGATCACCAACATCATCCTGAAGACAACCATTCTATGCTGCTTAACTACACTTTCCCCAGTCCCAACTTTACAGTCTCCAATCTCCTTCAGACTGGCCCTCCTACATAGGATATAGTCCCCCTGTGTGCATCTTCCTCCACTCTTGTACGTCACCCTATGCTCCTCCCTCTTCTTAAAATAGGTATTCACCATAGCCATGTCCATCCTTTTCGCAAAATCCACAATCATCTGACCTTCTGCATTCCTCTCCTTAACACCATACCTACCCATCACTTCCTCATCCCCTCTGTTCACTTAATCCAACATGCCCATTGAAGTCCACTCCAATCACTAGTCTCTCACCCTTGGGTACACTCACCACCACTTCATCCAACTCACTCCAAAATTTTTCTTTCTCATCCATCACACACCCAACTTGTTTAGCATATGCACTAACAACATTCATCATTACACCATCAATTTCAAGCTTCATAAACATCACTCTGTCAGACACTCTTCCTTCACCTCTTGGCATACTGTTCAGTTAGGATAATCCCTACCCCATTTCTTCTGCCATCCACACCATGATAGAACAATTTGAACCCGCCTCCTATGCACTTGGCCTTATTTCCCTTCCATCTGGTCTCATGCACGCACAATATATCAATGTTCCTTCTCTCCATCATATCAGCTAGCTCTCTCCCTATACCAGTCATACTGCCAACATTCAAAGTTCCTACCCTCAGTACTACACTCCTAACCTTCCTCCTCTCTTCCTGCCTTCGGGCATGCCTTCCCCCTCCTCTTCTTCAACAGTAGCCCAATTTCTGCCAGAACCCTGTTGGCTAACAGTACTGGTGGCGGTCGTTGTTAACCTGGGCCTCGACCGATCCGGTATGTAATTATGAAATCATTAGTACAATCAATTAAAAATTAAACCCAGTGAATTTGTTAAAATCATGAAGCATCAATAAAACATATTCATGTGCATTGTCATAAAGAAAATTACATAATTAAAAAGAGTGAAAAAACAGAACTCAAAAAATCTTTTTACCCTGCAGAAGCATCCATCAACCTAAAATATGCTTCTGTTTCAATAAACATGAAATATTAATATTTTCATTAATACCAGGGAGCTGGGTGGCATCTAATCTTCGTTGACACCTAAGTTCACATATATCCAAGTGTACATCTAACACTCTCCCTTGGGCATCCTTGACTAACTGCTGAAGAACCAAAAATTTAAATATATGTTGATCATGCTCTTCTAAATGTCTACTTAGAGCATTAGTCATTTTATGATTCCTGCTATCCAAAAGATGTTCCTTGACCCTGTCTTTTAATTGCCTGAAGGTCTTCCCTACATAAAATGCGGGGCAAATTTGACAGCCAAATAAACCACATTTTTGCTGTTACAATTGTGATGCCCTGTTATATGTATGTCGTTACCATTCAGCCTAAAGCAATCTTTGGTTTCCAACAAATTCCTACAGCAAACTCCCATACCACATTTAAAGTTCCCCCGGTTCTAGACCAAGCCAAACCATCTTTGTTTCCTTTGGATTCCAAGATGTTCTTAAATGACCTATCTCTCCTGTACACTACCATTGGGGCCAGTCCAACTTTGTTACTAATATTATGGTCATATGACAAAATCGCCCAATTTCGTCTGATAATCTCAGCTATTGCATCACCATCAAGATTAAAAGTTGTAATAAAGCTAAGGGTTCTACTGGGCTGATTAGTGATATCAGCCTGAGGAACTTCAGCCCTCAAAACATTTGCATCCAAACTTCTCAAAATGGGCTGGTAAGTTCCATCAGCCCGTTTCCTCATTACTTCCTTAGCAATTTTACATATCATTTGCAGGGGATACCCCCTTTTCAAAAACATTTGAGTAATAAAATCCACCTCAACATTAAATTGGATATCCTCACTTACCATGCGGGAAGCCCTCACCATCTGCCTTTTACAATGGACTTCTTTTGGTAATAAGGGTGCCAACTCACATAGTCCAAATAGGAGTTAGAAAAGGTGGGCTTATGATAAATCTCTGATGTAAATTTACCATTTCATTTATCAACCCTTAAACAAATATCCATATAAGTGATGCATTCACTACTATGGGTAAAGGTAAACTTCAAAAAGTCAACCGTCCCATTGATGTAGTCCAGGAAATTTTTAGGAGTTCTAATGTGCCTTCCCATACAAGAAATACGTTATCCAAAAATCGAGTATAACATGAAATACGCTCAAAAATTACTCTTGAAGACAGTTCCTGCTCCCAGTATGACATCATGTAACTGGAAAAAAATGAGGGCACAAGCCGCCCCCACAGCCACTCCAGTGGCCTGCTTGAAATATTGGCCCTCAAAGTACACATAGTTATTTTTTAAAACTAATTCCATGAGTACCAACAGCTTATTAATCACATCCCGGTCATACATCTCTGTTTTCAGTAATTGGGCCTCCAACCAGTTAAGGCCTGTCTCATGAGGTATTACTGAAAATAAATTACAAACATCTATGGTTACTAAATATGTTTTACTACCCACTACTACAGTATTTATCTTCTCCAAGAAATGCCATGAGTCCCTACATATGTATTGGAAACAGCTTAACTCCTTTTGCAGTTGGAAATCCAAAAACTTGCTCATAAAGCAGGTCTTTGCCCACTTGCCATCAGCTATTGGTAGGATTATTTAGACCTTTGTGTATTTTGGGGATGCCAGAAATGTTAGGGACCATGGGGTAATCATTCCTAAGAAATCTATATTCATCCTCATTTAACTGCCCTTCCAGGACCATATCCTCCAATGTTAAATCAATGATCCTATTCATTATGTTTACTTCATTGAGGGAACTCTCTTCATATGTACCATCCATTAAAAGCATATTCATAGTATTAGAATAGACATTTGAATCCATTATTGCTAGTCCACTGCCTTTGTCGGGATTCATACCCCAAATATTTTTATCTCTAATTTCCAAAAGTAAAGTATGTTCATTCTTGCTTAAATTGTACTGGGGCTCTGCTTTTTTCCACCCTAAGGTCCTCCTAATCTCTGTTTCACACGCTTTCTCAAAGACTCCCAATATAATTGTTACTACCTGATCACGTGCAATTTCATTATTAAACCATATTTTGCAATTAAGTTTCCGCACATATAACTTTAAGTCAATAAGTGTTTGTCCCACATTTATCCCTTCTACTAGAGACAAAGGTCATTCCCTTAGATAACAAATTAGCATGTTCCAAGGTTAATGCCTTACTTGAATAATTATATGTCTTAAAATCACCTGAACTGTTGTTAATAGTCTGTGGAACAAGCACCTTTTCATTTATTAATGCTATTAAAATCTCTAAATTGTTCTCCTCATCATTACTGGCCTCTATAGACTTTCCTATTGCAGTTCACAACTCATTTCATTTTCCAAAGTAAATTTATATCCATTGATTTTAAATAACTGTCTGCTCAATGCCGTACACTTCATTATTAAGTAACACATCAGTGCATACAGTATTTACATGAAACAGTTCATTAATTGCCAAGTCCATTAATTTTTCTGGTGAAAATTCCGCGTACTCTGGGCTTTCAGTCTTGCCCCTTGACTGCTGTAGTCCCTCTGTCCATCCCCAAAAAATAAGGCTGTTGCTGTACTCTGTCTCTTATCCACTCCGAGCACCGCAAATCACCTCCATCTTGCCCTTGCTGTTGCATTTCCTGCTGTTGAAAAGAGTTTGGAGATGATGTCACTTCCTCTCGGTTTCCTGTGATCTGGTTGGCCCTCCAACTACCATTGCCATGGCGACTGGATGAATGCGGGTAGACCAGCCCTTTTTGATATTCATTAATGTCTCTTTTGATTTTTTTACATTTTCTTAAAAACATCACTGCAAAGGTTGTCAACCTTACTGTATATGTTAACATAGTTGGTCTGAAAGCGATCGAACAGCAAATCATTTTTATGAACCTTTCATTGTCCTTGAGGGTTTTAGATAAATCCTCCAAAGCATGGGTGTTATATTTTAGCATAATATTCATCAACTCCATTCTGTTGCTATTCTGTCTGTAGCACGGGTAACCCAAACCTATTCTGTCTGTGCCATTGGTAACCCAAACCTATTCTGTCTGTACACTGGTAACCCAAAACTATTCTGTCTGTGGCACTGGTAACCCAATGCTGTCCTGTCTGTGGCACTGGTAACCCAAACCTGTTCTGTCTGTGACACTGGTAGCCAAAGCTATTCTGTCTGTAGCACTGGTAACCCAAAGTTATTCTGTCTGTGGCACTGGTAACCCAAACCTATTCTGTCTGTAGCACTGGTAACCCAAACCTATTCCATCTGTGGCACTGGTAACCCAAAGCTATTCTGCCTGAGACACTAATCTCCCACAGTTATTTCTCCTTGGGAGACCAGTGTCCCAACATTATAAATGATGTTATGATCCACAGCTGTTTTCTCAGTGACACTGGTAATCCATTGCTATTCTGTCTGTGTCACTGGTTATTCCAAACTGGATTGTTCTGTCTGTGGCACTGGTGACCCACTATTGTGCTGTCAATGACACTTTTAACACAGGACTGAATTGTTCTCTTTGTGATACTGATAACCCAGAGCTATTCTATCCACAACATTGATAAACCCAGAACTGAACGTCTCTGTTTGTGACCCCTGTAATCCAGAACTGAACTGTTCTGTCTGTGACCCTGTAACCTAAAACTGAACTGTTCTGTCTGTGACCATTTAACCATGAGCAGAACTGCTGTGTCTGTGACCCTGTAACCCAGAACTGAACTGTTCTGTCTGTGACTCTAACCTTGAACTGTTCTGTCTGTGACTTTGTAACCCAGAACTGAACTGCTCTGTCTGTGATCCTTTAACCCGGAACTGAACAGTTATGTCTATGACCCTGTAACCTAGAACTGAACAGTTCTGTCTGTGACCCTTTAATCATGAACTGAACTGTTTTGTCTCTGATCCTTTAACCCTGAACTGAACTGCTGTGTCTGTGATCCTGTAACCAAGAACTGAACTGTTCTGTGTGTGACCCTGTTACCTAGAATGGAACTGTTCTGTATGTGACCCTGTAACCAAGAACTGAACTGTTCTGTGTGTGACCCTGTTACCTAGAACTGAACTGTTCTGTGTGTGACCCTGTTACCTAGAATGGAACGGTTCTGTCTGTGACCCTGTAACCAGGAACTGAACTGTTCTGTGTGTGACCCTGTTACCTAGAATGGAACTGTTCTGTCTGTGACCCTGTAACCAAGAACTGAACTGTTCTGTGTGTGACCCTGTTACCTAGAATGAAACTGTTCTGTCTGTGACCCTGTAACCAAGAACTGAACTGTTCTGTGTGTGACCGTTACCTATAATGGAACTGTTCTGTCTGTGAACCTGTAACCAAGAAATTAACTGCTCTTTCTGTGGCCCTGTAACCTAGAACTGAACTGTTCTGTCTGTGACCCTGTAACCAAGAACTGAACTGTTCTGTGTGTGACCCTGTTACCTAGAATGGAACTGTTCTGTCTGTGACCCTGTAACCAAGAACTGAACTGTTCTGTGTGTGACCCTGTTACCTAGAATGGAACTGTTCTGTCTGTGACCCTGTAACCAAGAAATTAACTGCTCTGTCTGTGGCCCTGTAACCTAGAACTGAACTGTTCTGTCTGTGACCCTGTAACCAAGAACTGAACTGTTCTGTGTGTGACCCTGTTACCTAGAATGGAACTGTTCTATCTGTGACCCTGTAACCAAGAACTGAACTGTTCTGTGTGTGGCCCTGTTACCTAGAATGGAATTGTTCTGTCTGTGACCCTGTAACCAAGAACTGAACTGTTCTGTCTGTGACCCTGTAACCAAGAACTGAACTGTTCTGTGTGTGACCCTGTTACCTAGAATGGAACTGTTCTGTCTGTGACCCTGTAACCAAGAACTGAACTGTTCTGTGTGTGACCCTGTTACCTAGAATGGAACTGTTCTGTCTATGACCCTGTAACCAAGAACTGAACTGTTCTGTGTGTGACCCTGTTACGTAGAATGAAACTGTTCTGTCTGTGACCCTGTAACCAAGAACTGAACTGTTCTGTGTGTGACCCTGTTACCTAGAATGGAACTGTTCTGTCTGTGACCCTGTAACCAAGAACTGAACTGTTCTGTGTGTGACCCTGTTACCTAGAATGGAACTGTTCTGTCTGTGACCCTGTAACCAAGAAATTAACTGCACTGTCTGTGACCCTGTAACCTAGAACTGAACTGTTCTGTCTGTGACTCTATTGCCTAGAACTGAACTGGTTTGTCTGTGACCCTGTAACCAAGAACTGAACTGCTCTGTCTGTGGCCCTGTAACTTAGAACTGAACTGTTCTGTCTGTGACCCTGTAACCTAGAACTGAACTGTTCTGTCTGTGACACTAGCAACCCCGAACTGTACTGTTCTGTCTTTGACACTGGTAATCCAGAGCTATTCTGCCTGGGACCTCAGAGTCCTACAGTTATGAGTGATATTGGTGACCCAGAACAGTGCTGTCTGTGAAACTAGTAATCCATACTGGTTCTGTCTCTAATACTAATAACACAGATCTGTCTTGTCTGTGATACTGATAACCCAGAACTGTTCTGTCTGTGACACTCGCAACCCAGAGCTATTTGCCTGTGACTCTGGTAATCTGGACTTGAAATGTTCTGTCTGTGATACTGGTGACAAAGAACTGAATTTTTCTGTCTGTGACACAGATGAGCTAGAACTGTTCCATCTGTGACATTGGTAAGCCAGAGCTGCTGTTCTGCCTGGAACATAAGCAACCTAGAGTTAGCAGGTTTGTTATGTCCCAGAACTGTGCTGTCTGTGGCATTGGTAATTCATACCTGTTCTGTCTGTGACACAGGTAGCCCAGAGCTATTATGTCTGTCACACTGGTAATCCAGAGTTACATTGTTCTGCCTGTGACATTGGTGACCCTGAACTGTGCTGTTTCTGACACTGGTGATTCAGAACTAGAATTAGACTTGAAGTGAGAGACAGCTGTGGTGTAGAAAGGATCAAACTCACAGTAATATATATTCTGCACTCTTATGGTTGGAGGGGGCAGTCCATTTTAAACTTCTAAACTTATAAGAGCAATATATAAAATCTGTCCTTGATTTTGGCAAACTCCCCACCCCCATTATTTTTAGCTTTGTCTAGAGCTCCTGTGTTAAGAGGTGGCGGGTATAGTGCACATCACGCACTTAACTTTTTCTTGCTAAAATATCAATAACCTTAATTAAATGCCCAACTCAAACCCAATGAACAGGAGAGGAGCTTTGTGATGCAGTCTTGGAAGGGTGTGGCAGGGTAAGGCCTTGGACTTTAATTTGTCATTTTCCATAGGAAAATGAGGGTTGTTATTATAGCAAACTGAATGTGCATTCATTTTTGGGGGTGGGGGTGGCAAAACTGCACTCATCTTTAGAAACCATGTCTAAAATTACTGTTTAGTGAAACCTTTGAACCACACATCCCAACCTGCAGACATTAGCCCTTGAAAAATAAGAAGTTAGCCTAAAAATCTAGACATCTTATTAGCACATAACTCTTCCCACTTCTTGTAGGAATGTGGGATACTATTCAGAAACAAGTTTAAAAAAAACAGAGAGACAAAAATGATGGAAAATATGGAAAACTATAAGCACATTGCAAAATTCTACCACATAAGGTCACAAAAAGGAGTTCTTAAGATATGTCTCCTCTTTCTTTAAATTATTGTTACCTGTAGTATGTTGGTCATGTATTGTGTTTTCTATGTACTAGACAGTTTCAAAAATCACGTGATGAGGGAAATTCAAAAACATTGTGCAAAGGGCTATATCAAGCCTGAGAATAGAGACATACCTCCAAAAATAGGGACATCTAATATCAGGCCTAAAAATAGGAACATTCCTCCAAAATAGGAACAATTTAGAGGTCTGCAGTTCAAATATTTTTTGTCTCTCTTTTAAGACAAATCATAATTATTTCTAAAGGAGTGAGAAAAGCACAATTTTGCGCATTCTAGAAGTCAACAGATTTATTGTAACCTTGTTTTTGGTCTCCTGGAAGCCTTTACCCCCCCCCCCAAAAAAAGTGTATCTGTTAGTTTGCATGGGGAGTATAACAGAACAGAGAAGTCATGTAAGTAGTTGTTTTGAAACAATTGTGTTGCAAGATGGTAAGAGACATTTACAGTAATAAAAATATAAATTTTTTTTATAAACTTTTTTTTCTGAAATTCCAGTAGCTAATGTATTAAATAACTGGATATGCCAAGCTTTTAAAATCTGTTTCCTAGAAAATACACTAACAGATGGGTTTTGTATGATTTAGATTTATGAAGTACTGAGCAGTTTGAATTTCCTGCCTTTTAATCAGAGCCATTTGACTATAAAAAGCCTGTGGAACCCTGAAACCCTAGCTGTCACTATAAAGTTTTTAATTTACAGGTTGTGCCATCATGTGTCCAAAGCAATGCAGTCTTGTGCCAAGTCTGTGTATAATGACTTTATGTAGTAAATGTGCAACAGTCAAAACAGATGAAGTTTAACAGAATTTGCCGTGTTCATTTGATTTCATGGTGTCCTGAGTGCATTTAAGAAGAAGAATAGGAGAACTAGTCATTCATTTTAAGGCAGTTTTAAATTGCCCTTATTTTCTAGTGCCATATTAGCAGAGCCAGTATTTTAGTGTCTGCATAGACCAGCACTTGATAGGGTTTAATGTATGTGGGAAGCATCACTGCGCTCACCTCTCATATTCCACTAGGTGGCAGTATTCACTACACAGCAGTAAGAAATGTCTAAATTGTTCTTTATAGGTTAGAGATATATACTTGGCTTCCCATCCACTGGTAAAAGTTACACTTAAATAGCGTCAGGGATTGACTCTGCTTGACATGAACAGGAAGCCTGTTCCACAACATGGGGATCCTTTGAGACACATATTTGTCTCACCAACATGTCATTTATTTCACAAGCAAAATTTAAATCCTTGACTGCCGTAGTTCACATGCTGTTCATTTTGTGGATGTGCAAAACGTCCATCAGGGCTGGATGCAAGGATGCCTTATATGCCAAGCATAGATCGCCTCTCAGTAACCAGTAGGAGACTGAGATCACATTAGAAATCTTTCTTTACTGACAGTGTTAGGCAGCAGGGAATCAAAACAAATATGCATTGCTGTTAGGTGTCCCTCAAACAGCGAATAAGAGCCAATGGTCTGTTTATAACACAGGCATACTCACATGCATGCTTAAGAAAGTGTGACCTTTAAATGCATGCATAACGAGCATCTCGAATCTTGAACTTGGCTTCTGTTGAGAAACAAGTTCTCAGCAAATGATGTGGCTCTCCATCAATTTAACTGCAGGGTCATTCTAGGGAAAAAAGTGAGGGTTCTCAACTTCAAGATGTCAGACTGTGATAAAATGGATACTGCCAAACCAAGCCATAGGAAAATGCATGAAGGTAGTGGGGAAGAACATTGGTGATGCATAAAAAGTATCATCACAGAAGCAACACACTTTTGTGTGAAACAGATATGCAAATCAAAATACATAAAAGACTGGGGCTGTCAGAATGGGATGAGAGTTTTGACAAATAGATGAGACAAATTACCAATCTGCATTGTCTGTTTACTATTTTCTTTCACATGCTGCAGTCTCTGTAACTCCTTTTTTATTTTCCCCTCAGCCTCTGTGGTTACCCTCCTTTTTATGATGAAAATGATGCAAAGCTGTTTGAACAGATTCTGAAAGCAGAGTATGAGTTTGACTCCCCGTACTGGGATGACATCTCTGATTCTGGTATGTATGCCTTTTGGCACCACACTTCTTACAAATGACATGAGTTATGAATGCAAAGTACTGACATCTCAAGCAAGTTTTATTCTGGTTGTGTAAAGCACTGTGTTTGTTACATGTAACTAACTATTTATATAGAAAAGCTGCTCTCTGATGTCTGTACAAGATGTGAATGTGCAAGGTGCCTTCCGCTGAACATATTTCTTTGTGCAGTATGACAATTGATACTAATGATAACTTATTTTGTTTTTCCTCTTTGCAAACAAGATACATTGTTTAGAGATTACAGAAGTTCACAAAGTTTAAATGGTATTAAAAAAAAGCAATTTAATAAAAAGTGTTTAAAACACAGTGACAGTTTAAATAGTGCACAAACCCAAGCAAAATGAAGATGCATAGTATTATGGACACATGACAACTAGAACGCTAGCTCATCTGACACCCTGTGCTGTTCCACAATCTGGTTCCCCTCAACTCTGTGAGAAGCAAAAATAAATAAATGAATACATAGATAAGTAAAGGTAAAGTTCCTTCTCTGAATTGGTATTCCTCACTCATCTCTCTTCTAAGGAGCATCTGGTCCTCTGTGCCCTTCCATTCTTAATTTGATAAGCAAACAAAAACAAACTATTACTACTTTTAAAAACTGTAGTAAGCCAAGCACTTCAGTCTTGATAGCAAAAGCAGTATTTCATTTCTGTACTGGCATTCCGGTATGCCGATATTGGAATGATTGCCTGTCCTGCACTACTGACTGATCAGCATCTGCTGATCATACCTCGTGGCACCTTGCACTTGGGGTGGCTTGCACCTTTCTGCAACACATGGGTGCTGTTTTGTGCATTATATGGCTTACCAGACACATGGTACAGAGTGTCTTCTTTTCTCTCACCCATATGGTTGTGAGTTGATCCCTCGATGTTGCATTGCTGTTAGGGTATAAGTAGAACATTTATTTTTATTCACTGCCAAACCCTGCATTTGCTGCAATCATTCTGAATCATTCTGTTTATGCCCTTCATATATTCATTAGCCTGACACTCTGCTGCTAGCCTTAAAGTAAACACTTCTTGGTAACTACATCCTTTCCTGGAATAGGTGATGCTCCTGCAAGAAGAAAAGAAAGGGTTTGATGAGGCATTAACACAATTAATGTTTATATATATATTAATGTTTATATATACTGCTTTTAGTTAAGAAATGTTTGTTTGTTTGTTTGTTTCTTTTGGCTTTTCCTGATTAGGGGTCGCCACAGCGGAACTCCGGTCTGCTAATGATTGGCAGTAGATTTTGATGTGCTGGCTTGCCAGACCTAACACACAACCTTCAATGAAGGAATGCCCATTCACGCATGTCGTCACACAGAAGACGCTCTAACTGAGAATCGAACGGGCAACGTCTAACTGTGAGGCGACAACGCTACTGCAGCACCACCACCGCAGTATATCAAGAAATGTACAGAGTGATAAATAAATAAAAATAATTTAAACCTTTAGTTTTTATCAACCTCTTTGTCAACATTTTTTATCTATTTGTTAACCAGGTAAGCCCACTGAACATGTGTCCCTTTTCAAAGGCAACCTGGTTTGGTGACTTGCTCAATGTCACACACCAGGCAAATGGAAGTGGAAGGAATGATGAAAGTCTGCACCTTTCACTACAGAAAACAGCTTACAGAGTTAATCCTCTGCGCTAAGTGCCATATGGAGTTCTTGCAGGTTTTGAGCACTCTAGGCTGCTGTGGAAAGTATGTTCCCTGCTGGCTGTTTCTCTGCAGTTGGCTAGGATGTTGTTAAGAGTTTCTGCAGGTTGTGAACATTTCAGGTTACTGTGGTGAGTTGATTGCCTGCTGGTCATTTTTGTGCAGCAAGGCCTGATGCATGAGAATTTCTGCAGGTTGGGAGCATCGCAGGTTGTTGTAGTGAGTCTATCACCCGTTGGCTGCCTTTCTGTAGTTGTTGGAAAGAATATCTGAGAGTTCTTGCAAGTTGGGAGTACTGCAGATTTCTCTGATGAGTAGGCCAGATGATATCTGTGTTTCTGCTGTAGATGTTCTTCGTGTTTCACTGTTGCAGTCATCACATTTGGATTATCCCTGCCAGGGTACCCCTTGGCCGGCCTGAATACTAGACACTTAGTATTTCTGCATCAGTTGCTGTCACTTGAGGACTGATGTCAGGTCATCAGTAGTATAAAGGAAGACATCCGACACCATTACATCAGTCTTTCTTGCTGTGGAGCCCAAAACAGAAGCAGTAGTGCCGGTCGGCCGCTACCTGAGTTTCATTTCTGAATTGAAGTTGAAGTCTTCAAAAGCTGAGTACCCTGTAGGGGATCCTTTTTTCTTGCACTAACCAATGTCAGAAAAAGTTAATAATTATCTCTCCTGTGGAAAGCAAATACCACACCGGGACTTCCACTCTTACTGCATCACTTGTCTAGGCCCAGACCACGACATCCCTCGTTGTCGCTTCTGTGCTTTGTTTAACGCCAGAACTATTCATTGACGGGCCATTATTGTAGACAGATATTTTCATTTACAGTCCTCAACTTCTGATATGGCTTTGGTAAGTCATCTGACAGCAGATCTTCCGAAAAAATGTAGAAATAAAAACAGAGACAGACCGCACTGGACCAAACCTTCTGGCGATGCTTCTGTTAAGCTGGTCATCAGTCCTCTGGAACTCAGTGAAGCGCTTTCACAGCCCCTGATGCCCACTTCAATTAATTCGCAGGCCACTACCAAGACCCTGTTAGAGTCTGGTATGCCGCAGAACTCTTCTTTGTCTAAGAATCCTGTGGTCGTCTCTACCTTGGCTGGATCTGGAGCCACTGTGCAGGCACTGGCTTGCGAGGAAGTCCTTCACAACACCAAATCCCGACATAAACTGACACCTTCTTTCGAAAACAACTGAGTTCTTTAGGCCCGGGGGTCGAACCACACCCAAGAAACCGACTACCCATGCCCAGACACCTGCTCCCTTGCCTTAGTCTCAAATGCTTAAAATGGTAGAATACCTTATGCTGATTAGGGGAAGCCAAGCTACTCCCTCAAAAAGGAAAAGGGATCTGTCTCCAGTAGCTTTGTCTGAACAAGAGTCAGATGAGTCCGATGGCTCTGACTATGAAGACATGCAGCCCCTCTCCACATATGAGGATTCTGATGCAGAGGAATCCATTCTTTCAGCCTCTCCCCCAGATGTAATTTTCCTTTGGAGAAATCCTGCATACATTAAGGGAGCATTTCCAGTGGGAGAGTCAAGACTACCCACAGTCTAAAAAGAGACTCAGAGAGATGTTCTTCATGTTTCACTGTTGCAGTCATTACATTTGGGGTAATCTGCATGCAGGTTGCCCTCAGTCGGCCTGATTAACAAAGTCTTGGGTCCTGTGTCAGTTGCTGTCCCTTTTTTCATGACATCATGTCGTCAGGGGTATAAAATATGCAGCCGATGCCATTACATCAGTCTTTCTTGCCGTGCGGTGCCCGAAGCAGAAGCAGTTTGCAAGTGCCGGTCAGCCGACTCCTGAAATTTTCATTTTCGAGTTTCAGATTCGAAGTCTTCAAGTTAAAGCTAAGTACCCTTTGGGGAAACTTTTTCTTGCTCCTTACCGATGTCAGTAAAAGTTAATAATTGCATTAATTTTGGGAAGCAAATACCTCATAAAGATTTTCATCTGTACTGCATTCCTTGCCTAGGCCCTGACCACGACGTACCTTGCTGTCGGTTTTGTGCTTTATTTAATCAATGTACTATCCATCGTTGTTACATTTTTGCCTCTAAATATTTCGGTTCTCTGTTTAATTATCCAGAAATGACGTCGGTTAGCCATCCGACTACCGAAATTCTGAAAAAACACAAAGAAAAAGACAGAGACAGGCTGTTGAGGTCCAAAACTGCCGATGACGCTTCTCCTAAGCCAGTCGCCAGTTCTGCGGTACTCAGTGAAGCGCTTTCGCAGCCCCTGATACCCGCTACTTCTGACTGGCAGGCCTCTACTGAGACCCATTCAGATTCCAGTATGCTGCGAGACTCTTCTCCTATGGAACCCGCGGATGTCTCTACCTTGGATGGGTCTGGAGCAACTGTGCAGGCACCAGCTTTTGAGGGTGTATTCAGGCCTACAGACTTGCATATTAAACCGACTCCACCTTCTACTCTGAGACCTAAATCTCAATCTATGTCTAAAAAAACAACGCCCAGGCCACATGTTCAGGCCCCTATACCTAAAAAACAAATGATCAAAATGGCTGAAGATCTTATTACTCCAATGCGGGGAAGTCAACCCCCTCCCCCTTCTAAGAGGCTTAGGACTGAGTTTGACTATGAATCTTCTGATCAGGACTCTGTTTCTTCTAATTCTTCCAATGACCTAGAATTGTCCATCCCTACTTATGAGGATTCTGATGCAGAGAATTCCATTCCTTCTGCTTCTCCCCCTGAAGACTGTTCTTTTGGGGAAACTTTACATACCTTATGGGAGCATTTCCACTGGGAAAGTCAGGAATTTTCTGAATCTAAAAAGAGGCTTAGGGATTTCCTTCTTCTACCCCATCATAGGCCTCTGGCTATACCCCCTGTACTAGACATTGTTGATGATGTGTTTTCGGAATCCAGTATGGCCCCTGATTCCCTGCCTCTGGCTCCTGGTAAACCTGACCGATATTACAGAGTTCCTGAGCCCCACAAGTTCCTTTTTAAAAACCCTGTTACAGATCCAGAAACCATTTCTCAGGGGCCCAAGGGCATTAAAACTTCCACTGCTAAAAACCCTACTCCTTCTGACAGAGACTCCAGGGTGCTGGATAGATGGGGTAAAAAGGTTTATATTTCTTCTACCTTAGTAATCAGGACTTTAAACTGCCAATTTCATATGCTAAAATATCAGCAACATATTATGGGACTGCTTAAACAGAAAATGATGTTGATCTCTGACTGTGTGGAAAATAAAGATTTACAGGATTTATTGCATTCATCTGAACAAGTTGGAAAACATACTTTGCAATGTGGTTTTTATTCCTTAGAGGCCCCTTGTAGGGCCGCTGTTACTGGGTCTGTGCTTAGAAGGCATGCTTGGCTTAAGGAGCAATCTCTGCCTGATCAAGTTAAAGCAAAGTTGTTGGATGCTCCATTAAATCAGGACCGTCTGTTTGGCAATAAGGCTGAAGAAGTTCTAAAAAAGATGGAAGATAAAGCTAAATCTATGCAAACTGTGAAAGATTTCTTACAAGTGCAACCTCCAAGATTTAGTAGGCACTGGCCTACTAAGAATTGGTCCTTTCCAGCTCCTTCCAGATCCTCTCAAGCCAAACCCAGACACACCAAAAGTACCAAGTTTCAGTCCCAAGGGACTCTCAGAACTAAGCAATGGGGGCCTCCACTTCCAAACCTGGAAATAACAAGACACCATCCTATGGTAAACAGTCTCAATGACTTTCCTTTAAAATTACCAAGCACTTACCTTTTAGCCACCCCATTGGGGGAAAGATTGATCTTCATGCAAAAAAACTGGGAACTCATAACCCAGGACAAATGGGTTTAAAAATAGTGTCCCAGGGATACAGATTTCATTTCCACACATTGCCAACACCAAACGGGTGGCCAGACCTGCCCCCGAATCAGTGGGCAGAGGCTCAGAAACAAGTACTTTCCCTCCTAAACATGGGGGCTATTCAGCCGGTACCAGAAGAGGAAAAGGGTCAAGGCTTTTATTCCAGGCTTTTCCTGGTACCCAGAAAAGACAATTCATGGCATCCAATTCTGGACCTGTCTACTCTAAACACCTTTCTGGAAATTCCAAAATTCAAGATGCTGACTCTTCAACAGTTACTTCCTGTGCTAGACATGGATGCCTTGTTGGCAACTCTAGATTTAAAAGAGGCTTACCTGCATATCCCAGTCAGGGAATCTTGCAGAAGATACCTACACTTCAAAGCAGGCTACTTGCATTATCAGTTCTCTGCACTGCCTTTTGGCATGTCTACTGTGCCCAGGGTATTTACAAAGTGCCTAGCTCTAGTAATTGCATTTTGAAGGCAAAGAAATATTCAAATATATCCATACCTGGACGATTGTCTAATTCAGGCAGAAAACCAGGCCATGCTTATAAATCATCTGGCGTTTGTAAAAAGAGTTCTAACTTGTCTAGGGTACACCATAAATGAAAAGAAATCACAACATGTACCCTCTCAACAGATTACATCCCTGGGTGCAAGCTTGAATACAACTGTCCAGATGGCTTTCCTCACGCCAGAAAAACAAATTTATTTGGTAACTTGCTTCAAACAAGTGGCCACAAAACCCCTGCTATCTGCAAGACAAATACTGCAAGCCTTGGGGTTCATGGCCTCCTGCATCCTGCTAATTCCATATGCAAGACTGCATATGAGGAAACTTCAATGGTACTTAAAAAGTCTATGGAGTCAACATTGTCACAACCTGGAAACAATGACTGCTATCATACCTTGCCTACGCCGGGAGTTTCTATGGTGGGCAGAGGCCTGCCACCAAAACAAAGGACTGCCATTCACACTACCCCCTGCTGCCCAAACCCTAACTACAGCCACATCAGACTATGCATGGGGGCCTCATCTGGCAGGGGAAGTGCATTCAGGGCAAATGGAACCCAAACCAAATGCACCTACATATCAATCAAAAATAAATGTTAGCTGTACAGAATGCTCTGACAGCCTTCAAGGACAAATTCAACCAGGACAACTACTTGTAAAGACGGACAACACCACAGTTATGTGGTACATAAACAAGCAGGGGGATACACATTTCTACCCCCTCTGCAGACTAGCCATGGCATTGTGGAACACAGCCTTGAGCTACCAAATACAACTACAAGCTAAATTCCTGCCAGGAAAACTGAATACACTGGCAGACGGACTAAGCAGAAATCTCATGGACCCACACGAGTGGAAACTGGAACCACGGATTTTCAACATGTTGACAAGCAATTGGGGGAGCCCAGACATAGATCTATTTGCCTCACCCCACAACTACCAGTTGGACAAATTTTGCACAAGGACTCTTCACAACAAAGCCTGGAAAGTGGATGCTCTGTCATTCAGCTGTAAAAACCTATCGGTCTATGTCTTTCCTCCCCTGCCTCTGCTCTCCAAAGTTCTGCTAAAAGTCAAGCAGGACAAACCAAGAATGATTTTGATTGCTCCAAACTGACCACGCCAACACTGGTACCCACTCCTGCACAGTGCGTCACAAACTTCTCTGTGACAGCTGCCTCAGACACCTTCCTTACTGTCCCAGCAGAAGAACCAAATTCTGCACCCTCAGCTCCCAACTTTGAACCTGGCAGCTTGGCTAGTCATTTAAATTCACCTTTAGCATCCCTCAGCAAACCTGTGATGGATGTCATCTTGCAGGTGAGAAGGCCTAGTACTAGAAAATCGTATGTTGACAAATGGAAAAGATTCTGTGCTTGGAATCAATCTCAAGGGATGAGCACAGCAGCGCCCAATTTACCTCAGATTTTACAATACTTAACTGAGATGCTTCACAAGGGCCTGACTTTCTCCTTCATTAAAATCGATGCCTCAGCCATCTCAGCTCATTATAACACAGAACCTCCCCTCTTCTCTCATCCTGTGCTCAAGCAGTACCTCAGAGGGGCCAAAAACTTGAGACCACCCAGGAGAGCTCCAATCCCTGGCTGGGACCTTAACTTTGTATTGGAGAAACTCACTCTACCTCCTTTCGAGCCAGCTGCTACAGCAGACTTAAAATGTCTTTCCTGGAAAACAGCCTTCCTTCTAGCAATCACTTCAGCAAGAAGGATATCTGAGTTACAGGCCCTTATGGCAGTGGAGCCTTTCATCATCTTTCATGCGGACAGGGTGTCTCTCAGGACCAATCCATCCTTCATTCCCAAGGTGGTATCCAGTCTGGCTCTTAATCAGTCCATTCACTTGCCAACCTTTTTTCCCAATCCACAGAACAAAGGGGAACGGATTCTGCATTCATTGGATGTGCACAAACAACTTAGATTCAACTTGGACAGGACTAAACCTCTAAGAAAATCTGAACAACTGCTGGTAGCATTTGCTGCAGGGGCAGAGGGGAAGGCTATTTCAAAACATACCATCATCTATTTCTGCTATAAGCACCATGGAAAGCCTATCCCCCAGAGCTGCATCTACTTCAGCAGCCAATCTCAGAGGTGTTCCTACCAGGGATATTCTAGAAGCTGCTATCTGGAGTGCAGTTCATACTTTCACCAAGCATTATCATTTACCAATTTTCTCTAAATACAGAGCTGGCTTTGCCACTTCTGTCTTGCAGGGCCTTATAGCTGCTCCTAATGCTGTATAAATCCATCCTCCCAACCATAGCTTTGGGAATCTACCCAAATGTAATAACTGCAACAGTGAAACATGAAGAACATAGTACAGTTGTGTACACTTACCATAAATGTAGATGTTCGAGCGTATTCACTGGTGCAGTCCTGGTTACCCTCATTCCAGCCCCCTATTTTTCCTCTTACTAGATCTCAACTTTCTTTTACTATGCTTAAAAGCATTTTTGGAGTATTTGCTTTTGGTTGGAGGTATATTTTTGTGTTTTTAATTTTATTTTGCTCCCCATTAGGGGGACACCTGACATCTGGGGCAAGAAAAACTGATGTAATGGTGTCGGCTGCATGTTTTATACCCCTGATGACCTGACATCATGGAAGAAGGGACAGCAACTGATGCAGGACCCAAGACTTTATTAATCAGGCAAACTGAGGGCAACCTGCCAGCAGATTACCCCAAATGTAATGACTGCAACAGTGAATACACTCGAACATCTACATTTATGGGAAGTGTACAACACTGTACTTTCCAGGACCTTCCACAACACAGGCCCTTACCCATCCCCCCAGTCCTATGTGTGGTGGATGATGTCTTCCTTGAATCCAGCTTGACTCCAGATGCCCTCCCTTCAGGTACTACAGAGTCCCTGACTCACACAAATATCTTTTTAAAAATCGTACAGCTGACCCTAAGGTCATTACTGAAGGGCCTAAAGGGATTAAAGCAACCTTAGCTAAGAATCCCACCCCCTCAGACAGGGATTCCCGAGCACTAGACAGATGGCGTAAAAAAGTATACACCTCAGCTACCCTTGCTGTCAGGGCACTACATTGTCAGTTCCATATACTTAAGTATCAGCAACATACTTTGGAACTCCTTAAACAAAAAATTTCCTCCTTTCCTGCATGGGCAGAATTTAAAGATTTACAGGACTTAATGCATTCTGCTGGTCAGGTAACTAAACACACTTTGCACTGTGGTTTTGATGCCCTAGAAGCTTCTTGCAGGGCAGCTGTCACCAGATCTGTCATTAGAAAACATGCATGGCTTAAGGATCAACCCCTGCCAGACCAAGTCAAATCAAAATTGTTGGATGCACCCTTGCACATAACTTATTTGGAAATAAAGCAGAAGAGGTCTTAAAAAAGATGGAAGAAAAAGCAAAATCTATGCAAACTGTTAAAGATTTCTTACAGGTCCAACCCACTAGGTTCAGCAGGCATTTTCCTCCAAGCAGTGGTCCTTTCCTGCTCTGAGTAGACAGGGCCAGCCTAGGCCCTGTGGAAACAGACCGCCCAGACAGCAGTTCCAGGGGTTGCAGATATCTAAGCAATGGACTACCTTCACTTCAAAACCATGGAGTTCTAAGCCACCCCCTTATGGTAAAAACTCACAATGATTCGCCCCCTCCCAACCTTGCCTCTGCCCACCTTCACATACCCCTACGAGGAAAACTCTCCTTTCACTCAAGCACCTGGGCCACCATTACCAAGGACCAATGGGTTCTGAACATTGTGTCTCAGGGGTACAAATTCTCCTTCCACACCCTTCCAACCCCAAAAGGGTTCCCAGATCTACCACCAAATCAGTGGCAGAGGCTCAAAAGCAAATCCATTCCCTGCTCTCCTTGTGGGGCAGTAGAGCACATTCCTGCAGAGCAGATAGGCCAAGGCTTCTACTCCAGACCTTTTCTGATGCCCAGAAAAGAGGGTACCTGGTGCCCCATCCTCGATCTATCCATTCTAAATACCTTCCTGGTGATCCCAAACTTCAAAATACTCACTCTCCAGCAGCTGCTACCCATGCTCTCCAAGGATGCTTGGCTAGCCACCCTGGACCTAAAAGAGGCCTACCTCCACATTCCTATCAGGGAGACCTGCAGAAAATATCTCTGCTTCAGGGCAGGATCTCAACACTTTCAGTTCTCTGCACTTCCCTTTGGCTTATCTACTGCTCCCAGAGTTTTCACAAAATGCCTGGCTCCGGCCATTACCTTTTGCAGACAAAGAAATATTCAAATTTACCCCTACTTAGACGACTGCCTTATTCAGGCAGACAGCCAGGAAAAGCTGCTCAAATACTTGGCCTTTGTAAAGAGCCTACTAACCTCCCTAGGATACACAATCAATGAAAAAGAAATCAAAACAGGTGCCCACCCAAAGGATAATCTTTCTGAGAGCAAGTCTAGACACAACATCCCAGATGGCATACCTTACACCAGAGAAACAAATGTTCCTGTCAGCCTACTTCTCTCAACTGGCCACTAGGCCCCAGCTTTCTACAAGGAAAATCCTACAAGCCCCGGGGTTCATGGCATCTTGCATACTCCTCATTCCATATGCCAGACTGCATATGAGGAAACTTTAATGGTACCTAAAGAGCCTTTGGTGTCAGCACTCTCAAGACCTGGAAACTCTTCTACTTATTATTCCTTGCCTCAGAAAGGAATTTCTTTGGTGGGCAACAGCCTGCTCCCACAACAAGGGATTGCCCTTCTCCCCACACCCCGCCACCCAGACCCTCACCAAAGACGCATCAAACAATGTTTGGGGTGCACACCTGGACAGCAGGTGGATACAGGGCCAATGGAGCCCACAGCAAATCCCCCAGTTCATCAGTCAAAAAGAGATGATGGCTGTGCAGCATGCCTTGATAGCTTTCAAACCCCTTCTCTCTCTTAGGGTTCTCCTGATCAAAACAGACTTCACCACTGTGATGTGGTACATCAACAAGCAGGGAGGCACTTACTGCTACCCGCTGTGCAGGCTGGCCATGACCCTTTGGTTCACAGCCTCTTCCATGCAAGTACACCTGTTAGCACAATACCTGCCAGGCTCTCTCAACTCCCTGTTAGACCAATTAAGCAGAAAGCTGTTGGACCCCCCACGAGTGGCAGCTCAACAGAAACACCTTCTTCCTAATAACTCAGAAATGGGGAACCCCGGAGGTCGATCTCTTCGCCTCCAACAGCAACCATTGGCTCAGCAAATTTTGCACCAGGGAGCATCACTGCATGGCATGAAAAGTGGATGCCCTGTCCTTCCCCTGGGTCAGTCTATTGGTCTATGCCTTTCCTTCCCTACCTCTCATTCCCAGGGTACTGCTCAAAATAAGGGAGGAAAAACCAAGGACCATTCTCATAGCTCCAGACTGGCCCAGACAGCACTGGTACCCCTTGCTGCACAGCCTGTCCCCACTGTCTCCATGGAATCTTCCTCAGATTCCAATCCTCCTAACCCAGAGGGAAGGGGAATTTATGCATCCCCAATTGCAGACACTCAGTTTGGCAGCTTGAGTTATACCCTAACCCCTGACCAATCTGCCACCCTCAGTAAACAGGTTCTGTATGTTATCTGAGAGGCCAGATGCCCTAGCACCAAAAAATCTTATGCAGATAAGTGGAAAAGGGTCTGCACCTGGATCCAGGCTAAGGGGGTCAATACATCACAGCCCTCCATCCCTCTCATCCTGGATAACTTAGCTGACCTACTATACAGTGGTCTCTTTTTCTCCTCTATAAAAATTCATGCTGCTGCTATTTCTGCTTATTTTCCCACTGAACAGCCTCGTTTCTCGCACCCTCTGATTGAACAGTTCCTCAGAGGGGCTAGCAACTTGAGGCTCCCCAGAAGGGCACCAACACCAGCTTGGGACCTCAACTTTGTCTTGGAAAAGCTCACCCTGCCCCCCTTTGAAGCAGCTTCTTCTGCAGAGCTAAAATTTATCTCCTGGAAGACAGCCTTCCTCTTGGCCATCACTTCCGCCAGAAGAGTTGCTGAGCTGCAAGCACTCATGGCTGTGGAACACTTCATCATCTTTCATGCAGACAGGATATCCCTCATAACTAATCTATCCTTCAAGCCCAAGATGGTATCCAGTGTGGCTCTCAACCAATCCATCCATTTACCCACCTTCTTTACTAACCCCCAAAACAAGGGGGAAAGGATTCTGCACTCTCTAGATGTGCACAGACAGCTCAGATACTATCTGGTTAGGACTAAACCCTTCAGAAAGTCTGATCACTTGCTGGTTAGCTTTGCTTCAGGGCCAGAAGGCAAAGCCATCTCTAAGCAAACCATTTCCAAATGGATAGCACACTGCATCCATTTCTCCTAAAACCAGCATGGAAAACTTCCCCCCAAGGGGGTCAGGACACACTCCACCAGAGCAGCCTCACCTCTGCAGCTCTCCTCAGAGGAGTCCCTACCAGGGGCATCCTGGAGGCTGCTACCTGGACAGCTGTTCACACTTTTACCAAGCATTACCACCTGCCTATATTCTCCAAATCCAGGGCAGGGTTAGCCTCTGCAGTCTTGCAAGGCATCCTAGCCAGCCCCTAGTTTCCTTGATTGCCTCTACCCATTTCCTCAGCTTTGGGACTCTACCCAAATGTGATGACTGCAACAGTGAAACACGAAGAACATAGTACAGTTGTGTACACTTACCATAAATGTAGATGTTCGAGTGTATTCACTGTTGCAGTCCTGGTTTCCCTCCCTCCATCCCCCTTTATTCTATTTCTCCTTTTATTACCATTATAACTTGTTGTTCTCCTTTCCTTACAAGGGACATTTTGGTATTTATTTTCCACTGGTGGGGTTCTTCCACCAGAACATAGCCTCCTACTTTGGGGGCTCCTGACAGGTTAGGGCAAGAAAAACTGATGTAATGACATTGACTGCCTTCCTTTATACCACTGATGACCTGACGTTAGTTCTCAAGCGACAGCAACCGACGCAGAAATACTAAGTCTCTGGTATTGGGGCCGGCCGAGGGCTACCCTGGCAGGGATAACCCAAATGTGATGAATGCAACAGTGAATACACTCGAATATTTACATTTATGGTAAGTGTACACAACTGTACTTTTTATGGAATAAGCACTGAAACAGTTTATGGGGCTGCTAACAATGTTTTCTCTTATAAATACTCTCATAATGGGACAGAATGTACCATCAGAGTGATTCATCTAAAACCCTGGAGATTACCATTTGTCATGTTTAGTTCTTATGAGTAGAATAAAATGATATGATTTTTATGAACATCTTTATTAACTTCAAATATTACATAGTGACATGAGTATAAGTTAAATTAAAAAAGAGAACACAAACCATTGTAAAAGATTTTTTCATGCATTAAAGTACTATTTCTCTCTTAACAATTATTATTCAGTTTAACATTACATAGATTGCTCAAGTCCTACCTTGTCTGAAATATCATTCCTCTTCCTCCTCTTGAACATTATTCTTTACATCTTATTCCCGGATCTACTTCATATAGTTGACTTACCATTTCATCGACTTTCACATGATGGAGACCACATTGTCGAAAGCTTAGAATAACGAACTACCAGAACATCATATTTTCCCTCTAGGAAACTAACCACTTGGCCACCATGGGGAACTTTGCCCTTTTCTCCACTGTAGTGTGATCTTGGAGTTGGTATTTTAGTTAGGGGGATGTGGGGGCCACAGCCCCTCACATGAGTGGGTGTGGGGGGGTTGAAGGCCCCCACTTTGGTGAGGCTAATTTGCTTATGTTTCTGTTTTAATTGGTGGCCAAGTGGTTAGTTTCCCGGGGGGGGGAAATACAATGATGTTCTTCATGTTTCACTGTTGCAGTCATCACATTAGGGTTATCCCTGCCAGGGTAGCCCTCGGCTGGCCCGAATACCATAGACTTAGTATTTCTGCGGCAGTTGCTGTTGCTTGAGGACTGACATCAGGTCATCAGTAGTATAAAGTAAGTCAGCCGATGCCATTACATCAGTCTTTCTTGCCATGGAGCCTGAAGCAGAAGCAGTTCACACAAGTGCCTGTCGGCTGCTACCTGAGTTTTCATCTCCGAATTGAAGTTGAAGTCTTCTAAAGCTAAGTACCCAATTGGGGATCCTTTTTTCTTGCACTAACCGATATCAGAAAAAGTTAATAATTGTCTCGCCTGTGGAAAGCAAATACTACACAGAGACTTCCACTCTTACTGCATTACTCATTTAGGCCCAGAGCACGACGTTCCCCCATGTCACTTCTGTGCTTTGTTCAATGCCAGAACTATCCATCGTCGGGCCCTTATTGTACAGTCCTCGAATTCCGATATGGCTTCGGTAAGCCATCTGACAGAAGATCTTCTGAAAAAACATAAAGATAAAGACAGAGACAGACTGCACATGTCCAAACCTACCAACGATGCTTCCGTTAAGCTAGTCGTCAGTCCTCCGATACTCAATGAGGCACTTTTGCAGCCCCTGATGCCCGCTTCAGTTGATTCGCAGGCCTCTACCGAGACCATTTCGGAGTCTGGTATGCTGCAAAACTCTTCTTCAACTAAGGAGCTTGCGGTTGTCTCTACCTTGGATGGGTCCGGAGCCGCTGAGCAGGCACCGGCTTCCGAGGAAGTCCTTTGCACTACTGAATCTCGACACAAACCGACGTCTTCTTTCGTGACTACCATTCTTTCAAAAATGACCAAGTTTCTTAGGCCCAGGGTTTGAACCACACCCAAGAAGCCGACGATCCACTCTCACGAGCCTGATTCCTTGCCTCAGTCTCAAATGCTTAAAATGGTGGAAGACCATATCATGCTGATCAGGGGAAGCCAAGCTACCCCCTCAAAAAGGAAAAGAGATCTGTTCCCTGTAGTTTTGTCTGAACAAGAGTCAGATGAATCTGATGCATCTGACTGTGAAGACATGCAACCCCTTCTCCACTTATGAAGATTCTGATGCAGAGGACTCTATTCCTTCAGCCTCTCCCTCAGAGGATTTTTCCTTTGGGGAAACCCTGCATACTTTAAGGGAGCACTTCCAATGGGAGAGTCAGGAATACCCTCAGTCTAAAAAGAGACAAAGGGAATTACTTGATCTTTTGCAACACAGAACCTTGGCCATCCCCCCAGTCCTGAATGTTGTGGAGGATGTTTTCCTTGAATCCAACTTGACTCCTGATGCCATACCTCCTGCTCCCAGAAAAACAGACAGGTACTCTAGAGTCCCTGACTCACACAGATATATTTCTTAAAAATCCAACAGCTAACCCTGAGGTCAATTCTCAAGGGCCAAAAGGGATTAAAGCAACCTCTGCTAAGAATCCCACCCCCTCAGACAGGGATTCCCAAGCAATGGACAGATGGAGTAAAAAAGTATACACCTCAGCTACTCTTGCTTATCAGGCCACTAAATTGTCAGTTCCATATGCTGAAATTTCAGCAACATGCCTTGGAACTCCTTAAACAAAAAATGTCTTCCTTCCTGCTTGGGCAGAATCTAAAGATTTACAAGACTTAATGCATTCTGCAAGTCAAGTAACTAAACACACTTTGCACTGTAGGTTTGATGCCCTAGAAGCTTCTTGCAGGGCAGCAGTCACTGGATCTGTCATTAGAAAACATGCATGGCTTAAAGAACAACCCCTGCCAGACCATGCCAAATCTAAATTGTTAGATGCTCCCTTGCACAAAGATAACTTATTTGGCACTAAGGCAGAAGAGGTCTTAAAAAAGATGGAAGAAAAAGCAAAATCTATGCAAACAGTTAAGGATTTCTTACAAATCCAGCCCCCTAGGTTCAGCAGACATTATCCCTCCTCCAAACACTGGTCCTTCCCTGCTCTGAGTAAACCAGCCCAGCCTAGGCCCCGTGGAAACAGACCCCACCAGACAGCATCCCCAGGGAATGCAGACATATAAGCAGTGGACTACCTCCACTTCAAAACCAGGGAGTTCTAAGCCACACCATTATGGTAAGAACTCACAATGACTCACCTCCTCCACCCCCCTCTCTGCCCACCTTCACTTAGCCCTAGGAGGAAAACTTTCCTTTCACTTAAGCACCTGGGCCACCATTACCAAGGACCAATTTGTTCTGAACATTGTGTCTCAGGGATACAAATTTTCCTTCCACACCCTTCCAACCTCAAAAGGGTTCCCAGACCTGCCTCCAAATCAGTGGGCAGAGGCTCAAAAGCAAATCCTTTCCCTGCTCTCTATGAGGGCAGTAGAGCACGTTCCTGCAGAACAGATTGGCCAAGGTTTATACTCCAGACTTTTTCTGGTGCCCAGAAAAGAGGGCACCTGGTTCCCCCATCCTCAATCTATCCATTCTAAACACCTTCCTGGTGATCCCAAAATTCAAAATGCTCACCCTCCAGCAGCTGCCTCCCATGCTGTCCAAGGATGCTTGGCTAGCCACCCTAGGTCTAAAAAAAGCCTACTTCCACATCCCAGTCAGGGAATCTTGCAGGAAATATCTACGTTTCAGGGCAGGATCACTGCACTTTCATTTCTCTGCACTTCCCTTTGACTTAACTACTGCTCTCAGAGTTTTCCCAAAATGCCTGGCTCCCGCCATTGCTTTTTGCAGACAAAGAAATATTCAAATTTACCCATACTTAAACGACTGTCTTTTTTCAGGCAGACAGCCAGGAAAAGCTTCTAAAGCACCTGGCCTTTGTAAAGGACCTACTGACCTCTTGGGGGTATACTATCAACAAAAAGAAATCCAAACTAGTACCCACGCAAAAGATTGTATTCCTGGGGGCAAGCCTGGACATGGCATCCCAGATGGCATTCCTTACACCAGAAAAACAAACCTACCTGACAACCTACTTCTTTCAACTAGCCACTAGACCCCAGTTATCCAAAAGGAAAATCCTGCAAGCTCTGGGGTTCATGGCTTCCTGCTTTTTACTCATTTCATATGCCAGACTGCATATAAGGAAACTACAGTGGTACCTAAAAAAACCTTTGTTGTCAACACTCCCAAGACCTGGAAACTCTTATACCAATGATGCCTTGTTTAAGGAAAGATTTTCTTTGGTGGGCAGCAGCATACTACCACAACAAGAGACTACCCTTCTCACGACCCCATGCCACCCAGACCCTCACCACAAATGCATCAGACTTTGCCTGGAGGGCACACCTGGATGGCAGGTGCATTCAGAGCCAATGGAGCCCTAACCAAATACATCTGCACATCAACCAAAAAGAGATGTTAGCTGTTCAGCAAGCTCTGATAGCCTTCAGACCCCTACTCTCCCCTGGGCCTCTACTGATCTAAACAGAGAACACCACTGTGATGTGGTATATCAACAAGCAGGGAGGAACTCACTCATACCCTCTCTGCAGGCTCGCCATGTCCATTTGGCACACGGCCTCAGCCATGCAACTACACCTGTTAGCACAATTCCTGACAGGCTGTCTAAACTCTCTGGCAGACAACTTAAGCAGAAATCTTCTAGACCCATACAAGTGGCAGCTAGACCAAGGAACCTTCACCCTTGTAACCCAGAAATGGGGCACCCCGAAAGTTGACTTCTTTGCTTCTCACTCCAACCATCAGCTCAGCAAATTCTACACCAGGGAACCTCACAGCAAGGCTTGGAAAGTGGATGCTGTATCCTTCCAGTGGGTCAACCTCTTGGTCTCTGCATTCCCCCCTCTACCGCTCATTACAAGGGTACTGCTCAAAATAAGGGAGGAAAAACCAAGGACAATCCTGATTGCCTCAGACTGGCCATGCCAGCAATGGTACCCTCTGCTGCGCAGCCTATCAGCACTGCCACCATGGCATGTCCCTCAGATCCCAACACTCCTGACCCAGAGGAATGGAAAATTCATACATCCCCAATTGCAGACCCTCAATCTGGCAGCCTGGCTTATTCCCTGACCACTGCACAAGCTACCAATCTAAACAAACAAGTTCTAGATGTTATACATGAGGTCAGACGCCCTAGCACTAGAAAGTCTTATGCTGACAAGTGGAAAAGGTTTAGCACCTGGATCCAGGCTAAGGGTGTCGGAACTGTACAGCCCTCCCTACCTCTCATCCTGGATTACCTGGCTGACCTACTACACCGGGGTCTATCCTTCTCTTCCATTAAAATTCATGCCTCTGCCATCTCTTCTCATTTCAGCACAGAACCACCCTTTTCTCCCACCCTCTAATCAAACAGTTCCTAAGAGGGGCTAACAACTTGAAACCACCCAGAGGAGCACCTACCCCAGCTTGGGACTTTAACTTTGTTTTGGAAAAGCTCACCGTGCCCTCCCTTTGAACCAGCAGTGTCAGCAGAGTTAAAGTTCCTCTCTTGGAAGATAGCCTTGCTTCTGCCTTCACTTCAGCAAGAAGAGTGTCCGAGCTACAAGCACTAATGGCTGTAGAGCCCTTCATCATTTTCCATGCTGACAGGGTCTCCCTCAGGAATAACCCATTCTTCATGCCAAAAGTGGTGTCCACTGTGGCTCTCAACCAATCCATTAATTTGCCCACCTTTTTCCCTAACTCACAAAACAAGGGGGAAAGGATTCTGCACTCTCTAGATATGCACAAACATCTCAGATTCTACCTAGACAGGACTAAATCATTTAGAAAGACTGTTCAATTGTTAGTCAGCTTTGCTGCAGGAGCAGAGGGCAAGGCCATATCCAAACAAACCATTTCAAAATGGATAGCACACTGCATCCATTTCTGCTACAAGCAGCATGGGAAACCTCCCCTCAAGGGTGTCAGGACACATTCCACCAGAGCAACCTCCACCTCTGCAGCTTTTCTCAGAGGGGTTCCCACCAGGAACATCCTAGCCAGCCCCCAGTCTTCTTGACTGCCTCCACCCTTTTCTTCAGCTTTGGGAATCAACCCAAATGTGATGAGTGCAACAGTGAAACATGAAGAACATAGTACAGTTGTGTACACTTACCATAACTGTAGATGTTCGATTGCATTCACTGTTGCCATCCTGGTTTCCCTCCCTCCATCCCCCATGTCTCTCTCTCTCTCTCTCTCTCTCTCTCTCTCTCTCTCTCTCCCTCCTTACAAGGATTTTTTTGGTGTTTGCATTCTACTGGTGGTGTTCTTCCACCATAACCTAGCTCCCTCTTGGAGGCTCCTGACAGTTAGGGCAAGAAAAACTGATGTAATGGTGTTGGCTGCCTTAATTTATAACACTGATGACCTGACGTTAGTCGTAGAGTGACGGCAACCGACACAGAAATACTAAGCCTCTGGTATTCGGGCCGACTGAGGGCTACCCTAGCGGGGATAACCCTAATGTGATGACTGCAACAGTGAATACACTTGAACATCTACATTTATGGTAAGTTTGCACAATTGTACTTTGCTCTGACAGCTAAGGTATACATGTTTATTATGTACTGACTTCTGTTCTGACTTACTGTACTTGTATCTTTCCTTGCTCACAGCAAAAGATTTCATTATGCATTTAATGGAGAAGGACCCAAAGAAGCGTTACACATGTGACCAGGCTCTACAGCATCCTTGGTAAGTGAGTACCCCCACCAAGTTCAACTCTAGCAGCAGCATGTGATCAAATAAATGCATGAACCTTTTCTCTGTTACTCCCTTACTGTATAGCTGTCACATTTACTTGGGAAATAAGAACCTAGCCTAGATATAGATGTTCCATCCCCATGTCTGGTCTCTATTAATAGTTAATGTGCCTGTGGTCAAGCCTGGTGTGGAATGAAAGTCTGAAGTGAAGGGCAGATGAAATATGGCATCCAGGTCAAAAGATGAAGATGTTATGATTTCAGACAGGGACTAGTGATATATGGTTATCATTAACAGGTAATTTGCATTGGAATTAGTACCATATGCATATTGACTGTTGCAGGAAAATGGAGCTCAGTATGCATGGATGGCCTACATAAAGGAGGGAAAAGAGCCAGGTATCATGCATTTGGGCATTTTTGGGCAGAATTGCGTTTTCCCATGGTTGTTGCCCTAACTGGTAGTGCTGTACAATTCTGTGATACAACTGTGGAGCAGAGACTGGAGACTAATAAAATGGATAACTACTTTCTTAAAAGCTGAATATAAAATTTTGCTTTTCCATCTTTCCCCTCTCCCCCACATTACCAATTCTGAGGCACAGCTTCAGAGTTCTTACCTTTAAGATTGTGATACCACAGCCCTAGCTTGGTGGAAGGTACATGTGATGAGAATTGGTGCTGAATGAGGACAGCAAATGTACAGGATGAGGTAACGTAGGGACTGATCATAGCCAAGTGGTCCTCATACTTCCTGTACAGAATTACAATGCCTTTTACACCCTTGGGGTTTATATATGTTTGTAAATGTAACTTTGTGGAATTTTAATGTAGAGGGTTCCATACAGCTAAAATGGTACTGTCTGAGCTCTCTTTTCAGAGACACTCTAAGTTGTTGGACCAGTATATTTAAATTAGTATAGCTTTGGGAAGCTGGAAACATAAAGTCCCACCTTTAAGATGTTTTAGTGAAACTGTTTGGAACATTGTATACTTCAAGTGAGATACATTGTTGTCTTTTTTAGGATTGCTGGTGATACTGCCCTAGACAAGAACATCCATGAATCTGTCAGTGAACAGATCAAGAAGAACTTTGCTAAAAGCCGATGGAAGGTGATTCTTTGACTAACCTTTATTTTTACTTCTGCATGTCTCTCACTTGTTCAGTGCACTAATGTTTCATATATAAATTGAATTTGATGATCCATTTCATAATTTATAAGGCTGGCTAGACTTCTGGTGCTGTGCGCTATGATACTATATGAAGGGGCACTTTAGTAAGTATAAGCCTCAGTGATGAAGCATGCTGGGTACTTGACATATCTGCTCAATAGTACTTGTGGGTAGGAAAACTGCATGGTGCAGCATCATGACAGACTCGGGATTTACAGATTAGATGTGATAATCAGGTTGCATCAGGTGGCTTGTTCTGTCCTGCAGTGTTATCTTTATGTCATTGTATATTATGGTTCTGAATCTGAGAAATGCAGAGTTTACTCTGGTAACAGAGAGGAAGAAGAAACTTTCATGTTATAACATCATGAGTCACTCAGGGCATACATATTAGGTGTGGCTTGTTCTGTCCTGCAGTGTTATCTTTATGTTTATGGTTCTGGATCTAAAGAATGCAACGTTTACTCTGCCAGTAGAGAGGGAGAAGAAACTGACATGATGTACCATCATGAGACACTCAGGGCTTACAGTTTATGTGTAATGATTAGGTTTTATCAGGTGGACTGTTCTGTCCTGGAATGTTATCTTAACATCATTACACATCATTACTTATCTGTATATGTAGACTAGCTACTTATTCTACTGTATTACTGCCTCTTAAATCGTTTTTCAGTTGTGCACGTGCCTTGCTTCATTTAAAAAGTTTTAAATTGCTAATTTTGTAGAGTTTTAATTGCATTTATTGTTTAGGACTACACACTCAAGTGTGTTAGCCTTTTCTGTGTTTATTTACTGTATTATTGCATTGTTTAGACTGTTTTAACAAAAAAAAAAAATATATATATATATATATATATATATATATATATATATATATATATATATACTATCTTGTTTGCTCGTTTCCCACCTTTCCTAGCCAGTATACTCCAGATCCCAGGCTTTGCTTGACTCCAGTGGGAGTGGTCAGCATTGTACTGCCTATCTAACACTAGAGGAGTGGTTTCCAGCTCTGAAATTGTAATTTTATTAGCCTTTTTGGGCTGATTTCTATCCCTTTCAATTTTTCTGGCTTAAAAACACATGTGTTTGCGCATTGTTCACATCGTGCAGCACCGTGGGGCTACAGTTAAACTATTCCAGGTGCCAGAAAGTCTGCTCTTCGAATTTTCCCTTAGAACTAGTTGGTGTCTCAGTAGTAGCACTAAAATTTGAACCCCTGTGACTAGCACTTGCTCTAGAACCTGCTGGAAAGCACTAGGAAGCCTGAAACTGATACAAGCACTCTGCTGTCCTTGTCAATAAGGAGAAATTAGTCGTAGGCACTAAACAGCCTATAATTGCAAATTACCTTGCAAAGGTAAGGGAAAACAGCACTTGTACTTTACAAAAAAAGCACCTAAACAGGCATGTCCAAGGGTCAGCTTCCGGTGATTTCTCCTGTCCACCTGGTGAATCTGGGCATATTGGGGCAATGCGGCAACTGCCTCATGTACACAGACAACCCTCTCCTCCTACCACCCAAAACTACAACCTGCGAAAGATGCACTTACATAGCCAAAATGGAAGCAAAGCTCTCTCCAGCCAATATTGTGCTAGACAGTCAAGAGGAGAAGGTTAAAACCTGCACTACACCTCAAGCAACACATAGCCCATCGAAACCCACACCATCAACACCCACACATAACAACACTAAACCCACATATGCGGAGGCCCTTAACATTAACCTGCCTAAGCAACAGGGACTTCCAAAGCTGAAACGCAAACAAACACCAGTCACAACCAAAGTGACACATAGCTCACAACACCAGTGTGCCACCCAACAACAGCCCCTAAGGCAAGACAATGTACCCAACACTTTAGTCATAGGTGACTCTATAGTCAGGCATACTGATGTCCCACTCACCAGGCTGAACAAGGAGAAAATTACAGTCAGCTGCCTGTCGGGTGCAAGGATCCACCACATAATGCATGCACTCAAGTCACTCCACAACAAGTACAAATATGACTCTGTCATTGTCCATGTTGGAGTGAATGACTTGAGACGTACCTCCCTGGAATACATGAAAAGAGACATGGAAGAGCTCTCGGATCATGTGGCCCAGACAGGGATGACCCTAGCCCTGAGTAGCATCCTGCCTTCGCCCAGAAGGATACCACAGTATAAGGACAAAATGATTGACTTCAACAATTGGCTAAGCTTCTGGTGTCATTCAAAGGAGATCCAGTATCTGTCTTCCTGGGAAGACATGATCAACAAATCACAATGCTCTGCCAGAAATGGTCTGCACCTGTCACCCCTAGGATTCAGGTTACTGACTAAAGCTATGCCACCCCTATAGTGCCTTTTTAGGCAAGGTTCAAAGGACAGAACCACCACCATAATAGATACAAGTATGCAAAATCTGAAGGTAATGCTACTCAATGCTAGAAGTCTAAACCTCAAAATGCACCCTCTTGAGGCACTCCTAAAAATGGGGAACATTGATATCTGAGAAGTAACTGAGACCAATACCAGGCTACAACTCTTAGCACACTTTTCGGCCACCAAACCAAGACCGAAACACTAAAAGTGAAGGAGTGTCCATATTCACCAAGGATATTCACACCTCCAGGCTTGTTACCCAACACAATGCATCTGAAATTCTCCAGGTGAAACTAACACTAGGTAAGACTGCAGTCCAAATTGTAGCTTGCTACAGATCCCCCACCATGCCCCAAGATTCTCACTACACCTTTCTAAACATACTGGAAAATATTAAGATACAACCAAACACCCTAATACTGGGTGATTTCAACTACCCTGTCATTAACTGGGAAAACTACTGGGGTACCAACACCTTTTCCCAACGGTTCTTGGAATTCATAAATTCCAACGCCTTGGCTCAACTAATCCATTGTCCCACCAGGGACTCCAATATCCTAGACCTGATCATTACCAACATGGGAGATAGATGCTCCACACCAGTGGTCATCCCCTCATTGGTCAGGTCTGACCATAAGCAAATCACCCTTGACATCCACATCCCACCCCCTCCCCCTGTAAGGAAAGCTCCGTAAAAAACTTCTCCAAAGCCAACTTCATGCTACTCAAGTCAGAAGTGGCAAATTTCATGACACCCATGCAGATGGGATCTGAAAGTTTGACTGCTGAATCCTACACTAAAGCACTGTATGAGCACATCCACTCGTGCATGAATCGTGCCATCCCAAATAGAACCAAGATGCTGTCCTCCAAAATAAAGGAAGCCAATCTGGTGGTCCCCTGCCATAAACAAACTATAAAACAGAAGGAAGAAACTGTTGCAGAAAAGAGGAAAATCCCAGGATGCAAAAAACTCCCTTACCAGCCTCAGTAAGAAGTTGAGATCCCTCATAAAATCTTCAAAAGCTAGTTACGAAAATAAAATTGCCAACGATTCCAAAGACAACCACAAGGCATTCTATAGTTATGTCAAGAATCTAAATGGCAATGCTCAGATCTGCTCTGAGCTACAACAGAATGGCATTAAATATACTGATCCCAAGGATATTGCCAATATCCTGTCAGATCGATTTAGTGCCATCTTCACCCCCCTGTCACCCCCTAAAGGGCCCATCTCAATACCAAATGATTGCCAAATTCCGGTAATCATGGCCACACAGATAGAAACCACATTCTCCAAAGCTAAGAATACAGCATCCATGAGACCAGATGACATCCCAGGCTGTGTACTACATGAACTACAAAATGAACTGGCACCTCACCTAAGTATCATGTTTAATCATAGCCACACCTCAGGCTTCGTGCCCACTGAGTGGCGCACAGCTACAGTTATCCCACTCCACAAGGGGGGATCCACCTTGGATCCTGGGAACTACCGTCCCATCAGTCTGATGAGCCTGATCTGCAAGGGCATGGAATGCATTATCATGGAACTTATAAACAAAGACATTGGCAACCTTCAAACACTGGACCCCACCCAGTTTGGTTTCGTGAAGGGCCAATCTTGTCTCCTGAACCTGATTGACTTCTTTGAATCAATCTCCAGAGCTGTGGACGAGGGTAAGGTGGTCCACACAGCCTATCTGGACCTCGCCAAGGCCTTCAACACCATCCTCCACTCTGGAATCATAGATAACCTTACTAAGCTGGGCATAAATCCCTACATCACAGAACCCAGACTGTAAAAGTAGCTGACTCCAAATCTGGCTCCAGACAAGTGGAGTACCTCAGGGTTCAGTCCTGGGACCACTCTTGTTTGGCATCTACTTCTCTGAAGTACAGGCCAACACTAAGGTACTCTGGCTAACAAAGTTCGCAGATGACTGCAAACTGGGAGCCATTATTGAATCCCCAAATTATGTGGATGTTCTACAAAAGGACCATACAGAAACAGATGCTTGGTGCCAGAGTTATGGGCTCAAGCTTAATGCCAAGAAAAGTATAGTTATCCCCTTTGGGAAAAAAAATGTACCCATGAATTACCACATAGGTGGCAGTACACTAAACACCAAAAGTGTGATGATAGACTTAGGGACACAGGTGGACAGTGGTCTCACCTTTGAAAACCACTTCACCACAACAGTCAGGAAATCCTTCTATGTGGCACACCTCATCACTAAGTGTTTTTCATCCAGGAAAAAGGAGGTCATTGTCCCCCTCTACTCATCCCTCATTAGACCCATTATAGAGTATAATTCCCCATTTGGTATGTACCTCACAAGACTTCTGCAACAGCTGGAAAGGCCACAGAAATACCTCACTAAAAGAATCACAGATCAAAAGCAGATGCCATGTGCTGGTCATCTAAAAAAACTCCAACTATACTCAGTGACATGTCGTCTACTCAGAGGCGATCTCTGCTTAACATACAAGGCCATGTCAAACCCTGAGCTGTTGGACATGCTCCACTTAAAGAAATCCCAATCCCTCAGAGCCATATGCTCCAGGGATTTAAACCTTGTCATCACAATGAACAAAACATGCTGGAGGGATAGGTTCCTGACCCAGACACTCCCCATGCTCTGGAATAGACTGTCCATACATGTCAAGCAGAGTGCCTCCTTGGCCCTCTTCAAAAGGAACCTTGATGATTGGATGAGAGGTAGGACATTCACCCCGGGGATCATGTCAGTCACCTGCTAGACAGGGGTCCAGGGAAGTAAATATTGTGGGAAGAAATATCCAGGGAATTGTTATGGCTAGTCTTGTATAGGCCAAAGTGAAGATGCTTCTTGCACGTATGGCAACTGCAAGGCTTCAAAACACCAAAAGCATAATTCAAAAAAAGCAAAGCCAGCAGACAATGGCAAACTGTGAGTTTATTAAACTCATATGAAAACATAGGTAGTCAAAAACAACAAACCGGTTTCAGCTAACACTTACTTAGCCTTCATCAGTGTAAAAAATTAATGATTTAGAAAGCATTTAAATATCATTCATATAAATGCATGTGCAACAACCATTGGTTCCTCACAAATTTTCATTTAACCCAGATGAAACACATAAAATTCCAAACGACAAGAAGAGGGATGCCAGCAAGAAGACCTGAACGCTTAATTTTATTAAAAGGCACAAGTACAACCAGCGTTTTCGCCACCATAAACCGGAAGCTTCATCAGAGGTACTAAACAGCGCGAGAATGCGCTTTAAATAACAACTTTGAATTCAATAATGATGATGAATCATTATAATTGCATGTGCTACACATAATTAAATTTGACCAAATCGTTAATGAACAAATGTCTATACAATGAAGATTGTGACTGCTCACATATCGAACAATACATTGGCTAGACAAAAAAAGGACTTATTCATTTAAACATTCTTAGGATGTTAAATAAAATAAATCAAATGAAATAAAATACAATAAACCGCTAAAAAGCCCCAAGTAGGCGGTTTATTCCTGTTTATACCCAACTACTAGAAGGGATGATCATAAAATGTCTAAAAAATTAGACAGTCCCAATAGTGTTTGAAACTAAATTAGGAACTACCTGAACTAAACTGAACCTTATGAAAACAGTGCTTAAATCAGGTAATACATATCACCTAGAAGCCAACCATGAGACTTTATGATACATTTCACATAAATACAACCTTTAAAAATATACATGTATAAACATTTTAATAAAAGACATCTTAGTAAAAACAAAAATTTTACAAGTTAAATATTAACTATTTGGGAATGATAACCCCAAAAGGATATATATGTAATCATAAGTATCAATTAGGGACAAGTAGAAGGGGGGCCTTGTAATATCACCTCATAAATGACTTAAATTTCAAGTAAGGTGCTATGTTGCAGCTTTCATTTAAGCCGGGAGCACAAAAAGCGTTCAGCTTAAGCTGCCAGAGTAGCTCACGAACCTCCAACAACAGAGATGTAGTACCCCCTCTAACAGACACAGGTATATGGTCTATACCCATAAAAACAAAAGCATGTTCAGGGAACAAGTCAATATGTTTGGCCAAGGCGTTCTCACTTTTACTGTTTTTAATTGCGTAGATATGCTGGTAGATCCTGTCCTTTAACCTTCTATCGGTCTTACCGATATAGAAGGCTGGACAACATGAACAGTAAGCTATATATATGACTGACTTGGTGGTACAATTTATTCTGTGGTCAATACTAAATTTCTTATTTCCTTCTACGGAAAAAAAGCTACCTGTTTTGATGTAAATACAGTAGTTACAAGAGCCGCAGGAAAAAGACCCCTTAGTTCTAGAAGAGGTGACTCCAAAAGTACTAATTTGGAGAAGGTCCTTTATGTTCCGTCCTCTTCTAAAAACCATCAATGGTTTCTCACCAAGTTTTTCAAGAAGAGGTCCATTACTGGCAATAAAGGCCCAGTTCTTATGTAAAATATCTCGTATTTCAAAGGAGTTCGTATTAAATGTAGAAATAAAACTACATGGGAACCCCTTAATAGAAGTACTTTCTAAGTTGCCAACAACAGGGCTCAAATTCGCACTTACTGCCTCAAATGGCTCCTCTTCACAAACAGGTAGTGAAGTGGACAAAAGAAGCGGTTTATAAACTCCCCTAAGTCTTTTATGTCTTACTTCAACTATGAAGTCATCAATCAAACTGTATGGGTAACCCCGGTTAGTGAATAAGTTCCTTAAAGTCTCACATTCCAGTAGAAAATCCTCTAGTTCACTACACATACGGACAGCTCTCACAAGCTGTCCCTTTACTATAGCTCTTTTTTGTTTAGGAGGATGTAAACTGGAATAGTGGAGAAACGAGTTTACATAGGTGTGTTTCCTAAAAATAACAGATCTAAATGAACAAGGTTGACTACCCCTAAATAACTTGACATTCAAATAGTTCATGACTTCTGTATGAGACTTTATGATACATTTCACATAAATACAACCTTTAAAAATATACATGTATAAACATTTTAATAAAATACATAAAAGACCGTGTCGGCAACCTCGCTATCAGATAAATTGAAGTTGCTTGATTCTAAAACTTTAAAATTACGTAAACTACAATTGGAAGTGGCGTATTTCAAACAATGTTTAACTGATGGCATTATCCCTAAGGGGTTGAGATCTAGTTTTACTCCTTCTAACCTCACTAATAGTAATGCCTTTTTTACTGATTTAAAAACCTTGTTTCAAGTGCAGGGGATTCAGCTTTTGGAACTTTTAGTCAAACACTACTCTGATATGATTGTATGCTTGTCTGAGGAAATGTGTCTGTTGGACAGTGAAATTAAAACTGATAGAGCTTTTGCACAACTTAGGTTTGACCACTCACGTATTTTTTCTAGTATAGATACTTATATGGTCAAGCTTAAGGTCAACAAATCCAAGAAACTATATAGGGATAGGCTTGCCTATTCTAAAGATAGGGCGTTTCCTAATTTATGCTGCAAAAATAATTATGGCAAAGTTGATACACTTGAACCGACTGAGGTTGAAAACATAGATGACGCAGACATTAGGGAAGGTGACTCTAACAATATGCGGGGGGAACAGCCCCTTGGCAGAAGTAATAGAAATCTAAATAGAGGGCAAAATAGTGGTGCTAAGAATGATCCTCCAGTTTCCGGTTCCTTTAATGAAACCAACGTTAATAACAACAATGAGAATAACAATTTTTTAGGGAACAGGAACAAACAAAGACAACGCAGGGGGAACAAGAATTGGAATTAGGTAACAGTGATAACCTTGTTCCAGCAGTAGCTACACCAAAAATTATTCTAAATAAGAAGGGGGACTTTACGATTTATAATTTTTCATCTTTAAGTTTAGAACCCGAATTGGTAGAACTGTTAGCCTTGGGTAATACGTTTGTCCCGTCTAAAAAATGTGATGTAGCCAGGGTCT
This sequence comes from Protopterus annectens, assembly GCF_019279795.1. Lineage (NCBI taxonomy): Eukaryota > Metazoa > Chordata > Ceratodontiformes > Protopteridae > Protopterus > Protopterus annectens. The sequence continues at coordinate 1,076,392,449 of NC_056739.1, forward strand.
TGTTGGACCTCAAGTGTTATGTGAGGAAACTGAACCTGAAACTTTTATTCAATGACACTGAAAGACCCCCTGAATCTAAATTAAAACTTTTAAGTGTCTTTAATCCGCCACTACATGTTACACTAAAAATGTTTGAACATGTTTGTGAATTGGATATTAGACACATGGCTAATTCACGTAGAGACAACTTCAGCCAGTTTAATATTTCCAAAGAGCAACTTTTAGCTCTAAATTCTTTGCGCTTTGCAGGTGTAAGAATTATTAAACCGGACAATGGGGGAGGGTTGGCTATCTTCGAGCAAAAAGATTATGTTGAACGCATGTTGAAGGTGTTGGACTCTGATTCTTACCACAAGTCTTCCACTAATGAGATGAACATTTGTTCAAAAAGAACTAGAGGTTATTTTAGAGACCTGTTTATTAGTGGAAGAATTGATGAGGACACCTTCAAATATATTGACATCTTGTATGCTAGAACACCAGTGATGTTTGGGATCCCCAAGGTTCATAAAAACCTTGGGGACCCACCAATGAGAGCCCTTATTGACGGTAGGGCATCAACTACCTACCCGTGTTCCAAATTTGTGGACTCACTACTTAGGAAATATGTTGAGCTGTTGCCTAGCATATGCAAAGACTCGTGGTCCTTCCTATCTGAAATAAACAACTTAACAGAAGTTGAGGGGACTAACTTCTTGACTATAGATGTGGTGGATTTATACACATCTATACCACATCTAGAGGCCCTTGAGTGGATTGAACTTCTGTTGATAGAATTGGGGGCGTCGTCAAGTGAGATTAATAACATCACGGAATTACTTGACATTATTCTCACCTCCAATTTTTTCATCTTTGAAAATGATGTTTATATACAGAAACAAGGTGTGGCCATGGGCTCCCCTTGCGGAGCAGCCATAGCAAATTTATTTATGGCATATTGGGAGAGGAAGTTTGTATTTACCAACCCAGAGTGGAGTAACAAAATTACATTCTACACCCGCTTTCTGGACGACATTTTTATCCTTTTTAAAGGGGACTCCAGGGAAGCGGATCAATATGCTAACTATTTGAATAGTACAACTTCCTTTCTAAGGTTTACACACCTTTTTGATACAGAAGTCATGAACTATTTGGATGTCAAGTTATTTAGGGGTAGTCAACCTTGTTCATTTAGATCTGTTATTTTTAGGAAACACACCTATGTAAACTCATTTCTCCACTATTCCAGTTTACATCCTCCTAAACAAAAAAGAGCTATAGTAAAGGGACAGCTTGTGAGAGCTGTCCGTATGTGTAGTGAACTAGAGGATTTTCTACTGGAATGTGAGACTTTAAGGAACTTATTCACTAACCGGGGTTACCCGTACAGTTTGATTGATGACTTGATAGTTGAAGTAAGACATAAAAGACTTAGGGGAGTTTATAAACCGCTTCTTTTGTCCACTTCACTACCTGTTTGTGAAGAGGAGCCATTTGAGGCAGCAAGTGCGAATTTGAGCCCTGTTGTTGGCAGCTTAGAAAGTACTTCTATTAAGGGGTTCCCATGTAGTTTTATTTCTACATTTAATACGAACTCCTTTGAAATACGAGATATTTTACATAAGAACTGGGCCTTTATTGCCAGTAATGGACCTCTTCTTGAAAAACTTGGTGAGAAACCATTGATGGTTTTTAGAAGAGGACGGAACATAAAGGACCTTCTCCAAATTAGTACTTTTGGAGTCACCTCTTCTAGAACTAAGGGGTCTTTTTCCTGCGGCTCTTGTAACTACTGTATTTACATCAAAACAGGTAGCTTTTTTTCCGTAGAAGGAAATAAGAAATTTAGTATTGACCACAGAATAAATTGTAACACCAAGTCAGTCATATATATAGCTTACTGTTCATGTTGTCCAGCCTTCTATATCGGTAAGACCGATAGAAGGTTAAAGGACAGGATCTACCAGCATATCTACGCAATTAAAAACAGTAAAAGTGAGAACGCCTTGGCCAAACATATTGACTTGTTCCCTGAACATGCTTTTGTTTTTATGGGTATAGACCATATACCTGTGTCTGTTAGAGGGGGTCCTACATCTCTGTTGTTGGAGGTTCGTGAGCTACTCTGGCAGCTTAAGCTGAACGCTTTTTGTGCTCCCGGCTTAAATGAAAGCTGCAACATAGCACCTTACTTGAAATTTAAGTCATTTATGAGGTGATATTACAAGGCCCCCCTTCTACTTGTCCCTAATTGATACTTATGATTACATATATATCCTTTTGGGGTTATCATTCCCAAATAGTTAATATTTAACTTGTAAAATTTTTGTTTTTACTAAGATGTCTTTTATTAAAATGTTTATACATGTATATTTTTAAAGGTTGTATTTATGGGAAATGTATCATAAAGTCTCATGGTTGGCTTCTAGGTGATATGTATTACCTGATTTAAGCACTGTTTTCATAAGGTTCAGTTTAGTTCAGGTAGTTCCTAATTTAGTTTCAAACACTATTGGGACTGTCTAATTTTTTAGACATTTTATGATCATCCCTTCTAGTGGTTGGGTATAAATAGGAATAAAACGCCTACTTGGGGCTTTTTAGCGGTTTATTGTATTTCATTTCATTTTATTTTATTTTATTTAACATCCTAAGAATGTTTAAATGAATAAGTCCTTTTTTGTCTAGCCAATGTTATTGTTCGATATGTGAGCAGTCACAATCTTCATTGTATAGACATTTGTTCATTAACGATTTGGTCAAATTTAATTATGTGTAGCACATGCAATTATAATGATTCATCATCATTATTGAATTCAAAGTTGTTATTTAAAGCGCATTCTCGCGCTGTTTAGTACCTCTGATGAAGCTTCCGGTTTATGGTGGCAAAAACGCTGGTTGTACTTGTGCCTTTTAATAAAATTAAGCATTCAGGTCTTCTTGCTGGCATCCCTCTTCTTGTCGTTTGGAATTTTATGTGTTTCGCTGGTTTGTTTGCTGTCTTAATTTCGGAGTGAATTTAACCCAGATGAAAATAATGCACCTAATTTGACTATCCATTTCTTTTCCTTCACATTTAAAAGGCTATGCCAACCCGCTTTATTAGCTCTATTGCCCAAGATTTTATCTATGACTGTGAATTTAAAAGAAGCACTGGTATGTTTATATGTACTGCAGTGGTGGTGCTGCGGTAGCATTGTCACCTCACAGTAAGACGATGTCCTGTTCTATTCTCAGCTAGAGCATCTTCTGTGTGGTGGTGGTGCTGTGGTAGCATTGTCGCCTCACAGTAAGACGCTGTCCTGTTCGATTCTCAGCTAGAGCATCTTCTGTGTGGAGACATGCGTGAATGGGCATACCTTCGTTGAAGGCTGTGCGTCAGGGCTGGCAACTCGGCATGTAAAAATCTACTGCCAATCATTAGCGGACTGGAGTTCCACTGTGGTGACCCCTAACCGGGAAAAGCCGAAAGATACAACAACTGGAATGTTTATATGTATGTTTAAATAATGCATTGGTAGGTTTTTTATTCCTGATTTCACTTAGATGCTCAGAGATATGGATCCTTAAAGGCCTTGATGTCTGGCCAACATAGAATGCAGAGCAAGTACAGGTGACTAAGTAAACCAGCCAGTCAGACCCACAGTTAGCAAAAAAATGGATATCAAAATGTGTCTCCACTATGGATAGGCAGGAGACTTTACAATATAAACCAAAATCTGTGAATAACCAGGCAGGTACCTGCTTAGTGATCACTTATGGCAGAAATACGGATCTCTTGCTTAATAGCGTGCAGAGACAATGGAGTATATTACAGGCAGACAAATATCTTTCTACGATTTTGGGTGAAAGGTGTTTGCTTTTCCTACCTCTACGGAATGAAAACAAACACCTTTCACCCAAAATCATAGAAAGATATTTGTCTGCCTATAATCGAGGCCTTTAAGGATCCGTATCTTTGAACATCTAAGTGAAATCAGGAATAAAAAACCTATCAATGCATTATTTAAACATACATGTAAACATTCCAGTGCTTCTTTTAAATTCACAGTCATAGATAAAATCTTGGGCAATAGGGCTAATAAAGCGGGTTGGCATAGCCTTTTAAATGTGAAGGAAAAGAAATAGATAGTCAAATTAGGTACATTATTTTCATTTGGGTTAAATGAAAATTTGTGAGGAACCAATGGTTGTTGCAGATGCATTTATATGAATGGTATTTAAATGCTTTCAAAATCATTCATTTTTTACATTGATGAAGGCTAAGTAACAGTGTTAGCCGAAACCGGTTTGTTGCTTTTGACTACCTATGTTTTCATAGGAGTTTAATAAACTCACAGTTTGCCATTGTCTGCTGGCTTTGCTTTTTTTGAATTAGGCTTGTATAGGCCCTAGGGCCGATAGCCTAGTACCAACCTATGTACCTATTATGGTTCTGAATCTGCGGAATGCATAGTTTATTGTGCCAAATAAGAAAAAAAGACTTTATATGTGCTCCTTTGAAGTTGAGAGAAAGGAGGAAGAGATGACAAGATATGTATTTCAGATGAGGAGAAAATTACTTGTAAAAGAAGAACATGGAAAAAGAAATCAGCACAGAAGATTGGTCTAGGCGTTCAGATCTCACCTCTGGTTTTGTGCTTTATTGTTTACTGAATCAGACATCAACAACTCCTCTCCCATAAATGCCGAGTACATTTAGTGTTAGGCTTGTTTACATTCTCACGAAGTTCATTTTCCTTTTATTGGTTGTGCTTTTCTTTCTCCTTACATTTCTTTTCTAGATATCCCCATTTGCTTTTCCAGTGTTCCTTCAGTTCTGTAGCACATATTAGGATGCAGTAAAGAATTATTGTCTTTTCCTTGTGATTCATAGGTTTTTGATAGTCTCAATTTGTTGAAAACAACCAACCGTTTGTAGATTATCCATAATATTTTTAATCTATATACTTTCTTAACTCGTGTTGCTTTCTTTTGCTTAAGTTCTCATTCACTTATTGTTTTATGTTTTTAATTTTCCGTCAACGTCTTAGTTTTGGTCTCATCCCTTACACTTACAAATTTTTCAACAGCTACTTGTGCAAAAATGTGTTCATGAGGTTCAGACAGACTGTATCTACAGTGGTATTTCTAGCTCACTCTTTTGCAAGCTATTAATAAATTAAAATAGATTCAACTGACAGCTTATTTTTGTCATGAAAACGTGAATCTCAAAGATTATTGAATATTAAAAAAAAATTTTCTCCTTCCTTTCTTAGAATTTCTCCTTGGCTTTCTACTTCTTTCATACTGACTGACAGATCTGAATTATTCCTATGCTCCTGTTGTGTAATGACATTTGGATTATTCCGATTCCCCTGTTGTGTATTGGTACCTGGAATATTCATATTCTCCTACTATATAATGGTACCTGGAATATTCCTATTCCCCTGTTGGGTAATATTACCTGGATTATTTCTATTCCCCTTTGTTGTAATGGTACCTGGAGTATTCCTGTTCCTCTTTTGTTTAATGGTCCCTGGATTATTCCTATTACCCTGTTGTGTAATGGTCCTTGGATTATTCCTGGATTATTTCTATTCCCCTGTTGTGTAATGGTACCTGGATTATTCCTATTCCTCTTTTGTGTAATGGTCCCTGGATTATTCCTATTCCCTGTTGTGTAATGGTACCTGGATTATTCCTATTCCCCTGTTGTGTGATACTAAACTTGACTGCATCGGTTCCTCCGGTGTTTCCATCTTGACCAATGACCCTTTAATGATTCCATTCAGCGAGTTCTCCTAAAATGTTTGCAAGCTTCTTTAAGAGCCTGGAAAGCAGCTCTCCAGCCCTTTGTTCCTGTATTGATAACACTTTCTTTACTGCCAACTACCTTTCAGTGATATTATATAGCTACTGTTCTTCGCACTTTGTTCCAGCATCCTTCCTACAAGTCAAACTGCCTTAATTGTTTTTTGTAAAATAAATATGTAAAGTATTCAACTTATTGTTTGCTCCTTATCTTTGTTTTCCCTCCCATCCATGAACAGTGGGCTAAATCTGTCTCCTTCTTGCTATTTTCTGATGGAACTGTCACATGACACTGATGTTTGCCATTAATGGGGACCATCATCACACTGATGTCACTTATAGGAAGGACAGTCACCATTAATGGCATCAGTCACTGAAGTACCTCTGATGACATTGATACTAGCAACGGACTGATGCGCCCCATTAGTGGGATCATTATAATCTTCGCTGATATCACTCATTGATGCAGCCTTCACCCTCCAGTGGTGTAAGCCACTGATGAGGCCATCCTAATCTTCTCTCACTTTTGCCACTGAAGGGGCTACCATCCATGTTGTCATTAGCCACTAATAATTCCCTGTCCCACACTGACATCATAAAATGAATGGCTTAGACCGTCACCCTCACTGACATCAGCTGCTGGTGACATCTTCACTTGCACTGACTCCAGTCTTGCAAGAAACTGTTAATCACACTGATGTCATTCAGTGATGTAATTACCTATACCCTCTCCATTTAGTGATGGAACTATCACCCAAACTTACAGTCAGTGGTGCAACCACCACTCTCCCTGACATTATCGTGTGATGGACCTATAATCCACATTGACATCAGCCACTGGAGAGACTGTCATCCACACTAAACTGAGTTATTAATGTCATTACTGACAACGAGATTGTCAGTCTCTGAAAGGACCATTGGCTGCAGTAATACTAAATCTGAATGCAACCATCACTATGAATGCAATATGATGCTTTCATTAATGCAGCCGTCAGTGTTGGAACCATCGTTGTGATGGCAGCAGTGCTTGGCATCATTGCCTTCTCTTCCACTTAGAAATGTGACCAGGCACTATGTCGCAGAAATGTGACCTTCAAGGAAACACATCCCTGAAATGAAGCGCTTCGGTTAGTATGTCCTTCAAAAGTGACGTTCTAGTAATAATGTAAACACATTTTAACCACAGACTAGGGCTACTGGCCCACCTGCCTTCTCATTCTCCTACTTTCTGGTTAGCCAGTTGCTTGTTTCATTTTCCTTCCACTTAGCATAGGAAGTGTCTCGGGGCTCTCACATGCTTTTTTGTACTCTGTCACTGTTTTTGATGTTACCATCTATTCAAGAAGGTGGTTCCAGATACCCAGTACCCTGTTCTTGGAAAATCCTTACCTAAGAGATTCAAAGATTTTGATAAAGGTATTTAAATGTTTCTGTTGCATCTGTTCCATTGTATATTTTCTTTGGGACGATACATACTAGAATCTGCTAGTCCTACATTATATTCTGGTGAAGACAGGATCCTATTTTTGTTGCTGTGTTCATATGGCATGTGTCCTGCTTATAGTCTGGTGAACACAAGATCTCCAGAACTCCTCTCACTGCTCAGATAGAGAGGTAGTAGCATCCTATTTTCAAGTGTGGATGACTTACACTACTCTGTTTTAGTATCTACCAGATCTGTGACCCTACAGTACATTCCTATGATGTGACTTTCCACAGTTAAACTTAACCCTCCCGTAAGTACCTCCCTTAGAAAGTTCCATGTTTATCAAATCATATTTTGTCAAGTTCCATTTCATCAGTATGTTTTGATTGCAGTATGTCAGTTAATGCAGAGGGTTTGAGAAATGTTCTTGTAGATCAGTGCTCCACCCTGGATAATAAGAATAAACAGACAGACAGATAGACAGATAGATAGACAGACAGACAGTTGATAGACAAATATATAGCTAGATGGATAGATAGACAGACAGATAGATAGACACATAGATAGACATACAGACACATAGATAGACAGATAGACCGATAGACCAACAGATAGATAGACAGATAGACCAACAGATAGATAGATATATAGATAGACAGATAGATAAATAGACAGATAGATAGACAGACAGATAGGTAGATGCTGTGTTGAAAGTTAGAGAACACAGGATGAAGTGTTTTTGTCAGGAGTGGCACCTACTGCAGAACAATGTAGCAGACCCCCCCCCAATACACAATATTAGAATAGACTCAAAAACTGATAAAAGTTTAGTTTTGCAAATTAAATAGTTTTGAATTCTATGTTAGATTTCATGATCTCTGATTTGGTGAATGTAACTTCAGCAAATTGTATCATTACACTTACTCCCTTTGCCACCCCGAGATGTTATCTGCCACGCTTTTCCAGAATTTATGATCCTCCAGTAAAGGTATCCCTGATATGTAATTCTCCTATGCTCCATAAATAAGACCTTCCTCTATCTTCTGAAATGTAACTTTCTACATGGTACTGCCATGAAATCTGACTCTGTAATATGTCCCAGAAGTGTGGCACTCCTGTAACTCCCAGAAATGTAACCATGTACCTTCTCAGAAATGTGACCTTCCTCTGTTTCCTGGAAGTATGCTATTCCTGTCCCTCATATAAGCTTTATCTGATAATTACCCAAAATGTGTTTTTTCCTCTGCCTCCCTAAAATATGATCCTCTTGCATCACATGAACTTCTACCCTTTAACACCCCTCAGTTTTTTTATTTTGTGGTATCACTCCAGAGTTTGATTTCATGGCACCAAGAAACTATGCTTTGTCCCTCTTTTCTCTTTTTCTCGCCCAGTTTGCTTTTCACCTTTGTACATAATCATGGCAGCACATTGTACAAGTGTAATAAATCCTTGACATGCCCATAGTAGCAGACATTGTACTGTATGCATAGTAGCAGATATTGTACTGTATGCATGTATATTCATCACACTACATAACATTGGTATCACATTGTGTGGTGTTGTAGCTGTGCATATCCACCCTTGTACCTACTCTGTGCTGTCCTGTCTATGCATATCTATCATGGTACATAACCATGCCTCCTTGTCATACTGCATACATATGTATATATCCATCTATGTATGAACACACACACACACTATAGTAGAGTGGTGTACCCATGTGATTCTATCTCGAAAAGTATAGTCACGCATCAGTACAGTTTATGTTAAGTCTTATCCCCTGCTAACTGGAGAAGTCAAACTGCAGTGAGAATTTAAGGTTTTTATTTATTCATTGCACTTTCTTTTATGTTTACACCAGTTTTAAACTTTATTGTTGCTGTATGTGGACAGTCTGATATGCAGTCTTTTACATAAGAATCTGTTTACTTTAAGAGATACAAAATAAGATAATATGGTGGCTTAAACCTGTGAGAATAAGACAATGGGACTTGCTACCTGAAGCAAGTCTCATAAACAGGAATGATTTGCCGTTTTGTTATTGGAATTCCTTGTAGTCATCTGTTTACTTTTAAAACGTACAATAATTGAGAAAGAACAAGTCTATGTTAGTCCTCTGACTAAGGAATGTGTAATAAATCAGTGATGTTGTGTGACCTTTACAATTGCTAACTTATAAGATGATGTATGTTTTTCTCTTTTCCGCATAGCAAGCCTTTAATGCTACCGCAGTGGTACGCCACATGAGGAAGCTGCAACTAGGGACCAGTCAAGAAGGTCCTGGGCAGACCACACCCACCAGTCCATGTCACAGTACATTACTGGTACCAGGAGACAACAAGAATGGTGAGTGATCACGTGATCAGGGAGCCATTATCTGTTAAGTTAGCAAAAATGCTGAGTGACAGCATGAATGCTGAGTCAGTAACAATGGTGAGCAATTGCTTGTATGGTGAGTTAACAAAGATGGAGAGTGACAGCTTGGTGAGTCAGTAAGAATGGTGAGTCAGTAAGAATGATGGGTGACAGCTTGTATGGTGTGGTGAGTCAGTAAGAATGGCGAGTGACAGCTTGTACAGTGAGTCAGTAAGAATGGCGAGTGACAGTTTGTAAGGTGACGCAACAAGGATGAGGCAAATAACACGAATGAGTTATTTTGAATGGTAAATAATAGCATGTATGAAGAGTCTGTAGGAATGCTGAGTCACAGCATGTGTATGGTGAGTTAGTACGAGTAAATGCTAAGTGACAAATGAAATGGTAAGCGACAGCATGTTTAGTGAATTACTAAAATGTAGAGTGGCAGCATGTATGTTGACTCAGTGCGAATGGCGATTATGTAAGATAACAAGAGTGCAAATTATAAAAACTTTGTTTAAATACATCAGGAACAGCAAGTGACTGTCTGCTCCAGATGTGTTTGTGTACATGTGTGCATTCTGTTCTGCAGCGAGTCTTTCTTTTTAATCCACACCAAACCATTTAACCTTTTTACCTGATCCCTCAATGAACCTTTTCACATCCCATCATGCCGATTATAGCATGGAGAGAGGGGTAATAGTGGGAGAAACTACATAGCCATCTTCTATAGCCATTTGGAGACATTTTGAACCCTAATACTTCCCAGCAGCAGACACTGAGTTTCCTTCTGAGACATGACCTGCAGCACTGGGACTATCTGATATGTTCTTCCACATGGTGGCCCCCAGCTACAGTTTGATCCATGGTTTGGAAGGACTAGAAGCAATTGTTGCTGCAGTACCAGACAGCCACCACTAGGTGGAAGATAGCTATGTAGTGGATTTAACCACCTTCTATTTGCAGCTAGGTTCACTCTTCCAGTACCGAGGATTAGTCATTAAATCTGGACTGAAAGTTTGCAGTTAAGGCTTTATCCCTTTGTGCCTCAGATTTACCAGATGAAAGATTGTTGACCACAGCTGAGAAATGGCGTGTAATATAGACTGTATAATAAATAAACATCTGCCTCACTGTGTATTAGTTTTTCACTACACTTAAGATGTATGCCCTGCAAATTGCCACTTATATGTCCCCTAGTGCAACAAAATATCACCTTTTGGTAGTTTGCTATTAAACTGGCTGCTACCTTTGCAGAATAAAGTTTTGTCAATCCTTCGTTTCTAAAGCATTCTAAACTGTATGTAAGTGCTTTCAGAAAAAAGTATTACTGTTAATGACCTGGCTGATGATGTCTTGACTATACTGCTGAATCTGACTCTCCAGCACATGCTGTGTGCTGGACCCTGTACTCCTGCTTCTTATTATAGTTTATTTTTATTTTACCCATTAGATGACTAGGTAAACATACTGGACACAGTTGTCATTCTTCAAGGGTGACCCAGGAGCACTGCCTGGTTAAGTGACTTGCTCAAGAGTCACACAGTAGGCAAATGAAAGCGAAAAAGGTCAAACCTTCTACTCGGAGTACAGGAAGCAGTCATCTGTAATAACTGCTAGACAGTGTCTGCATACCTGAAGCATTCAATAGGTGCTCCATACTGGTGAGGTGTGTGCATCCCTGATGCCACTATAATGCCTTTTTTACTAATATTAAAGGTTTACATTGTTGTCCGTTATCAGTTGTGTACACTATCCCTGTGAGTGACATGGTCATTGTATTGTCGTTCTAGTTCCTTCCTTTGCATTATCTTCTCACACGTACGTCAGTAAGTTCTGTATATGTATGTGGATGGCAGTATAGCTCAGTGGGCTTTATAAAGTACTTTGCTTCAAGCAAACTACATTCTCATGACTTCTGGTTTATTCTCACTCCCTGTACTGTGTACTGGGAAAGTGTAAAGAAAGGTTTAGTGTCCCCATCTGAAAACTGACTGCTGTGTCTAGTTAGTCTTGCTTATGTAATAGTAAGTTTATATTACTTATTCATTCATTCATTGTGGTAGAACTGATCTCAACTGGCCATTTTTCAGGCTCAGCCTGGGGTATTCAACCAAAGGCAAGAAACACAAAAGTATTTATACAAGCAGTAACAAAAGAATGTATACAAGAAGTGCAAGTACATTGAGGAAATTAAGTAATTATGAAAGCAGTTTTAGCACAGAATACAAATGGAGATGGAAGAAAGAGAAGTAGGGAGACATTTATGAGATCAGGTGAGGGGTTTAGGATACAGAAGTTAACAGCTGCAGAGATAAGGTTTTTAAAGAAATGCAGGTATTCGTGATGTCTAAAATTAGGTGTTGGAACTAATGTGGAAGCAATTTCAGTGTGCCTCATTGATAAAGAAAAGTCTTAGTTCTTTGTAGAAATTGCTGAATGATGAGACGTCCTTTATCTAATCTGGAGTGGATTCCCATATTTTTGGTGTGTCAGGAAAATGTGTGTCCTGTAGTTTCCTGGGCTGGTAAAGGGAGTTTGTGAATGGGGTATGGAGATCTAAGGTTGCATGATGGTAAGGGTATCTCTGGACTCCTTAGCGTAATGTAAGGGAAGATTTGCTCAGTGATGAGTTTGAATAAAACAGAACCCAAAAGAAGGATAGTTCTTTGAGAGATGGGAAGCCATGTAGCTTTAGCAATGGTAAGGCAGTGGTATTCTCTTTTAGGACAGAGGGTAATGAATCCACAAATATTGTTAGCATTAGTTTGTAAAGTGTATAGATTTTTTGCTGCAATGGTTGAGGTGTGATGGAGGTCATACTCCAGTTGGGGAAGGATTCCTTTAACATTTAGTGCTCTGGTGGCAGAGCTGAGGAAATGAGATATTTTCCAGGCTTGAAAGAGATGTTGGTTAACTTTGGCTTTAACGACCTGAGTATGCTGCTTGAAGTTAAGGACAGGAGCTAAACAGATGCCAGTGTATCTGTAGTGTGAAGCTATTTCAAAGGTGGTGTTTAGCTTTAGACATATGTCATAAGCTGAGTTAAATTTGAAGAGCTTTTATGGTTTGCCAAAGAGCATAGCATTGTTGTTGTTGTTTTTTTAGGTTGTTTGAGTCTAACTGATTTTTACAGAGATAAGGTCTTGTTCTAGTTTTTTCTTAATGGTGAAAGGGGGTGACCTGTATATATATATATATATATATATATATATATATATATATATATATATATAGGAGGTGGATGTATAAAGGTAAGGTGTTTGCAAATAGGGTGAAAAGAATGGGGAGTAAGACTGACCCTCGAGGCACACCCTGGGTAGTGAGGAAGAAGAGACAGTTTGTACATTGAAGGATCTGTTGGCTTGGAGAGTGGTTAACCAAGTCAAAGGTTTTGGAGATTTGCACATAAACTGCCCCTGTTAGAAGGCCTGTTTCCTTGATAAGTAGCATGCCATTAATATGTGTGTACAAATGCAGTCATGGTGCCATGACATACAGTATCCATGTTGTAGAGGTGAGATTACCCTGCAGATTTGTAGGTGAAAAGTTAGCTGGATATAAATGAGTTTGCCAAGAATATTGGCAAGGGTGGGAAGGGTTGAGATGGGTCTGTAATCATTTGCTTAATGTGGGATGGAAGGTTTGGAATTGGCTGGACTCTGGCTATTTTCCATTGTGATGACATTCCCTTCTTAATGCACAGGACGTTTAGATGTTTTATTGTGAGAAATAATAGATGTTCATCATGTTACCCTGCTGCAGTCATCACACTTGGGTTATCCTGTCGTCAGGCGGTCCTGCAGTCGGCCGGATTTCCAAAGTCTTGGTCCGACGTTGGTTGCTGTCGCCTCATCCCTGACATCAGTGTGCCAGGGGTACATATATTGCAACCGACTCCATTTTCTTCAGTCTTTCTTGCCGTGCGGTGCCCGAAGCTGAAGCTGTTCGCAAGTGCCGGTCGGCTGACTCCTGAGATTTTCGAATTCGAATTTCAGACCGAAGTCTTCTATAAAGCTAAGTACCCCGTTGGGGAAACTTTTCTTGCCTCAGACCGATGTCAGAAAAAGTTAACAATTGTATTTCTTGTGGGAAGCAAATACCTCATAAGGATTTTCATTCTTATTGCATACCTTGCCTAGGCCCTGATCACAATGTCACTTCTTGTCGTTTTTGTGCTAGATTTAATAAACGTACTATTAAAAGACGTTTTGATTTCACACAACACTTTTTTGGTAGAAAATTTAACTATAACATGCCGTCGGAGCTTCCGACTACCGGCATGCACAAAAAGCGCAGGGACAAGGACCGAAAGCCCAGGCCTAAGCCCGATTCCGAGGCCTCGGTTGATCCGGTCTCCGGTTCTCCGGTTATCAGTGAGGCTTCGACGCAGCCTCTCACTACCGCAGTTCTGGAGTCCAAGACCGCTACAGATATTTTGATGGAATGTACTAGGCCGACGCAGCCTTTTACTTCTGGCCCTTCCGACGATTTACCTTCCAAGGACGTTGGTACTTCTGAAATGCCATCGGTTTCTGAAGGAGTTTTCAGACCGACGACTCTTACAGTCAAAACGTTTTCCAAGCCGAAGACTCCTTCTAAATCGAAAAAGGCTTCACTTCAGTCTCCTGTTCAAGGCCCTATGCCTAAGAAACAGATGCTCAAAATGGCTGAAGGTTTGATTTCTCTTATCAGGGGTTCACAGCCTCCTCCTGACAAAAGGCCTAGACAAGAGGAAGATTCTGCTTCCTCTGAACAATTGTCTATTTTTTCGGATTCCTCTGAGGACCAAGACTATTCCTTCTCTCCTTATGAAGATTCTGAAGCTGTGGAATCTATTCCCTCAGCTTCTCCTCCAGAAGATTACTCTTTTGGGGAAACTTTACACACTATGAGGGAACATTTTCACTGGGAAGGTCAGGATTACTCTGATTCCAAGAAAAGGCTGAGAGAGTTTCTTTTACTCCCCCAACACAGACCTCTAGCCATCCCTCCTGTTTTGGACATTGTGGATGATGTCTACTTAGAATCCAGTTTCAACCCTGACTCTCTACCTCCTGCCCCGACCAAGCCTGACAGATACTACAGAGTACCTGATTCCCACAAATTCCTTTACAAAAGCCCAGTAGCTGACCCAGAGACTATCTCCCAGGGTCCCAAAAGGGCTAAGGCTTCCATGGCTAAAAATCCAGTACCTTCTGAAAGGGATTCAAGAGCACTAGACAGATGGGGGGAAAAGGTTTACACCTCAGCCACTTTAGCTATGAGAGCACTAAACTGTCAATTTCATATGCTTAAGTATCAGCAATTTCTGATCTCTCAGTTAAAACAAAAGATAACCACCCTCCCTCAACAATCTGAATTGAAAGAAGTACAGGACTTGTTGCACGCCACCGAGCAGGTGGGCAAACATACCTTACAATGTGGGTTTGATTCTTTAGAGGCCTCCTGCAGAGCAGCTGTCACTGGATCAGTTATACGTAGGCATGCCTGTTTAAAAGAACAAAGTCTGCCTGATCATGTTAAAGCAAAACTATTAGATGCTCCCTTACAGCAGGATGTTCTTTTTGGTGTTAAAGCAGAAGAAGTTTTAAAGAAAATGGAAGATAAGGCAAAGTCAATGCAGACCGTCAAAGATTTTCTACAAGTACAACCCCCTCGCTTCAGCAGAAACTGACCAACAAAAAATTGGTCCTTTCCAGCCACTGACAGGCCTCAGAGGGGTACATACAGGCGCCCAAGGGGCAGAGGACAACCACAAGCTCAGTATAAGCCTCGCCAATGGGGCACTCCAACCCAGAAGGGAGGAGAAGACAGGTCTCAACCCACCAGAAGGCAAACGCAATGACTTGCACCTCAGCTGGCCAAACAAATCTCTTTTGTCAGCCCCCTTGGGGGGAAAACTAGCACTATTTGCAGACAACTGGCACATGGTCACAAAGGACAAATGGGTCCTAGACATAATTTTACGAGGATACAGATTCCACTTTCACACCTTGCCAATAAAAAGAGGAATGCCAAACCTGCCACAAAATCAAAGGGCAGAGGCTCAAAAACAAATTACAGCTCTCATGGCCATGAGAGCCATTCAAAGGGTACCAACTCAAGAGCAAAGCCAAGGATTTTACTCAAGACTCTTTTGGACCTTTCAATTCTAAACACTTACTTACAAGTTCCCAAATTCAAGATGCTAACACTACAGCAGCTACTTCCCATGTTGGGCAAGGAAGCATGGCTGGTAACGTTGGACCTCAAGGAGGCATACCTGCATGTCCCTATCAGACAAAGTTGCAGAAGATACCTCCGTTTCATTGCAGGTTCAACCCATTATCAATTCTCTGCACTGCCTTTTGGCTTATCTACTGCCCCCAGAGTATTCACAAAATGCCTGGCACCAGTAATTGCATACTGCAGACAAAGAGGACTTCAAATATATCCATATCTGGACGACTGCCTCATCCAAGCAGAAAGAAAAGACATTCTCTTACAACATCTGGCTTTTGTGAAGCATCTACTAAATTGTCTGTGGTACACAGTAAACGAAAAGAATTCAAAACTAGTACCCTCACAAAAAATGACATTCCTGGGTGCCAGCTTGGACACAACAGCCCAGAAGGCTTATCTTACACCAGACAAGCAATTATAACTGACTCAATATTTCAAGACAATGGCAGCAAAGACCCAATTAACTGCAAGAAAAATTCTGCAGGCTTTGGGCTTCATGGCATCTTGCATTCTGATAATACCATTTGCAAAACTGCATATGAGGAAAAAAGCGTATGGTCTCAACACAGCCACAGCTTGGACACAGTGATATCTCTCATTCCCTGCCTTCAACAGGAATTTCTATGGTGGGCACAGGCATGTCACCTCAACAAGGGTCAGCCTTTCATCTTGCCCCCACCCAGGCAAACTATCACAACAGATGCTTCAGACTATGCCTGGGGGTCACACATGGCAGGGCAATGCATTCAAGGCCTATGGACTGCAGAACAAAGAAAACTGCACATAAACCAAAAAGAGATGCTAGCTGTACAGAAAGCTCTGACAGCCTTCAAGGATCTACTACAGCCAGGACAACTTGCAATAAAGACGGACAACACCACGGTAATGTGGTACATAAACAAACAAGGAGGCACACATTCCTACCCTCTTTGCAGGCAAGCAATAATCTTATGGAACACAGCTCTGGCCTACCAAGTCCAGTTACAGGCTCAATTCCTGCCAGGACAGAAAAACACATTGGCAGACGACCTAAGCAGAAACATCAAAGATCCCCACGAGTGGAAGCTAGACCCACAAATATTTACAATGATAACTCAAAGATGGGGTCTACCAAATATAGACCTGTTTGCCAGTCCTCAAAACTACCAGCTGACAAAATTTTGTACAAGGACATTCCACCATCAAGCTTGGAAAGTGGACGCTCTCTCCTTCAGTTGGAAAAACCTGACAACATATGCCTTTCCTCCATTACCTCTTCTCACAAAGGTTCTTTTGAAGGTCAAAAAGGAGAAACCTCGACTGATTCTCATAGCCCCAGACTGGCCACGCCAGCACTGGTACCCGCTATTGAAGAATATGACTCACAGCCCACCATGGATATTGCCTCAAATTCCTCATTTACTCACGCAGCAAGATAAGCAGATTCTACACAGCCAGATCAAAACCTTAAACCTGGCTGCATGGCAAATCAATTAAGCATCCCACCAGCCCCTCTTTCACAAGCAGTACTGGATGTTATTCTAGAATCCAGGAGGCCAAGCACCAGGAAGGCTTACTCGGACAAATGGAAAAGGTTTTGTGCTTGGAACCAAGCTAAAGGCCAAGACACAACTCAGCCTCATATACCTCACATTCTGCAGTATTTAGCTGAGATGTTGCATAAAGGACCTTCCTTCTCCTCTATTAAAATCCATGCTTCAGCTATTTCAGCTCACTACGACACAAATCCACCTTTATTTTCCAATCCTCTTCTAAGGAAGTTCCTCAGAGGGGCAAAAAGCATTAGACCACCTAGAAGAGCCCCTACACCGACATGGGACCTCAACTTTGTTCTGGAAAAACTAACGCTACCTCCCTTTGAACCAGCTTTTTCTGCAGAGCTTCAGTTCCTATCCTGGAAGACTGCCCTGCTCCTGGCAATAACTTCTGCTAGGAGAGTCTCAGAATTACAGGCACTTATGGCAGTGGAACCTTTCCTCATTTTCCATCAAGACAGAGTTTCTCTACGAACTAATCCTTCCTTCATGCCTAAGGTGGTTTCCAGTGTAGCTTTAAATCAAACCATCCACCTACCCACTTTCTTCCCCAATCCACAGAACAAAGGTGAGAGACTCCTGCATTCCTTGGACATTCACAGGCAACTTCGTTACTACTTGGATAAAACTAAGGCTTTCAGAAAAACTGACCAGCTCTTTGTTTCCTATGCTACAGCTTCTCAAGGGAGGGCCATATCCAAACAAACCATTTCTAAATGGACAGTTCCTCCTACCATTAGATCCCACTCTACCAGGGCAACAGCTACCTCTACAGCCTTTCTCAGGGGGGTTCCTACCAAGGAAATTTTAGAAGCTGCAACTTGGAGTTCAGTACACACCTTCACCAAACACTATCACTTACCTCTTTATTCTAAGTCCAGGGCAGGCTTCACCACTGCAGTTCTGCAGGGCCTCATTGCCTCCACTAACCCTCTATGATGCCTCCACCAACCCTCTATGATGCCTCCACCCTACCTTAGCTTTGGGACTCAACCCAAGTGTGATGACTGCAGCAGGGTAACACGATGAACATAGTACAGTTTTGTACCTACCATAAATGTAGATGTTCGAATGTTCACCCTGCTGCAGTCCAGGTTACCCTCCCTCCAACCCCTCTGATCTACTGGCTAAATCTCTGCTATGCCTTACTGATGTATTTGCTTATAGCTGAAGGGATTTTGTGTTTGTACAGTGTTCACACCTTTTGGTACTAATTTGGATCACCTTTTTGGGGGCACCTGACATCTGGGGCAAGAAAAACTGAAGAAAATGGCATCGGTTGCAATATATGTACCCCTGGCGCACTGACGTCAGGGATGAGGCGACAGCAACTGACATCGGACCAAGACTTTGGAAATCCGGCCAACTGCGGGACCGCCTGACGACAGGATAACCCAAGTGTGATGACTGCAGCAGGGTGAACACTCGAACATCTACATTTATGGTAGGTACAAAACTGTACTTTCTTTGCAGAGGGAAATAAGTAAGGGATGAAGTCCATCTGAGCAGGTGTAGGAGAGTAATCTGTTTTGATTTTGCTAGGGTCATTGATATGCCTTTAGCAGTTACCATATAAAGTGGAAAGGAGGGAAATCTGAGTTGTAGGTTGATGATGATGTTTGCAGAGTAATATGAACTGGATTTGCTAGCTGGCGGGGAGGTGAACTCTTTAAGAAAGTCTGTAGCTGAGATATACCCTAGGGCTGTTTTAATGGAGTCTAAGATGGGTGTATGATCAGTTGTTTTGTCTACTAATTGACAGGAATTCTTTGTGAAGTGGCCAGGGGATTACTTTGTGATTTTTAGCTAGGTTGCATAACTGCAAGAAGTAGTTATAGTCAACTTGGGTGGGGTTCTTTTTGCATTCTTCCATGGTCTGTCCCTGAGTTTGGCAAGTGCTTTTAGTTTTTTTTGACTGGCCATTTGTTGTTTTAGTCACTGTGGAAGTTTGAAAAATAAATTGTCTTGAACTGAGAGAGAGGGGGGAAGAGAGAGAGGCTGATCAGTGAAATGGCAACATCTAAGATGTTCTCGTTAGTATCCAGTTCCTGAAATTGAATGTCAGAGGGGCATTGTTTAAGGTTATTTAGTTGAAGCTGGGTTTATGGCAGAGGGTACCGAGTTGAGCTGGCTGTACAGTAATTGATGGCTGAATCAAGAGATTAATCAGGCAGTGAGCATTGGTTAAGGGTGGAAGGACAGAGAGCTTACCAGCAGTGGATGGTTCATTAGTACTTATTAGGTCAAGTAGTGAGTGCTTCCCTATGATGAACTTTGGTGTAGTGTCTTTAATTAGTTGAGTTTGGACAAGGCTGGAGTGGAAGTCTTCCATGTCAGTGACTTTTGGGTGGAGGAGGTTGATGCTGAAGTCTCCTAAAATGATGAGGTTTTTGTAAAGATTAATTTCATCCCAGATATCTTTGATTAGAATTTTGAAGTTTTGTAATTTGAAGTGGGTATAACATATGCATGACCTAATAATGAAAAGAGTGGTTGAAGAGATGTAATGTTATAGCTCTCTAGTTTGGGTCATGGTCATTAGTAGAAGTGTTTAGTTTTTGAGTGTTTCTTGGTATGTTGTCTTTGATTATCTCTACCATTTCTATTGGTTAGTCTGGTACTGAGAACAGAAATATAGTTAGGAGAGTGGAATTTGCAGTTGAGGTTTCTTGTTTTACCCAGGATTTTGTTATGGCTAGGATGTCTAAATTATTTCTTGAAATTAGTGAATGCAGTTGCCCGTTTGTTAATTTAATGAATTAAATTTAATTAAATTAATAATTGTTATTCCGGAGGGTATGGGGACTTATGGGCCTGGCTTTGGGTCTGTTTGGCTGTGCAGATGAAGTATTAGTGTGAGAATTGTTACTTTAATTTTGAAGTGAAGGGCTTTACAGATTGTTTGTCACTGAGGAATATGTGGAGTATTTGCTGGAAACATTGAAATAAGTGAAAACAGTATTTACTCACTGTGTGTGAATGAATGTTTGTGCTGCTTTGCAGCCTACCCTGGCACTAACCTCACATATGTGTATTGTGTTGTAACACAGTGTGCTTTTTGTAGCATTTTCAGGCAAATGTATACAATACTGAAACATACTGTCTGTTTAGGATAAGTGTACTTCAGCAGTAATTGTTCTGTTTTGTGAAACATGTACTTGCTTACATTGTCTGTTAAAGACCTCCCTGCAGATGGACATTTGTACTTGTTATGATGTACTTTACATTTACTGAACGTGAGTGGATGTGTATACATATATTTGCACAGTCGGATGGTTAGTTCTTTAGCCTAATGGGCTGAAGTTACATCCTATCAGCTACAGTCTGATTACATTTTTTGCTTCATCAGGCCACAAAGTATTCATTCCATGTCTCCAGCCCATTTGTTCTCTGTGAGGTGAAAGCTGTTCACAGAAGCCATCATTTGGTCAGCCATTAGTTTTTTCCAAGAGGTGTCCCTACCTTCCCTGCACATGCCCATAAATGCTGTCTTGGGGGTATGTGCAATGGATGTAGCATTAGTGTGGGATTGTCATTTACTTCTGAGAGTGATGTAAGCCTGCAGATGACCCTACCTCCTGGAATGAGCACATAATACATGTGTCTGCAGTTTTCTTCAGGGAAATTGGTGTACTTTGTGCATCCATGAGCATACCCGGTACATGCACTGTGTACTTTGTGCACCCCCAGGCATGTACCCCACTCAGAGAGATGAGTAAGCACAGCCCCTTCAATCCTGTCCCCCCTCCCCAGCCATCCCCACCAGCTGTCTGAGCTACTAATCTTGATTTGCTGCTCTGGGTTATGAATTATAGTCGAGGCTGTATCCCTCTATGCCAGTGGAGCTGACAGTTCCAACATTACCTGGTTGCATACTGTATGACTCAGTTCCTTGCATAACTTGAGGTCCTCTTATGTCATGGAGTTTATTGTTCTGTACTGCTCAGGCTCACTGGGGCAGCTGGTAGTTCCTCAGACATTGCTTGAAACACTATGTGAGTCATTCATTCATTGGTTTCCCAAGTTGCAGTGCTCCACCTATTCAATATACTGTCCTTGTGGCTATGAGATTGTTTCACTTTGGGCTATAATGATAGCTCTCTTAAATCATATCCGTTTGAATTGCTTTTAAGTGAACATTATTCAGACTGGCCTTTAGCTTTAACTGATCTCACTGACTATTTATTTTATTTTATTATGGACTGTTTATGTATTTCGTAGATGTTGACCATGGGCCAGATTCAATAGCACCTACACTAAGTCTACAATAAGTGTACACAATTTGTATTCAAGAATATCCCTACCACAATTTTTGTACTTTCTAGTCATTCAGAAAGATTATACTAAGTTTACATGTAGTCTACATTTTGTGGTAACGTTTATGAACCCCCTTCAGTATTTAAAATTGCAAGAAAATCAGTAGGAAAACTAAAATGAGAAGGAAGAAGGTGCAAGTTATGATTGTGTTGTCTGTTCACTCAAAACAGTCTATACTTAGTGTAGGCATTAATGAATCCCAGATCATATTTATTAATTGCTTTGTGTTATTTTTTATTAATTTGTTTTGAGTTATATTTATTGCACTGTATATATCAGAACATATATACTATAATGTTTTGCAAGCAGTACAGGACTGCGTCTTGCAGTGTCAACACTTTTATTATAAGAAGGCAAGTAGAAAAATAAAGTATTTTTGTCTTCTGATGGTTTCTCTACCTCTTGTTTGATTGGCCTCTTCTTTCTGTTGAGTGTGAGAGCCAGGAATCCTCAGGCTCAGCAAGGGTCCTATGGCCCATTCATCCTGCCCTGTAAGCCCCTATGGAGAGTCAGGTGAAACAGAGCTGGTTACTCTCTCCCATTGAGCAACCCTGCAGTGTCTTCCTGGTTGCCTTCTAGTTGACAGTGTACAGCACAAGCAATGTGGGCTTGGCAGGCTCATATCTATGTGTGCAACCCCCAGAGCTCCCAGTAGATGTCACCCAAGTCAATCAGAGTCAGTTTCCTTCCCTCAGAATCAGAGCCGGATCATAGTCAAATGGGGCCCTAGCCTGGGTAATGGATTGGGGCCTGCCCATACATACCCCCCCCCTCCCGCAACCATCACACTGTCCCATTTCTTGTCAATTTCTCCCCAATTGCCATAAACACCGTTCATACCTCTCAGTGTGCATACTATTTTCTGCTTTACTTCTACAATGATTACAGATATTTGAAGTTAATTTAAAACTTTTATTTCAGCTTTTATAGCACATTGATAGACATTTGTTAAACAAAGCAATACAGTCTCACAATGAAAACAGACAGCATTAAAACTTCTGTGTCCTCAAAACTTACATTCATTAAAATGGGATTGAAAGCCACATTCAAAAAATTAATCTGGCCATTGACTGATAAAGTTTACCTTTGGGCAGCTTTCAAATCATAAGCCTCTTGCACATATTTTTAGGACCATGCAAACATGTAAGAGTTCTTTTATTTTTCCTTCCTGATTTTATTAAATTATATATTCTTTGTGTAATACAGCACCACTTACTAGAGTATGTTTTAAATTTATATTTTTGAACATTTTTCCATAAAGCAATGAAACAAAACCTATGAGCCAATAATGACAAAATTGCCCAGTTCAGAACATTTCAACCTTAAAAGGCCACTTAAACTTCTGCCATTGCAATCCACCAATGTTAGTCAATATCCACAATCTCTGCAGAAGTAAAAGTCATCTGAATAATTTCACATTAAAGAGATCTGTAACTAATGAAGAGGTTGCTGCTAGCAAACAACTTTATATTTCAGTGTTTCATCTACAAATTCAGTGCCTGGTGCCCTTGAAGAATAAATTGCCTATGTTACATTAAAAAAATTGTAAGCTGGTAATATTGCAATAGGGAATAGATGGTAAACTGAAAACAGGTTCATACTAACTAGGCATCTTATTCAAAGGAGAACATACTCAGGACTGCAGCACCACCCTCCCCCTTAAAATACAGCACAGCATCAGCAATCCATCTACATGCTGTGGGAGTATAACCCCCAGCCTTCTGCATCAAAAGCAAGCAGGCTACCTGCTGTGCTGCTAACAATGCATGTCATTTTATTCTCATGTTGCAGTGTTCATAACAGTAGGGAGGTTGCTGCCTGCAGCGCCATTGTCTGGCCGGTATACCAAAGTCTTTGTTGCAGGAGGGTATGTGTGACATCCCTTACCAGGGCCATAAACCGACGTTTTATATAAAAGTGATGTCTGCACGTACCCTCATCAGAATTTTGCTGCTGCAGTAAACGTCGGACTCCTGTTTGCCAGTTCCGTAAGCAGATCGCATTTCTCAGATGACCAGTTATGATTCCGTTCAAGACCAGATGACCGCTTCTTCACTGATACAGATAAGTGCCCTGTTGGGTTTTTTCCTTGTTTTGATTACAGTTTACATGTCAGCTAGAAAGGGGAAGTGTGCTTGTGGGGACAAATTCCTCACAAGGACATGCACAAGAAGTGCGTATTCTGCTTAGGCGAGGCCCACGACCATACGCCCTGCCCCATTTGCAAATCTTTCATTCCAAAACTCTTTGCAGCCACCTGGTGGCACTGAAACTGTATTTAGAAAATCAAAGGCTATGTCATTTAGCGCTTGGTATGGAAGGAGGAGTAGGCCTGTCTAACAAGCTGCCAAGGAAGAAGGCCAAGAAAATTAGGCCAGAATCCCAAGCTGCGCCTCAGGCGTCTGAGCAGGTTCTTGAGGCACTTGAAAGCCCAGAATACTCTCAGATGGCAGTTTCCAAAGCAGGCTCAGGAACCTTAATGGAAGGTGGGATGCCAGAAACCGCGTGTACGTCTGCTGAGGCTAATCAGCCATCAGATCCTGATGGTGGTGGGGAACCACGACTCACTCAGTCAGAAGGCCCTTCTCCTTCTCTTCATACTAGACAAACGTCTACCTCAATGCCTTCTCCACCGGCTACTCCTTTGAAGAGAAAACAAAAAACTAAACACCATGAACCTCAACCAGTTCCTGGTTGGGAAGTGTTCTCACAAAGTCTCTTTAAGGCATTTCAGGCCTTGCAGACACAACTTCCCCCTACTGTCTCACCTCAGCCACCCTTACAGGTATCTGAGGAAGACTACTCCTCTTCTGAGGAATCATTTTCTTATGAAACCCAAATAGACTCTCCCAAGGATTTCATCACCCCATAGGAGGAGGATTCCATTTCTCCTGAATCCCCAGGAGAAGAATTTATCTTTGGGGACATTATCTCCCTCATGAGGGAACATTTTAAGTGGTAGGCATCAGAGGTTTCTGACTCCAAGAAAAGGTAATTTGACCTTTTACAAATGGATCAGCCATCTCCATCTGCTGTCCCCCCTTTGTTACCTGCTTTCCAGGATGCTTTTTTGGCTGCTTCTCAGTCTCCTGACTCAACCACCAGCCTCTAAATGCACAGAGTGTTTCTTTTAAGGTCCCCCAGGACATCCAGATGTTCATCATGTTTCACTGTTGCAGTCATTACACTTGGGTTACCCTGCTGGCAGGCTACCCGCAGTTGGCCCGAATTCCAAAGTCTTGGTCCGGTGTCAGTTGCTGTCGCCTCTTCCCTGACGTCAGTGTGCCAGGGGTATACAAGATGCAGCCGATGCCATTTTCTTCAGTCTTTCTTGCCACGCGGTGCCCAAAGTAAAAGCAGTTCGCAAGTGCCGGTCGGCCGACTCCTGAGATTTTCAAAATCGAATTTCAGATCCGAAGACTTCATTAAAGCTAAGTACCCCATTGGGGAAACTTTTTTTCTTGCTCCAGACCGATGTCAGAAAAAGTTAACAATTGTATTTCTTGTGGGAAGCAAATACCTCATAAGGATTTTCATTCTTACTGTATTCCTTGCCTAGGCCCTGACCACGACATTGCTAGTTGTCGGTTTTGTGCTAGATTTAACCAATGCACTATTAAGCATCGGTACGATTTTGCCTTTCATTACTTTGGCCGAAGATTTAATTACATAATGCCGTGGGAACAGCCGACGACCGCAGTTCATAAAAAGCACAAGGAAAAGGAAAAGGACAGGCATCCGTGGTCCAAAACCAACGAGGCTTCCACTAGGCCAGTTGCCGGTTCGCCGGTTCTCAGTGAGGCGCTTTTGCAGCCCCTGACGCCCGTTACCTCAGAGCCACAGGCTGCTGCCGACTCCCACGTTGAGCCAACTAGGCCTCTGGATACTCAAGGTATTGGACACTCAGAAACTATTCCCTCAGATAGGTCTGGAGCCCTCTGAGCAGGCATTGGCTTATGAGGGTGTTTTCAGACCTACACAGTTATATGTAAAGCCAACACAGCTTCAAAGGCAAAGACTAAAGCAGCTCTAAAGACAAAGAAACAAGTACAGCATTCTCCTGGACAGACTTCCATGCCTAAAAAACAGATGCTTAAAATGGCCGAAGACCTAATTACTTTGATAAGGGGTTCCCATCCCCCTCCTGATAAGAGGCCTAGGCAAGAGACAGAATATGAATCTTCAGATCAGGTTTCCATTTCCTCTGACTCCTCTTCAGAACAGGGATAACTCTCTTCCTCCCTATGAGGATTCTGATGCTGAAGAGTCTATTCCTTCAGCCTCTCCTCCTGAGGATTTTTCTTTTGGGGAAACCCTGCATACCATGAGGGATCCCTTTCACTGGGAGAGCCAAGATTACTCAGAATCTAAGAAAAGGCTCAGAGACTTTCTTTTACAACCAAAAATGATACTGATTGCCCCAGACTGGCCACGCCAGCACTGGTACCCAATCCTAAAGAGCTTGTCTCAAGGCCCAGCCTGGACATTACCTCAAATTCCTCCTTTACTGACCCAACAAAACAATCAGATCCTGCACAGCCAACTCAGAACCCTAAATCTGGTTGCATGGCGGATAATGTATCCATTCAGAACACACCTCCCTCTAAAGCAGTTATGGATGTTATTTTGGAGGCTAGGAGGCCCAGCACCAGAACATCTTATGCAGAAAAATGGAAGAGATTCTGTGCTTGGAACCAGGCACAAGAAATTGACACACTTGTACCATATATTCCTCAGATTTTACAATACCTAACTGAGATGCTGGACAAAGGCCTATCCTTCTCATCAGTTAAGATCCATGCCTCTGCCAGTTCAGCTCATTACAATACAGACCCACCTATTTTTTCATATCCACTGCTAAGGCAGTACCTCAGAGGAGCCAAAAATATAAGATCTCCAAGGAGAGCGCCAATACCTGCATGGGACCTCAATTTTGTCTTGGAGAAACTCACACTGCTTCCTTTTGAGCCAGCCAATACAGCTGAGATAAAATTCTTATCATGGAAAACAGCTCTGCTCCTAGCAATAACTTCAGCAAGAAGAGTCTCAGAGTTACAGGCACTAATGGCTGTGGAACCTTTTATAATTTTCCATCCGGACAGGGTTTCTCTAAGGACAAACCCAACATTTATGCCTAAGGTAGTGTCCAGTGTGACTCTTAACCAAACCATTCATTTGCCTACCTTTTATCCAAACCCACAGAATAAGGGTGAGAGACTTCTGCATTCTTTGGACATACACAGACAGTTACGCTTCTACTTGGACAAAACCAAAGCTTTCAGAAAGACTGAGCAACTCTTAGTGGCATATGCTGCAGGATGGCAAGGAAAAGCTATCTCAAAGCAGACTATTTCAAAATGGATAGGCCACTGCATTCGTTTCTGCTATTCACAACATGGCAGATCAGTGCCTAAGGGCATTAGGCCACATTCAACCAGAGCAGCAGCCACTTCAGCAGCCTTCCTCAGAGTAGTACCAATCAAGGACATTTTGGAGGCTGCAACATGGACTTCAGTGCACACTTTTACAAAGCACTACCACTTACCTCTTTACTCTAAATCCAGAGCAGGCTTCGCCACTGCAGTTCTGCAGGGCCTCATAGCCACTCCTAATTCTATTTAGGCCCAGCCACCCAACCTCAGCTTTGGGATTCAACCCAAGTGTAATGACTGCAACAGTGAAACACGATGAACATAGTACACTTGTGTACCTGTCATAAATGTAGATGTTCGAGTGTATTCACTGTTGCAGTCCAGGTTACCCTCCCACCATCCCCCTTACATTGCTGGGACTTATCTGTACTTCTCTATTCTATACAACCTATGTGGTGTATTTGCTTGTAGATGAAGGTAATGTTTATGTTAGTGCATGCATTTTTATTTGCAAAATTTTTAGCCTACCCTTTTGGGGGCAAGTGTAATGACTGCAACAGTGAATACACTCGAACATCTACATTTATGGTAGGTACACAACTGTACTTTCCTCTTTAGAAAACCTCCAGCAGACCCAGCTGTTATAGCTGTCTCTGCTGACAAAACTTCCAAGACAATTACTTTTTGCTGCCCTTTACCCAATGGATAAAGACAGCAATTTCATGGACAGACTAGAAAAAAAAGTGTATGCCTCCTCTACTCTGGCTGTAAGGGCTCTCAACTGTCAAACACATATGGCTAGGTATGTCCTAGATACCATATCCAAAGCCTTCTGTCCGAGGTGCCGGATTCTCCCATAAAAGCCCAAGTCAACACTTTACTTTCCACAGTATCCCAAGTGACTAGGCACTCCATTAAGTGCAGTTATGATGTTGTGGAAGCTTCATCTAAATCAGCTGCTTCAGGATCAGTTCTTAGGCAATACTCCTGGGTAAGGC
The DNA here is from genome assembly GCF_019279795.1 of Protopterus annectens. Taxonomy (NCBI): domain Eukaryota; kingdom Metazoa; phylum Chordata; order Ceratodontiformes; family Protopteridae; genus Protopterus; species Protopterus annectens. Next base: position 1,076,420,455 of record NC_056739.1, read on the forward strand.
TTCAACATCTCCCCATGGATGTACAGACAAAATTACTTGACACACACTTGGACAATAAGGCCCTCTATGGACAGGCTTCTGCTGAGCTCTTCAAATCCCTTCAAGAAAAGGGAAATGAACTACAAAATCTCAAACATCTTCTGGTATCTCCCATTCCCAGATACCATAGGAACTACCCACAGAAGCCTTCTATTGTTAGAAGGCAGTCCTTTCACACAGCTCCTCAATCTAAGGGACATAGACAACCCAGAAAAATTCTAATCCCAGGTTTCCCACCAGCTCCTCCACTACATCGTTTCAGAGTCAGTCTGACCAATCCAGACCGCCTCCACTGTGACTCACCTCCTTTGGATCCAAACACACCCTTATCCCTTCATCTTACCCTCTCCTTACCCTCCTGGTGGATAATCACAGCAGAACAATGGGTCCTCTCCATCATTCAGAGACGGTACTTCATGACTTGGTGGATTCATCCACCTTTCCAAGGTATTCCCCAACCACCAAAAAAAATCCACCTATTTCCAACCATCATTCAACAACTCCTAACTCAGGGTACCATAGAACAGGTACCCGCCCCACAAAGAAACACAGGCATTTACTCCAGGATGTTTCTTGTACCAAGGGAAGATGGCCCTTGGAGGCCAATCTTAGACTATTCATTCCTAAACCTCTTCCTCAAAGTTCTCAGCTTCAAAATGATTACCTTACTCCTTCTATTACCAGTCATACCCCCACAAGCATTCATGGTAGCCCTGGATTTGAAGGACGCCTATCTCCACATTCCTATCCATCAAACTTACAGGAAATACCTCTGCTTTGCTATAGGCTCTTGCCATTTTCAATTCTCTGCCTTGCCCTTTGGTCTCACCACTGCCCCTCAAGTCTTCACAAAGTGCCTAGCCCCCTTCATTTCTCACTGCAGGACTCATGGTATACAGATATACCCATACCTAGATGACCTGCTCATCCTTCAAGACTACCAAGTTCTTCTACTTCACCTACAACAGGTGTCTTCCACCCTAACTCAACTAGGGTTCACCTAAATCAAGAAAAATCTCACCTGACCCCCTCTTGGGAATTAGTTTTCTTGGAGTGCAGGATCAGAACAGACAGTACGAAAGCCTTCATTCCAGACCAAAGGATCAAAGACCTTTGTCTATACTTCACACAGATCCTCACCCACTCCTCCTTGACAGCTCGGGAATTCCTGAGAATGTAAGGCCACATGGCATCTCTGATACCCATTGTGAAGATTGGGGGAAGATGGGCGAAGTCTGCCAGCCTAGTCAAATAGAATTCGATACATAATTCTATCATTTGTATATATAAATGTAAAATACAGGCTTGTGTTCTTAAATGAAAGAAAACACTGTAAAATGTGAACTTCAAGATTGTTGCAACATTTCCATCTGCTGTAAGGAAAACTAAGCCAAGCATTTAAAGTGTTCTTTGAAGTAAATTTATCTAAATAGTGGTGCTGAAGCGGCTGGCTGAACACATTCTTTCTATTGTCTTAACTTAAGGAATAATTGCTAGAGTGTATCTTTTATTGTTGTAGTTTCCTGAGCAGGTGTTAGATTGCTAGATAATGCAGTTTGTTAGCCTGGGAACTCCAGACTAAGTGTCAAAATGATGTAATGTATATACTGGGAAAACCTAAGTTTCAAAATGATGTAATTTGGGAGGGCCTAGCAGAGCTGTTTGTTAGTGAGTTTAAAAACTATTGTTGAGAGAGAGACTGGGAGCATTTTGATCTTGATATCTAACTTATCAGAACTCTGCCTGTTGTCTTATGTAAGTACTTTCTTAGAAATATGTTTCTCGTAGTAATAGCTAGGAACTTAGAAGAAAGTTAGACAAGTGTTTTTCTGTTATCAGAACTTTCCTACTGTATTGCTTTAAGTTTCTGTGTGATCTCTGAACTCTTAGATATCACTGTGGTGTAGTAGAATTGTCTTGTGTTTTAATTATTTATTATTAAATAGTTTTTAAAAACCTTTACCGTTGGCTGGTTTGTGTAGAGATAAGTAAGCTCTAGAGTACATTGCATATTTATAGAGTTTATTGTAATAAGCCACTCTAATAAGCCTTAGTGAATAGTCACATTACCAATTGAATAATAATATTGCACAGTAATAATTGGACACCCTTTTAAGGGCCTTTGGGTAGCTGATAAGTATTAGCTGGTGGTGGCAGAAATTACTACCATATAGTCTGGGTAAAGGGGCACAGCTGGAGAATCTGGTTCAGCCTTTCCCAGGAGTGTCTGTGAAGTTGTATAAATACTTATCTCAAAGTGAGTGTGGTGTGTCAGCTACCTGGACAGGGACACAAAGCACTGGTGGGAGAGAGAGGGTACTGGAGGTTAGCTTGCCAGCTAGGCTGAGATCTGGACCCTATAGCTGTGCCAGTGGGGAGTCTTATTGGGCACCTGGGAAGCAAGGGAGTGACCAGCCCCAGACTGTGATCTCTGTGTGCACTTAAGAGAAATTGTATTTTACTGTGTGTATTGATTATCCTTTTCTCTTATATGGGACGCCATCCCTGGTGTTGGTGGTGAGGATCGAGGCTCCTTGATTGCTGGACCAGGGCATGGTCATCACATTTCTAGTGGCAGTGGTTGGGATAAGATATCCTCACATTTGTGGTTCACAGTGTTTGGGATAAGATGTCTTCACATTTGTGATTCACAGTGGTTAGGATAAGATATCCTCACATCTGTGGTTCACAGTGGTTGAGATAAGATATCCTCACTTGTGGTTTGCAGTGGTGTGGGTAGAGTGAATCCTCTAGCTTATGTAGAGTGATCTCTGAAGGTGTTTTATGGTCTACATCAGCCACACAGTGTATACTCAGAGTTCAGATCACAGTTGTTTTATTTTTTTTTGTTAGCTTAGTTAGTCAGGGTGAGCAGGCACAGGAGTATAGAAAGCTGACAAGGAGCCAGCTGGTGGAGATGTGCCAGGCTAGGGGACTGGTGCATGGAAACCTGACTAAGGCAGACCTGCTTTCAGCCTTGGTTACAGCTGCATGAGAAAACAGCATCCAGGAGGACAATCATTCTGGCAATGGAGATACAATATCCTCGGAGAATGGACAGCTCAACCTTTCTGTGAAGGACAGTCAGACTGGCAGTGGAGATACAATATCCTCGGAGAATGGACAGTTCAACCTTTCTGCAGTGGACTTAAAAATCCATCTGGAGCTAAAGAGACTTGAGTTGGAGGCCAGGTATTTGGAGATAGAAGCCAAAGAAAAGGAGCGTCAGAGGAAGCATGAGAGGGAAATGCTGACTCTTTGCCAGAGTCATGGAGGTAATGGGGAAGGGAGTAAATGGACCCCAGAAGCACAACACATCAGTAAATTTCTTCCACAATTTAAAGAGAGGGATAATTTTGATAGTTTCATTCACATGTTTGAAAGGGTATGCAAACAGTATAGTGCTGACGAAAGGCTTTGGGTACGGTTCCTGACCCCCTTACTCCATAGGAAAGCTGTAACTTGTATATCACAAATGCCTGACTCTGTCTGTTTTGATTATACTGCTGTAAAAAATGTCTTTGACAATGTTTTAAGCTAACACTTGAAATGTATAGGAAAAAGTTTTGTGAGCATAGATGCAAGGCAGATGAAAACATATTTGAATATGTTGCTGAACTGAGCACTTATTTTCATAGCTGCCTGAGTGGATGTCAGGTCACCACTTTTGAAGGGCTGGCAGACCTTTTGGTGAGGGGACAAGCCCTTACTGATAGACAATGTGCTACTTTAGATGAGTTGGGGAAGAAGGGAGCTCTATACCTGGCCAGCAGGGTAGCCCTGCACAGGAAGGAGACTCCCAGTACTGCTCATGGGTCTAAAGGAACCCATGGTGGGCAGCACAGACTGCCCCAGCAGAATCTGCCAGTAACAGGGGAAGCACTAGTCCAGGTACATGTCCAGCACCTAGGGTGAAATGTTTTGAATGCAACCAGTGGGGCCATGTGGCATACAGATGTCCACAGAGTCAAGGAGGGGAACCAAAGGTGAGGGAGCCAGTAAGTGGGAAAGACAAAATGCCAATAGTGGGTTGTGTTGAGACAACAGGGGTATGGAACTACCATCCTGCAGATGTACTAAGAGGGAAGGATTTGGATGAATTAGTTCCATGTACTTATGCAGTTACAAGCAGTGAGGCTAGGAGGCAAGCATGTGGGTCTGGTAGCCTGGGGGAGATCCAGAAAGACTGCATACTTGCAGCCAGGACTGGTGAGGTGGTCACTTCAGGGAATGAGCTACACTGTAGCAGTGAGACTGAAGGTGAGCCACAGCTGATTGTGGGTACTTATGTTCCCTTGGACAGGGTAACTGCAAAGGTAGATGTGAGTAGTAGTCCCCAGGCTGGCAGTGAGGCACCACTCTCAGATGATGCCAGATTTCCTGTGGAAGGGGAGCTGGGAAGGGTTACAAGGAGAGAGTTGAGACAGGCTCAGCTATCAGACCCTACATTGCAAGGCCTGAGGCAGGTAGCTAGGAAGGCATCTTATTCTCAAGGGAAGGGGGAATCTGTATACTGGGACAAAAGGTTACTATACAGAGAGTGGACCCCTGAGGGAGTGCTAGAAGATGAGAGAGTGCAGCAGTTGGTAGTGCCTAGAGCCTATCATCTGGCACTTCTAGCCATAGTCCATGATATTCCCTTTGCATGTCATATGGGCATGAAACATACAAAGAGGTGTATTATGCAGAACTTCTATTGGCCTGGAATTTCCAGAGATGTAATAGGGTACTGCAGGACCTGTGAGCAGTGCCAAAAGGTAGGCAAGGCAGGAGACAAGGTGAGAGCTCGTTTGATGCCTTTGCCTGTGATTGAGGAGCCATTTTAGAGGGTAGCTATGGATATTGTGGGTCCTCTGAGTATCCCAAGTTCCACAGGGAAAAAGTATATCCTAGTGGTTGTAGATTATGCTACACGATACCCTGAGGCAGTGGTGTTGTCCTCCATTGAGACAGAGAAGGTGGCAAATGCTTTGTTTGAGATTATTAGCAGGGCGGGTTTCCCAAAAGAAATACTGACTGACCGAGGTGCCAATTTCATGTCAGACCTGATGGCTTGTCTGTGGAATTCCTGTGGGGTGAAGCACATGAAGACCACCCCCTACCATCCCCAGATTAATGGTCTTGTTGAGAAGTTAAACTCTACAATCAAGTCTATGCTACGGACATTTGAAGATCAGTTTAAGAGGGAGTGAGACAAATATTTGCCCTATCTGTTGTTTGCTTACAGGGAGGTTCCCCAGGAATCACCAGGTTTTTCACCCTTTGAGTTGCTGTATGGGCATAGGGTGAATAGTCCTCTAGATTTAATTCAAGATGAGTGGGAAGGTGAGTGTGAGTCACACAAGGAGTCTGTTGTGGCATACATACTAAACCTCAGGACAAGGCTCAGGGAACTCATGGGCTTGGCCCAGGAGAACCAGGCAGAAGCCCAACAACAGAAAAATGTGTGGTATGACAGGAATGCTCGAGCTAGAGAATATGCTGTGGGGCTGCAGGTAATAGTTCTCATTCCTGTCAAACACAGCAAGCTGCAAGCAGCTTGGGAGGGACCCTACAAGGTGGTAAGAAAGGTAAGTTAATTACATGGTGGAAGTGCTAGGCAGATGGCAGGGGCACAAACTGTACCATGTTAACATGATGAAACCTGACCATGATAGGGGGGCCCTTGTGCTGAGCATTTGCATTGGATTGCAGGAGGAGTCTGAGGGAGATCTGGGGAATGATCTCCTCAGTGAGGCTCGGGCTGACACCTCAGTGGAAGGGGTAGCAATGTCCCAGCAGCTATCTCCTACCCAGGTTCGAGAAATCCGAGCAGTATTGCAGGAATTTGGGGACATGTTCACTGGGAAACCAGAGTGCACCCACCTGGTTAAGCACCAAGTGGATAGAGGACCCCAAAGGCCTATTAGGCAGGCCCCTTATAGGGTGCCTGAGAGAGTCAAACAGACTCTGAGGGAGGAGGTACAGGAGATGTTGGAACTAAGGGTGATTCAAGAGTCCAACAATCCATGGGCCTCGCCAATGGTGTTGGTGCCAAAGAAGGATGGCAGCACAAGGTTCTGTGTGAATTACAGGAAATTAAGTAGTCACACAGAGTCAGATGCTTACCCCATGCCTAGGACAGATGAGAGCCTGGAGCAGCTGGGTGGGGCTAAGTATCTTACAACCATTGATCATAACAAGGGTTACTGGCAGGTGCCCTTGACTCCCAGTGCTAGAGAGAAGTCAGACTTTGTGACTAATTTTGGCTTGTATGAGTTCACAAAGATGTCCTTTGGGATGAAGAATGCCCCAGCGGCATTCCAGAGGCTGGTGGATAATATCCTAGCAGGATCAGGAGGGTTTACCCTTGCTTACCTAGATGATATTGCCATCTACAGCCATTCCTGGCCAGAGCTCCTTCAGCATGTCAGGGAGGTGCTGGGCAGACTACAGAGGCAGGGTTGACCATTAAGCTGAGCAAATCTCAGGTGGGTATGGCAGAGGTCTCCTACCTAGGACATAGAGTGGGCAGTGGTAACATAAGGCCATAACCTGCCAAAGTGGAAGCTAGTCAGGCATGGCCTGAACCTGTTACCAAAAAGCAGGTGAGAGCATTCTTAGGGACAGCAGGGTACTACAGAAAGTTCATCCCTAGTTATAGTACCATAGCTGCTCCCCTCACAGACCTGACAAGGAAGAACAGGCCAGATAAAGTAGTGTGGACCCCAACATGTGAGCAGGCATTTCAGAAGCTTAAAGAAGCTTTGGGAGGACCCCTGTGTTAGCTAGTCCAGATTACAGCAAAGAATTTGTTGTACAGGTGGATGCTTTGAACTATGGGGTGGGGGCTGTACTTAGCCAGATTTCTTCAGAGAGAGAAGAGCACCCAGTGGTTTATCTCAGTCGTAGCTCCAACCCAGGGAGGAATGCTATGCAGCGGTAGAAAAGGAATATCTAGCCATAGTGTGGGCATTGTAGAAACTTCAACCATATCTGTATGGAAGGAAATTCACTGTAATGTTAGATCACAACCCCCTAATATGGTTAAACAGAGCCAGTCAGCAAAATTCCAAGTTGCTAAGATGGACCCTGGGGTTGCAAGCATGTGATATGTCAGTGCATCACTGCAGTGGGATTAGCAATGCCAATGCAGATGGGCTCTCAAGACAGGGAATGGGGTGAGGTACCCTCAGATAGCCCCTACCCTCGCAAGCAGAGTTTCTCAAGGGTCACTTGAAAAATTAGCTTAAGTTATCCAGGGGGAAGAGATGTGAAGATTGGGGGAAGATGGGCGAAGGCTGCCAGCCTAGTCAAATAAAATTTGATACATAATTCTATCATTTGTGTATATAAATGTAAAATACAGGCTTGTGTTCTTAAATGAAAGAAAACACTGTAAAATGTGAACTTCAAGATTGTTGCAACATTGCCATCTGCTGTAAGGAAAACTAAGCCAAGCATTTCAAATGTTCTTTGAAGTAAAATTATCTAAATAGTGGTGCTGAAGTGGCTGGCTGAACACATTCTTTCTATTGTCTTAACTTAAGGAATAATTGCTAGAGTGTACATGTGAAATGTCTTTTATTATAGTTTCTTGAGCAGGTGTTAGGTTGCTAAATAATGCAGTTTGTTGGCCTGGGAACTCCAGACTTAAGTGTCAAAATGATGTAATGTGCATACTGGGAAAACCCAAGTGTCAAAATGATGTAATTTGGGAGGGCCTAGCAGAGCTGTTTGTTAGTGAGTTTAAAAACTATTGTTGAGAGAGAGACTGGGAGCATTTTGATCTTGATATCTAACTTATCAGCACTCTGCCTGTTGTCTTATGTAAGTAGTGTCTTAGAAATATGTTTTCTTGTAGTAATAGCTAGGAACTTAGAATAAAGTTAGACAAGTGTTTTTCTGTTATCAGAACTTTCTTACTGTATTGTTTCTGTGTGATCTCTGAACTCTTAGATATCACTGTGGTGTAGTAGAATTGTCTTATGTTTTAATTATTTATTATTAAATATGTTTTAAAAACCTTTACCTGTCGCTGGTTTGTGTAGAGATAAGTAAGCTCTAGAGTACATTGCATATTTATGGAGTTTATTGTAATAAGCCACTCTAATAAGCCTTAGACTGAATAGTCACATTACCAGTTTGATAATAATATTGCACATTAGTAACTGGACACCCTTTTTAAGGGCCTTTGGATAGCTGATAAGTATTAGCTGGTGGTGGCAGAAATTAATACCTTATAGTCTGGGTAAAGGGGCACAGCTGGAGAATCTGTGTCAGCCTTTCCCAGGAGTGTCTGTGAAGTTCTATAAATACTTATCTCAAAGTGTATGTGTGTGTATTGTGTCAGCTACTTGGCAGGGACACGAAGCACTGGTTGGACAGAGAGGGTACTGGAGGTTTTAGCTTGCCCAGCTAGGCTGAGATCTGGACCCTATAGCTGTGCCAGTGGAGAGTCTTTTGGGCACCTGGGAAGCAAGGGAGCGACCAGCCCCAGACTGTGATCTCTGTGCGCACTTAAGGGAAATTGTATTTTACTGTGTGTATTGGTTATCCTTTTCTCTTATATGAGACGTCCTCCCTGGTGTTGGTGGTGAGGATTGAGGCTTCTTGATTGCTGGGCTAGGGCACGGTCATCACACCCATGTTACCTCTGGCAAGACTCCACATGTGCAAAATCCAGTGGGTCTTAAAAAACCTATGGAGCCATCACTCCCAACCCATGGACTCACCCCTTCCCCTATTTCAGTGCCTAAAAAAAGAAATCCAGTGGTGGGTGTCAGCACTGCACCTCAACCCAGGAACCCACCTACAGGTTCCAGCCCCCCAACAACAGGTCTCCACAGATGTGTCAGACCTGGGTGTGGGGTGCAGTGCTCCTAACAAACCAGAAACAATTCTCAGTACAAGGTAAATGGTCCACTCTGAGACAAAAGGACCCCATCAACAACAAGGAAATGAGCGCATTACTATTAATTCTTCTAACCCTCAAATCTACTCTCCTGCCAGGAACCCTGAAAGTAATCACAGACAATATGAGTGTCCTGTGGTACATCAACAAGCAAGGGGGGACAAGGTCCTACCCCCTATGTAGCCTGGTCATCCAGATTTGGAACTTAGCATCTTCTGTCGAGGTCCATCTGGTAGCAGTGTATATCCTCTCAACAGAGAATGTTATGGCAGACATACTCAGCGGAACCTCGGTCCTCTCTCATGAATGGATGCTTCAGAGTGAGGTTTTCCTGGACCTGATACACAGGTGGAGTATTCCACAAGCAGATCTCTTTGCCTCTCCCCAGAACAAACAGATGCCCAGCTTCTGCACAAGGGATCCACATCCACAAGCTTGGAAAGTGGACGCATTCTCCTTTTTTTGGAGGGAATGTACCTTTACGCCTTTCCTCCTTTCACACTAATTCAGAAAGTCCTTCTGAAAATTCAGAAGGACAAACCCAAAATCCTACTGGTGACCCCGATTTGGCCAAGACAGCATTGGCTTCCCCTCTTCTACTTACTAGCCAAGGATAATCACCACAGGTTACTCCGCAAACTAGGCCTGCTCACATAGGAAAGGGGATCCCTACTCCACCCACAGCTGAACAACCTGAAATTGACTCTATGGGTGATAGGGTTCTAATCCCTTACAGACACCTATATTCAGAGGACGTACTCAATGTTCTGCAGGAGGCCAGAAAACCTAGTACCAGGAGAAACTATGTATCAAAGTGGAACATATTCTCCAAGTGGTGTCAAAGGAAAAACCAGGACCCTTTTATTACTCCTATACCAATGGTCCTATCCTATTTGTGTGAGATATTCCACTCAGGACTAACTTACTCTTCAGTCAAAGTCCACTTATCTGCCATTTCTGCTTGTCTGCCCATATCACCTCCTCTAGCATCCAGACTGGAAGTTCAAGCTTTTTCTGAAAGGAGTCCTTCATTTCAGACCCCCCTGGAGACCTATTCCCCCTCCTTGGGATCTCAATTTCATGTTAGAAAAACTAACGTTACCTCCTTTTGAACCAGCTCACTCAGTTTCCCCTGAAACTATGTGCCCTGAAAACAGTTCTGCTAGTGGCCCTTGCTTCTGCCAGGAGGGTTTCAGAGATACAAGCCCTTATGGCTACCTCTCCTTATCTCATTTTCCTTAAGGACAGAGTTTTTCTCAGGACCAACCCTTCCTTCATACCCAAGATAGTTAATGAGCTTTCATTAAATCAAACCATTAACCTACCAGTTTTCTACCCTCACAAAATTCCTCAGAGAGGACTCTTCATTCCTTGGATGTACACAGGCAACTCAGGTACTACTTAGACAAAACCAAATCTATTAGAAAATCTGACCAATTATTCATCTCCTGCCAACCCAGAGCCCTAGGGAAGGCAGTCTCCAAACAGACTATTTCCTCTTGGAGCTGTAAATCCATTACCTTGTGCTACTCCCATCATGGAAAATCCTCGTAGGGGCATGTTAAACCTCACTCTACCAGGACAGCTGCCTCCTCTACTGCCTTTTTCAAAGGCAATGACTTCACCTCCATTTTAGAAGCAGCCACTTGGACCTCGGTCCACACCTTCACCAAGCACTACAAGCTGGACATGGCCTCCAGAGCAAGAGCAGGTTTTGCCAGGTCAATCCTCCAAGGCCTGGTTGACCACGGCAACCACTCCTTCACCCAGGTTCATACCTAAAGCTCTGGTACTCTCCCTATTGTTATGAATACTGCAACATGAGAATAGAAGGACATAGAATAGTTTTGTAAGAACTTACCATAAGCTTAGATGTCCTTCTCTTCCATGTTGCAGTATTCATTCCCACCTACCTACCCCCTTTTTCTTTCCTATTACACCATGGCCTACCTGTGAGGAACTAGTCATTCTCTTCCCCAGTCTCCACTGTCAACACAGCTAACCTACTGCCCTGGGCCTGGCCTACATGTAAGTCTAAGGGTCTCCAAGTAGGAACCCCCTTTAACTTACTTACTCTTACTCTACAAAAGGGCCTTACAGAAACAGATGCTTGGTGCCAGAGCCATGGGCCCAAGCTCAATGCCAAGAAATGTATTGTTATCCCCTTTGGGAAAAAACATTTATCCATGAATTACCATATAGGTGGCAGTACACTAAACACAGAAAGTGTGATAAGAGACTTAGGGACACAGGTGGACAGTGGTCTCACCTTCGATAACCACATCGCCACAACAATCAGGAAATCCTTCTATGTGGCACACCTCATCCCGAAGGGCTTTTCATCCAGAAAAAAGGAGGTCATTGTCCCACTGTACTCATCCCTCATTAGACCCATTATAGAATACAACGCCCCATTTGGTATGTACCTCTCAAGACATCTGCAACAACTGGAAAGGCCTCAGAAATACCTCACTAAAAGAATCACAGGCCTAAAGCAGATGCCCTACGCTGACCGCCTTAAAAAACTCCAGCTGTACTCTGTCGCATATCGTCTACTCAGAGGCGATCTCTGCTTAACATACAAGGCCATGTCAAACCCAGAGCTGTTGGACATGCTACACTTAACAAAATCCCAATCCCTCAGAGCTACACGCTCCAGGGATCTAAACCTTGTCATCACAATAAACAAAACATGCTGGAGGGATAGGTTCCTGACCCAGAGACTCCCCAGACTCTGGAATAGATTGCCCATACATGTCAAGCAGAGTGCCTCTTTGGACCTCTTCAAGAGGAACCTTGACGATTGGATGGGAGAAAGGAAATTCACCCCAGGGATCACGTCAGTCGCCCTGCTAGACAGGGGTCCAGGAAAGTAAATAATGTGGGAAGAAATAGCCAGGGAATTGTTATGGCTAGGCTTGTATAGGCCCTAGGGCTGATAGCCTAGTACCAACCTATGAACCTATGAACCTATGAACCCACAGGAGCACTACTGTATGTGGCAAAACATTCTGATGCTTGCAAATCTTACTTTTATAACCAACATTGGTTTATGGCCCTGGTAAGGGATGTCACACATACCCTCCTGCAACAAAGACTTTGGTATACTGGCCAAATGGTGGCGCTGCAGGCAGCAACCTCCCTACTGTTATGAATACTGCAACATGGAAGAGAAGGACATCTAAGGTTATGGTAAGTTCTTCCACAACTATTCTTTTTCAATTCTACAGCACAATAGTGATACCATTTTCTAAACAAAACAGCTGCACATTGTAAACAGACTTGGCATGAGCGACAGTAAACTTCTCTTTCATTGAAGCTTAAAATTCATTGAAAATGCACTTGAAACTCAATTCCCTGAAAAATGCACTTGAAACTCAGTTCCTTGAAAAAAATGCACCTGAAACTCAGTTGGGGTGGAGGATTCAGGCTATTGTTTCCTGTAACTAAGGTATAGAGTTTGAGCCTAAGCAAATAACTAACTAACCAGTATCTCTAACTAATGCATTACGCACACACACACATACACACACACATACACACACACACACACACACACACACACACACACACACACACACACACACACACACACACACACACACACACTCACAACCTCTTAATGCAAGAAATCTAGAGAAAACATAACATTATGGGGGACATAGGCCCAAAAATAAGGACAGATTTTAAATATTGCTTTCATGAACTTAGTTGCTAGAATAATAGTATTTGTGTTACCATGCATTTTTCAGAAGGATATGAAGTCTGAAACTCAAATGTCTGTCATTATTTAGTAACTTTAATCCTCAATGATTTTCCAGAAAATCACAAATTTTATGAGGAGCAGACCAAAAATATGAAGCATAAATCTGAACAGTTGAGAGCTATGCTACCTACCTACTTCTTACACACACGCACACACACACACACACAGACACACACACACACACACACACACACACACACACACACACACACACACACACACACACACACACACACACACACACACTACCTCTTACTTACACACACACACACTCACACACCTACACCTACCTCTTACTTACTTACACACACACACACACACACACACACACATATACACCTTTCTAACACACACACACACACACACACACACACACACACACACACACACACACACACACACACACACCTCTTACTTGTCCATCAGTGGTCAGCAGTCAAAATGTCTTCCTGTATTCAAATTTTGCAGAAGATAAATACGTAAACACGTTGCACAGATGCAACAGATGTGTGCAAATGGACGAAGGGCATTCTTAAAGAAGAATGGCCTTAAGAAATATGTAATTTTTTTTCTATTTTTTAAATTAAAATAAATTAATCTCACGGCCAGCTGACCCTCTCCCAGTCAGAAGGCCCCTCCCCCCAGCCAGTGGGCCCTAGGCAACTGCCTTTGTCTCCTAGTGTTAGATCTGGCTCTGCTTGGAATGGATACCTAACAATGGTCTCTCACTCCCTCCTGGCCTGAGCCTTCTGGTGCTTGTGTCACTAAATGACACTGGTCATCTGTGTTGCTGTTAAGACATAATTCTTCTGCAACACAGAACTGAGGAGAAGGAAAGAAACTGACTTGTTGATGGTTTGTACTATGTTCAGGAAACCAAATACAGACAACACAATGTACCTTATTTATATTATGCTTATTCCCACAAAGCACCATATAATATGTTATGGCTGATGAAAAGGCAGGTAGTGTATGTTGATGTTTAATCAAGATCACCAACTAATAGAAAACATAGTGTACACATTTCATATTGAACTTCAAATACAATGCAGACATTTAGTTGTGAATGTAAGAACCCATTTCAGCTGTAGCTTTAGAGTTATACAGGTAGGTGTACTTTTTGAGATAGTTAAACAGAGAACAGTTTTTAAGTAAATATACAGTATTGAACATCTAAGTAGATATCAAAAAAATCATAAACATGTCCAATGTTGTATACACATTGTGATGTCCCTCCTCTGGACCAGTAATTAAGGAACCTCAATGCTCACCCTGACACTGGTGAGGGGCATTCACTTGGAACAAAGATAGATACACACAGTATTTTCACATGCAGTTCTCTGCACCAAGCACAGTTTCCCTTAAGAGAACACAGGGAACACACTCGGTGTTGGGGCTGGGTTTCCCTCCATCTCTCCTAGCCCCAAATAAGACTCCCCACTGACACAACTGTAGATTTGAGTCCTCAGCCAAGTGTTCCAAGCAAAGTCCTTCACCACCCTCTCTGCGAAACCAGTGCTGTGTGTTTTCACCTGGGAAAGGCTGGCACTGATTTACCAGCTACGTTCCCTCTGCCCAGACTATAAGGTAGATACTGCCAGCAGAACACTCCTAAACCAGCTACTCTAAGGCTCTTACAAGGGTACTCAATTATACTGAGTAAAATTAATACTAATACAAATAGTGTTTGACCAATGCAGCAAGGCTTTCGGGAGTGGCCACAGTGTCACCAAATAAATATAAGTATTCCCAAAGGTTAAAATATTCTCTAAAACACAGCCACAATAAAACGTTTAAATATTTAATAATAAATAATTAAAAAATATGAAAATACTAAATATCTATTTACAGTAAACACCAGAGTTTCAGCCACAGGAAATATTAAAAATAACACAGATGAAAAGGTTCACACAGATAAAGATACCAGTACTGAACTAATCTCACTATATTTTCCTAACTGATCTAAATAATTACTATTCCCTGGTTACTTACTAAAGCAAGGCAAGATGAAGTGGGAGTGTGGTCTTCCTTGTCAGGTTTCACAAACAGACTGCACTACAACTTCTGTCTAATCTAGTTTTAAAACATCATTTCACTGCTGAATTATAGAATGACATCAGACATCACATACATCTGGTCATCTGACTCTGGTTCCCACACTTCCCCCTTTACTCAAAACTGAACCAGTATCTAGCACATATGTGTCATAATATACCCACTTAGAGCTTTGCTAAGATGTGTTATAGCATCTGTAAGCTATAAAACCATTTCAAAAACTTCCACTATTCCAGGGTAGCAATTAGTTCACCCCTAAGGACACTACAGTATGATTCCTAGTCCTGTTTATCACAGACATTTTGTCTCTGGCTGCAGTTAGAACTGTAAGATACAATTTTTGTGGCATAACCAGGTAATTTAATTTCAGACTATTTTTCAAAATTAGCTGGACTGAGATTAACCTATTCTCTTCCAGTAGCTTCTATTACAGTATTTATTTATTTCAACAGTTTCAATGCAGTCTGACATACAGGTGTATTTTCTTTTCTGTCCAACAGGACCCACTATTGGTATATTTTTAATACAAACAGCTTTACAAGTACATTTTCAGCACAAGCACCTGTACAAATCAGTTTGATATACAAATGACATATAATTCTTTACAAAACTCCAGCTAGCTATGCTGGCATATTTTACACATCCACTGCCCTACTTCTCCTGGCATAGCTGGCAATACCTCACACATATGTACAGATTAAGAATGATAAAATTCCTTATAAAAGGTATTGATGCAGTATTCTTGTGGTAGACAGCTGGCACTGTTTCTTCCGACTTAAGAGAGATTAGATTAATTAAGATGAATATTAAGGGATAGAGAAAATATGGGTCAGTTATTTCTAGAGTTACAAGGATAGTAAATAAAAAGAGAATTTTGTACAGAAGTAAATGGGAATAAAATGTAAGAAGTCAGAAGTTATGGAAGGTATATTAGTTAGAATAGTTTAAGTTATAAAGAAGTATTTAAAGACAGTAGAAGTGGCCTTTTCCCAAGGAAGCATATTAGTTTACTTCTGAATTCACTGTACACAGGTATGTTATGGAAATACAACCCATGAATTAGATCTGAGAATTTCTGCATACGTGGTCAGACCTTTCTAGTGGTGTAGAGGGATGAAGCCCAGGAGACCAGGTTTGATTAGTGGTTCAGGCATCTGATGGAGAAGCAGGGAGGGATGAGTGTTATCATCCCTGGTGGGTGGATGGTTCCGTGGGTGTCTCGTGTAATAATCCCTGCTGGAAGCTGGAGGCATTACACTAGGAGATGAGGCCTAAGGTGGAATAGGGAGGGGTCAAGGCTGAGCTGCAGCTGGTACAGCAGAGATGTGGGGATAGACCGCACATCTCCATTGCACGCCTACCCCTCAGTCATACCACTGGAAACCAAGGAGTGGGGTAACAAGATATAACATAAAAATAAGACCCCCAGCTGCAGATGTGAACAGCCAGAACCACAGGATGCTCTCAAATTTGGACTGGTGATAGCCCTACTGGAGATAGTTAGGGTAAAGGAGGTGGTAGAAAGACCTGGGGGCACTCGAGAGGGAAGCTTAGTAAGGTGCAGGAGGAAGGAAAAAAAGAGAATGCATAGTGAGTAGATGAAATGGGTTTGTGGCCCTGCTCCATACTGGGGTACTGCAGATGAGAATGGATCTGTGGCATACAAGAGGAGTGCTGTCATTGCACAGCGTTTCACGGGTACGACGGAGAAGTAGAAGGGCAGGGCTTCCTTTTATTGGGAGGGTGTTGGAGTGGTATAGTGGTGTTTTGATGAATGTTAGAGAAAGACACAGTGGCAGATTTTGTTTGAGAGCATCTAGGGGTGTTTCATGACTGCATGGCTGTATAGGGGTAAAGCATATTCTGTCTGTGTTTGTAAGATTCGTATACCTATAGTGTTTCTTCCTTCTGGAGTAAGGTAGTAAGAGATTTTGTGGCATCCGTAAAGAGGAGAGTCATTTTTAACTTTCAGAATCATAATATTACAGTGGCATATTTAAGTGTAAGTCTAGGGTGGTATATAAATATTTGGAAGAGACTATACATTAATTTGTTTGGTTGTTGTAGGATAGTTTGTAATTCTAGAAGATGAGTAGCTCAAACAGCAAAACCTAAGCCACTCAGTAAAGTCACTAAAAATTTCACTGGCTCAAAATATACCAATAAAACCTGCAATTTATTATTGGAAAGATGTGTGTCTGGAGCATTTCTCCTCAAGCTTCCTCTGAAAATAGGCTCTGTCCTAGTCAGACTTTTCTGGTCAACAAATGTTAAGTAAATAAATAAAAATAAAAATTCATTAACAACTCCTAAGGTTTCACAAAAGGTGCTTTGAAAACAGAAGGGCAAGCAATCTGATTACAGAAACTAAAAATTTGAATACAAGTGGACAAGACCTGTGATCAAGCCAAGAACTATTGAATTTATAATGCAGTGAATGGTCAATATAAAGATTCAATAAATTTTAATCTTGTGACTAATTATTACTATTTAAATGTTTCAGTAGCATTGCTCTGGTTTCATACATCTGAAGAAACACCTTTTGTGTGGAAGTTTTTGTTTTGTTGATTTTTTATTTAATAAATTGCAAGTTTTACTGGCATATTTGGGTAAGTAGAGTTTATAATGATAGTTTGTAATGATAGCAAGTTCCTCATCTTTGGAGGAGTGCTAAAAATCACTTTTTTATAAATTAGTATGTTTAAGTCACATACTTGAGTACAAGTTTATTCATATTTATTTATATAAAAGTCCACATTGTGCCTTGATTACACCTATCAAAAATGTAAATATTGGGAAAGAATGTATAATTTATTATGGTTTTACAATTACAAAGTGAGACAGAGATTGTAATGGATGCACAATTCCACTTGAGGGCAGCAAAACAATGCTTTACCTTTCGCATAGTTTTAAAAGGCTAAAAGTGTTGCAAACAGTGCTATGTATGTTTTTAAAGGTGGTGTGTAGTTCATCCCCATTTTATGGAGTTACCTCTTAGATCCCATTTAGCCCTCAAGGTGTATACCCTTTTAATTACAAAATAATTTTTTTCTTACTTGGCCTTCATTCTTGATTGCTACCTCTGAATGGACATTCCTGAGAAACTGTGTTAAATCTGATCAAACCCTCACTATTGTCTGGTACAATAAATGATTAGTTTTATTATTTCTGCTGTTTTGAAAGAATTAGTAGTCTTGCTAAGATGTGTAATGTGTGATGTATATTTGTGTACTGAGTACGTACAGTGTACAAATCCACTTTGAAAACCAGTTTTTCTTAGCAATACTTTACATGGTAATAGAGTCTGTACTTGAAAGTTGATGTTTAACATTTAGAGATGATATTGCCTGCTTAAATGAAACAGATGAACAAGGGAATGTCAGCTGCAAAGTCATGTACAAACAGCAAAAATAATAGGGGTCCCAACTCTGATTACCAGTGTGCTGCACAGAACCTGGGAAGAGTTGTCAGATTTACCTTGCTTGTCAGTTTGCATTTTAAGGGTTTTGAAGACTAGTTATGGTTGACTTACCTTTGAGTTTTGTTGTATTCTGCTTACCTAGGCTTTGTTTGTGTTAGATGTACAAATTTTGTAATTTGTTGGAATGCAAGCTGTTTGTTTCTGAAGGATTTGCCATCTGTGTCTATGCTTGTTCTGTTTGTCTCATCAGTGCCTAAAAATCTATGGTCAGTCAGGGGCAACCATCTCCTATAAGTCTTCTGCAGTTTAGAAAAAATATGTTCTGAACTGGCTTTTGTATAAAGTGAAGTACTGAGATTCTCATCCAGTCACTGCTTTCTGGGGTTCTCATCCAGTCAATTCTGATTCTGCTATGAGCCTGGTTTAGGAAGATTCTATGATTGCTGTAAAGAGATGTATAGGTTGAGGGAGACCCTGGGTGCTTTGAATGACCACACTAAAAGAGTGGACCAGTGGTCAGTCATATTTGGTAGACCATAAATATGCTGACATTTTTTGGAGATGTTTATGATGATGACATCTGATTATGTTTTTGCATTAGACCTAGAAAAATATTGTTGATTTTTAAATTGCTTAGATCAGCTTGTTCAAGGCTAAATCTTATGTAGCTGATCTTTAGAGCTGTATACATGCAAGTCTCTCAATTGTATTGTTTTTTTCTCTCAGAGTTGCTTGTAATGGGGATCTTTTTTTTCTGATCATAAGCATGAATCACTCCCCCTCCCCCAACACACACACACACACACACACACACACACACACACACACACACACACACACACACACACACACACACACACACACACACACAGTCCCTTCGCTGGTCTGTTTTCATAAAAACAGTTGAACTTCTGCTACAGATATACTGAGGAACATAAATGTTTTTTTTAAGCCAGGATTCTATGATGTCTATGATGGTTAGCTGATACTGGATTAAACATGGTTCCTACAGTTCCAGACTGGGCCATTTGTCATTATTGTTGTTTAGGATAAGAGAAGCTGTGGTAAAGATATTTGGCTTTTTATGAGTGGAAGGCAATGATAATGAATGCTGGAGATTATGGGAGAGTGTGTTGGGGAAGTTAAGAGCAACATAACAGAGATGAAAGTTAGAAGTGTGTGGAATGCATATGGAGAAGGATTAGGGAGTGAATTAGAGGAGAGTGCTGCTGTAGCTGGAGGATCATAGTTGGAGGTGAGGTTGGTGGAGGGAGGGAAGTAAGAGAGCATTAGACATTAAGGAGAGGAGTAATTAAAAGGTTCTTCAAGTATAAGTAGAAGGTGCGTAAATAACGTGCTTACAGAAACGAGAATGACATGTCAAAGTGGAAATGAGAGAAGCAGGTTATCCTTGAAGGGGATGATCTCAAGAAAGGAGAATTCTTTGGTAGAAGAGCATGTCATGGGGATGATCAGGCAGACATTGGTGAGGGTATGGTACAGTATTAGTGTATGACTTTCTTACTAGAATTGTTAGACAAGGACATGGAAGAGGATAAAAGACGAGTCTGGTAAGGGTAGGAAATGTACCATCCTTAACAGCTGGTTAGGTTGTCTTGTAGTTCCAAATGTGGTAGCTGGGTAAGGAAGTGCTTACATGTTTAGTATGCGTAAATGCAAATGATTCTGGAGATATTAAAGTTAAGGATGCTGTGTTGAGGATATTGGAACTGGAAGTGTTTCGTATGCCGACTGATAGATTGGTAGCTTTTTCAGAGGTGCTACTGTTTGCTAGGGCCAACACAGAGAAGAAGGAAAGGTAAGAAGTGTGTTGAGTACCTAAATGAATGAGAAAGTGAATAAGAGTTTTGGAGTTACTGGGGCTTTATCTTTGCTAGTGATAGTAATTTATTATTTGCTAGAGGATGACTCTGCTTCGGTGATAAGAGCACAGAGACACTGACTGGAAGTTGGATAGGTATTTTAGAATAAAAGCACCAGTAAACCAGTGTAGAAGGGTGCAGGGTCTATTATGACTTTATTTATTTTATGTGTTTAGATTTGCTAGCCACCCAGCGATAGAAACATTGGCTGTTGGTGATTGTCACTGTTGAAGTGACACTCCAACCCCATTTGCAAAACTGGAAAAAAAGGGGTTATGGATGGATGGATGAATGGATGGATGGATGGATGGATGGGTGGATGGATGAATAGATGGATTTGTTAAGTAGGCTAGAGCACTGCTCCATAAGAAGCAATTGTAGGCCCAGTCCAAGTGTGAAAACTGTACTGTAGCAAAAGCAAATTTTACAAAGCATAATTATGCAAAAATCATCAAAACTAAAGTCAAGACAATTTCATGTCCATTTTCGGACCATAACACCATAACGTTTGAGATAGACTTATGTTTCAAGAGAAGGATATCAGTAACAAGAATACCATCTTACATAACAAATCTCAGAGATTTTAAGGAATTTTATATTAAAGAGACACAAACATTCCTAGATATCAATCTTACAAAAGATGTATCTGAAATATATATATGGGATGCATTGAAAGCGTACCTATATGGAAGAGTGGTGGGATGGTATAAAAATAAACAAAAACAGTGGAATAAGGAATTAATGGAATTACAGTCAAAAGTAGATAATTTAAAGCTTGATATTCAAAATGGAAACACCAACTTAATAAAATAACCAGAAGATACTAATAAAAAATACTCAGAGATGCTACACCACAAAACAATGATCAACTTAGAAAAAATTAAACTATGTTACTATTCAATGAACCCTAAAAACCAATGAAGAATAGCAAATAGGACTAAAAAGATTATTAAAACAAATCAAATCAAGGAAATACATAATATAGAAACCAAAAAGAAAGTATCTGATTTAGAAGGAATACTAGAAGCTTTTAGGCTATTTTTTCATAAACTTAATAATCAAAATGAGAAAACAGAAACACATTCAGCATTGAAAGCTTTTCTCAAAAAGTTAGGTTATTAGAGGAGCAGGTACAACTAATAGATAAACAAATAACAATAACAGAACTTAAAGCTGTAGTAAATAAGCTAAAATTAAACAAAACTCCAGGTATAGATAATATCACCCCAGAAATGTTTAAATTACTATCAAATGAGGTTTTGCTGTTGTTATTGAATGTCTTTACATCAGTTAAAAATGGTAAAGACATTCCTCCTTCTTGGAAGTACACATTAATATCACCAATTCTGAAACAAAATAAAGATCCCAGTGAATGTTCATCATTACAGACCCATTTCACTTCTTAATATAGATTATACAATTTTTATGGCAATACATGCTGCTCGAATAAAACAATTACTACCACTTTTGATAGAGGAGGATCAAACAGGTTTTATAAAAGATAGGAACACTTATGACAACATTAAAAGAATTATTTCCTTAATTGATTATATAAATGTCACAAAAAACAAAATGAATGTTATTAGCTTAGACATAAATAGCGCATTTGATTCAGTGAACTGGGATTATCTGTGGTTAGTTTTAGAAGAATATGGCTTCTCAAACAACTTCACTTTGTTAATAAAATCATTATATGAAAAATCATTGGCTTATATAAAACTGGGATCTTGTCTGTCTAAATCTATTAAAATAACTAAGGGCACAAAACAAGGCTGCCCTCTTTCTCCATTATTGTTTGCGCTAGTCATTGAACCCTTAGAAAATAATATACTTATGGATAAAAATATTGAAGGAATACAACTAGACAACAGCCTAGAGCTTAAAATTCAACTTTTTGCTGATGATATTTTAATTACCTTAAAAAATAATAATAGCAGTTTAAAAGCATTATGGGACTCAATTCAAAACTTTCAAAACTTTTCAAGTCTTAAATTTAATGAGAACAAAACAAATGTATTGCTTATAAATACTAATAAAAAAGATCGAAATAAAAAATAGCATAAATATATCTCTACCGATAATATAATTAAATACTTGGGAATTATAATAACTAACAACCTAGATACTACAATTGAAACAAATTATAAAGAGACCTTAAATAATATTAAAAATCTAATACAAAGATGGAATAAATTCTTCTTTTCAATGGAAGAAAGGCTTTATATAATTAAAATGATCATATTTCCAAACATTCTTTATGTCATACAAGCTTGTTCTTTGCCACCAGCTAAATCGCACCTAAAACAATTAAATGATTTAATGGTAAGATTCCTATGGTATCCAAAAATCCAAGGATAGCTATGAAGTATCATCTAGATGATTGGGATATAGGTGGCATAGGTTTACCAGACATAGAAATATATTTGCATTCATCCATTATTAAAACAATATCATTATGGCTAAATACAAAATATACATCAAAATGGAAGCTAGTTCATGAGAGAATCTGGTTAAAATCAGGATTTGTAGTAGCAAAAAGTATACAGATTTCATACCAAACAATTTTCTATGGCTGATGAAGGAATATATGATGATACATAAGAATAAAAATATAAGTTCCAAATACATTACTTATACATTAAAATTTTCCAAAATCTTATTAATAGCAATCCTGATATTAAAGCATGGTCATTTCTTTTATATCCAGTAGCGTACACACAAGGTAATATAATAACATTTAATATAGAAGTAGTCAACATGCTTAAAGAAAAGGGATTAATATATTGGCATCAATTGCTAAACTCTGGAAAACCTCTGACAATAGACCAGATTAAACAGAAATTAAATATGGAAGATAGTTCGTGGTTACATGTACAAGAATTAAGACAGTATATATTAAGCAAACAAGAAACAATGCAACCATCAATAAGACAAAATGTTCCTAACCTTATAGAACATATAATACTACTAACGAGTCAACCCATTACTGGAAAGGGATACTTATCATCTATTTATAAAACAAACAAAAAAATAAAAATGCATAATAATGACAAAATATGGAATTATTATAGATCAGTTAATGGACATGTGCCAAATGACAGAGATAAAAAAGCAAATTCTTCTCTCTCCAAAGCAGACATCACTTTCATTACATTGGAGACTTTTTACATGGCAATTCATACACAGATCTTATGTAACCCCTCATAAAATGGAACTTATGTTTAAGAAAAATATTGGCTGCTGCAGATGTGATTTATCAATAAAAGCAGACTGGCAACATATGTTCTACGAATGCCATTTGATTAAACCATATTGGGATAAAATAAATTATTTTCTGCAAATGGTATTCAATGATAAATTCCAGATTTCCAAATCTATTATTTTGTTTATTGCACCTGTACCTGACTGTGTGCCAAGAACAAAATGTGTAATCTTATGGACTCTCCTAGCTATTGCAAGGAAGAACATTACATCAAACTGGAAATCTAAAGCTTCTCCAACTTTTAAGCAATTCATGAATATGGTGTCAGCAGTATCGCAATTGGAAATGAAAACTATTAAAGGAAGAACTGAAAGAACTACATCATTATACGTAGCATGGCAAAAAGTAATTGAAATACTGGAGAATAATGACTGCAGCAGATTATAATCAGTAAACAATTGTATACAATAGACACCCTTGTAAATACTTTATTTTGGTTTTAATGTTTGATATCTGTTTAGAGGTTTTAGCCTACCTTTTTAAATAATTTGTAAATACTTCATTGTCATAAATAACCTGCAGTCATGTTTTCTTGTTTTTGGAAATGAATAAAAATATTTAAAAAAAAAAAATCATCAAAACAAGGTTGTACAAATAGTGAACAAAAATAAAAGTAATATTTGCAATTTAGAGGTAAAAATATTTACGATTTACAGGTACATAATATCAGTTAAAGCTTATGTTTGTTAAAGGAGTTGTATAAAAAGTGACAGAGCAAAATAGGAAAGGTATTGAATGAGTAATAAGGAGATTGTAGAATGAAATAAACAAGGGGTGTTTAGAGTAAAGCATGCCTGTTTTTAGAAGCATTGATGAGATATTAATGTGAGAGAATGGAATTGACAGGTTATGGTATAAGAGTGGGGTGATAATGACAAAAAGGAGACAGTATTATCCATGTGCAGATTGTTGTCAAAGTTTTGGGTTGTTTGTGAGTTATAGCTAGCTGAGGATTATTAACTAATCATTGGGTTGGGTTGACCAAAGTGCAACAGGGAAGGGGGACCCTTGGGGGATGAATGTTGGGGAGTGTTGTAAAATGACAGTAAGTAAAAATGGGTATGGTTGGGTAAGAGAAAGAGCTTAGTGTAAGAATGGATGATGTCAGTTTCTTGATTACAGAAGTTTATGTCACGCTTGGTGAAATTGTGACACTCTGCATCTTTTAATAAATAATAATAATAACAATGATAATAATAAAATAATATAATAATAATAATAATAATAATAATAATAAATAATTTAATAAATCCAACTTTTCTCTTTCCTCCCTAGATGGCACCACTATCTCCTCAGCCTCACACACCAAACTCCTTGGGGTAATAATTGATGACTGACTAAAATTTGACTTGCACATACAACAGGCCATAAAAAAAAAAAAAAAAAAAAAAAACACAAAAAACTTGGACTACTTTATAGGAACAAAAAATTCCTCACTACTGCCACTAAATTCACTCTTGCGCAGGCATTTCTCTTTCATAGTCTAATATATGCTTCCCCCATCCTTGCCAGTATCCAAACTGGAACAAACATACAATAAAATTGCCAGATTTATTCTAAACCAACCACTCTCTTCGCATCACTGCCTCTCACTAAACGAACTTCAGTGGCTGGAATTTCTGCACCTTCTCCTACAATTGCAACTCCACACTACCTTTTCCATACTCAACAACCCCTCTGCCTGCCCTGCTCTCGCCTCTCTTGTTACTCCCTACTCTCCCCACCGGCCTTTCCAGAGTGCTGATCAGCATCTTCTCTCAGTTTATAAACCCAAAAGGAATATTAGCAGACTACTTTACAAACACTCTGTCTCACTAAATTGGAACAAACTCCCTCTCCATATTAGATCCAACCTTTCCTTTCCCTGTTTTAAAAAGGAGCTTAAATCCCACCTACTAAACTTGAAATGATGCCGTTGCCTTAACCACACATAGTCTTAGTCTGTCCTACTGTATAACCTGTTGCAACTCCTAATTTTCTTTCTCTGTTAATAACTTCTGCTTAAACTAACCTCCTAAACCCTCAGCTCTACTACTGTAGCTTGACTGTAGCCCCCTCCTTTATCTCCCCCCTCCCATTCTCCACACTATTTATCTTTTTCCCCCACTTCCTATCAATGTTTATACATTGTCCTTCTTTTGAACAACAATTATCTTTTTTTGTTCTTACTCTCATATGTAGTAACCTCACAGCAAGAGGTTCTCCCATTCGATTCTTGGCTGAGCTTGGGAGTGCTTTCTGTGTGGAGTCTGCATGTCCTCCCCGCGGTTGGGTAGTGTTCGAAAGACATGCGTGCGTAAATGGGCATGCCTTCGTTGAAGGTTGAGCGTCGAGCTGGCACCTCGGCGTTTCATAAAAATCTACTGCCAATCATTAGCGGATCGGAGTTCTGCTGTGGTGACCCCTTACCGGGAAAAGCCGAAAGACAAACAACAACAACAACTCTCATATGTAGTAAATTTTAGACCACTGCTATCATACAACCCTTAATCTTCATCATTTTTCTTTTGTTTTCCTCTTTATAATTAATTTTGTATTTTCATTGTTATTTTTAATAGTTTTTTGTCCTGTATGTTTATCTTTGCTTATGTTTGCGGGGGTTCTTTCCCCTTGAGTCTGTACTAAACATGGGTTGCTTACTATCAGTACAAAGCAAATAGTTAACCTTTTCTGTTTTAGAATTATTTTGTATTGTAATTATTTAATATTTGTATATTGTCACTTTACTTATGTTTGCTGGGGCTTTTCCCCTCGTGTCTTCACTGTAAATGGGTTTGTTTGCAAACTCACTTGGAGTAACACGGTTAACAAATGTGAAATAAATAAATAAATAGGTGGCATTTGAGACTTTTACTGAAGTATTGGATATTAGTAGAGTCTCATATAGATGGGATGTATTTCCCACAGATTGAGACCTAGAACAGAAAGACTATAGCTGCTACAGTTTCTGGCTGAGAAGGTTGTATGGAGAGAGACAGAGACAAACACAGACAGAGAGATATATAGTGACAGAGATAGAGGAAGGGAGAGAGGATCAGAGAGAAAGAGAGAGAAGTTCTCTTTTGTAATAGTGAATCTGCCTGCTAGGTATGAGAAAGAGGTTTTAGCAGCTTGAATAGGTGGGGTCCTAGAAGAAGCTGACACCTTAGCTGGCGAAGTAACCAGCTGGCTTTTGTGAGCACAGAGTAGTAGTATTCTGTCTGGAAAGCTAGCAAGGAGAAACACCACTGTTCATCTGAGGTTGTTTGCAGGGTTGTAATGCTTCCTTTGAAGCTGAGGTGAGTGCATCTTCAAGCTGTGCCATGAATATGTCTTTCCTATGACATTTCTTCTTGCAGGAGATGTTAAGAAAATAGTTTGATGTGTTTTAGTTCTGATATTTTGAATGTGCAGTGGGAGGTTTAGGCTTTGTTCTAACCAGAGGCCTAAGTATATATGAATGCCAATGTTTTTTTAGTAAAATTTGGTTGTGGTCAAGAACAGCTATGTTTTGAGGTGTTGCTTTCAGTTTTTGTAGGGTTCCAAATTGCATGGCATTTGTTTTATTATGGTCTGTAGCAATTTTCTGGAAGTTAGCCAGCTGCTAAGGGACAGAAGGTCATGCTGAGTTTGGAGTCTCATGTTGGGAGAGGGATGAGTACAATCTGTGGCTGATCATATCATCTGCATATAGAGTGATGGGGAGTTGTGGGACATTAAGACAGATTCTGAGTGGAAGGTTACAAAAGGAAAAGATATGGGGGTAATGAGTTGCTCAGAAGAGTGTGATCCATGGCTGGAGCACAGTGCTCTGTAGTGTGTGTAGCACCAAAAAAAAGTATCCAAGCTCCAAGCCTTAATTGGGTTGGAAGTAGTGGACTCATTGTTACAGGTATTGGGGTATACTTTTTCATGGGTTCATGGTTTCATAGCTAAGTATTAGGCTAGCTGCCCCTGTGGGCCATTTTAACTCTAGCCACTGTCCCTCAATGGTGAGAATAAAATGATGTAACTTGTGTCTGTGAGGTAAACACCTTAACCATAATGCCAACTATCAACCCCAAAAATAAATTGCACATCAGACAGATTTCCTGCTGTCTAGGATTGAACTCACATTAATCTGTCTTTAGCTAACAGTTAACTAGTTCAAAGCTACATGAATTAATCCTAGTAGTGCCAGGATACAGGATTTTTCAGGAGGACTATATTCATAGGATCATAGGAGGTTACTAGGCTAATGGGATCATAGAAGGTTACAAGGCTAATGGCCCTGGGGCCCTTACAAGCCTAACCAAGAGTTTATCCCCAAAATGAAACCTCAGTCAGCATCTGTCACCCCTGTCAGTGAGGGACACAGGTGGAACCGCTGGGACAAATTTGTGGTTTCCCATCCACCCATCAGTGTTGCACTTGAAGAGGGTCAGCGAGGTACTCTGACATATATATTCCAGAGACGGGGCAGCCTCTTGGAGACAAACCTGTCTCTCCAGCAGGTTTTGTTGATGTCGCATATTAAATTCAGGCCTTTTGAGTGGGTAATGTGCGAGGAGTTAGACTTATGATTATGGAGCAGAATATCTAGTAGGGCAGGGTCCGAGATTGCCTTGTAGGTGAGAGACTGATCATCTTTGAGCAATCTGTATGATACAGAGTGACAGTGATTTGAGCCTGTCCACATAGGACAGGTGTTGGAGGCCATGGATTCACTTTGTGAGGTATTTCTGTAGCCTTTACAGTTGATGCAGATGTTTGGCGAGGTATATACCAAGTGGGGCATTATGCTCAATTATTGGTCTAATGAGGGAGGTGTATTGAGATGTAATAACCTCCTTTTTTCTGGATGCAATCCCTTTACTTATGAGATGAACCAAGTAAAAGGCTTTTCTGACCACTGCCACTACATGATGGTTGAATGTGAGATTGTTATCAGCCTGGGTACCCAGGTCTCTCACCGCAGGTTACATACTTAGGGGGTTGTCGTTGATGTGGTAATCAGTAGGGGCCGTGTTTCTTTTGAATGGTATGATGATACATTTTTTTGCATTTAGCTTGAGGCCATGACTTTGGCACCAATCATTAGTTGCTGTGAGACCTTCTTGCAGTATGTTAACATAATTTGGGAAATCAGTGACAGCACCCAGCTTACAATCATCCGCAAACTTGGTCAGCCACAGGCCTTTGTCTTTGCCTGGACTTCTGAGAAGTAGATGCCAAACAGTAGGGGTCCCAGGACAGATCCCTGAGAAACTCCACTAGTGACAGATCTGCTATCAGAGGTGGAGGTGCCTATTTTCACCTTGAGGGTCCTGTCAGTGAGACAGTCAGCCACCCACCTGATGGGATAGGTATTTACGCCAAGTTGTGTTAGCTTTTTGATGATGCCTGAGTGGGAGATTGTGTCAAAGCCCTTGGCCAAGTCACGTTAAGCTCTGTGTACTGACTTTCCCTCATCCAGGACCTTGGTGACAGTCTCAAAGACGTCAACCAGGTTCAACAGGCAAGTTCTGCCCTTGATGAATCTGAACTGGGTGGGGTCAAGTACGTGGAGACTGCCTTGTGTATGAGATCCATAATAATATGCTCCGTGGCTTTGCAGATCAGACTTGTCAAGCTAATGGGGTGATAGTTTCCAGGGTCAGTAGTGACACCACCTTTGTGCAAGGGGATGACAATGGCAGTTCTCCATTCTGCTGGAATGAAGCCTTAGGCTTTGGTTGAATAGGGTGTTCAATGGCAAAGTTAGTTCTTGCTGGTGATGGTGCACATTACAGCCTGGGATACTATCAGGTCCCATGGAAGCTGTGTTCTTTGCTCTGGATAGGGCCTTTAACACTTGATCTATGGAGATGTGAAGTGCAGGACAAGTATCGGGGATCCTGAAAGGGCCATTGGGGGGGGGCAGAGGGATGAAATTTGTGCTGAACCTATCTGCTAGCAGGTTGAATAAGTCAACAGGATCAGTGTAAGTGATACTGTTAAGTACTAATTCGGAACAAATCTGGGCTTTGCCATGGAGGTTCCTGACGTAACTGAAGAAGGCTTTGTGGTTTCCCTTTGTTTTGGAGGCTAGTTTCAATTTAGAATTGGCTTTGGAGGCTTTCACTAGTGATCTAATTTGCTTGTTGAGGCTAAGGAGGGAGTTTTTCCAGTTTGGAATGTGTTCCTTTTTACCCTTGGACAACAGTTTCTTCCTTTTGTTGTAAAGCGTGTTGAAAGGGGATGTCCACCAAACAGGTTTGTGTTTTTTTGAGGAGCAGGTTTTAGTTCTGTTGGGTATGGCTGAGTCCATGCAGTTGTACAGGTGCTTTTATACTGCACTGGCATACTGTTTAGCATAGGTGTCTGCATCCTCTGAGGGGGCAGTGGTGTAAAGCTAGAGATACTCTCCATTAGGAGGTTGTAGTCAGCTTTTGAGAAGTTTTTTAGCTTGATTATGGCTGGGGAGGGATTGGATAGGATAGAAACTTCAAACGAGACAGACTGATGATCTTATCTCACCAGGGAAAAACATACTATGGGAGTGGTGCAGTGGTCACCCATGTTGGCGAGAACTAAGTCCAGAATGTTATCTCCCCTTGTGGGGGATGATATAGTGCATTAGAACTGATGAAGTCAAGGAATCATTGAGTTAATGCATTAGTGCACAATAGTTCACCCAGTCTATGGTGGGGTAGTCGAAATCACCAAGGATCAGGGTGTTATGGGATACCTTGATGGTGTCAAGTAGATCTGGGTAAGAGGAGTGGGTGTCCTGAGTCATGGAGGGGGGTCTATAGCTGGCTATAACTTGGATGGGTGCCTTGCCAACTGTCAGTTGCAACTGGAGTAGTTCCAGTGCATCATGCTGGCAGACCAGTCTGGAGGTGTGCCTGTCCTTAATGAAGGTATATACTCCACCACCATTAGTCTTCCCTACCGCATTTTGAGGTCAGAATGCATGAAATGCGGTATAGTCTGGTAAGGCAGAAGTGCTCTCTGCAGCCCTGAACCAGGTTTCCATGACTGCATAGAGATCGGCATCTTCCAGTGCTAGGAGAGCCTCCAGTGAGTGCATTTTCAGGTTAAGGCTCCTAGTCTTTAGCAGCATGACCTTCAATTTGTTTTTTGACAGATCTTTTATGTTGGAAGATTTGACTTTGGGATATTGCCTAAAAAAGGCACAATGGGGGAGGCGAGAGCCTTGGCCAGGATCTGGAATCCCAATGGTAACAGGTGGAGGCCATCTCTGGCAAAGCAAAGAGGCCTGTCAACCATGTCATCCCAGGCAGACAGATACTGGATCCCCTTGGAATAACACCACAAACTAAGCCAATTGTTGAAGTCAGTTATTTTTTGCTGGTATTTTAATAACATTCTTTGTGAAGGTAGGATGCTGCTTAGAGCTAGGGTCATACCTGCCTGGGGCACATACTATGAGAGCTCAATCATGTCTCGCTTCATATAGTACATATCTTGAAAGATCGGAGGTTGTTTGGCATTATGTGTTAGGGAGAGGGTAACCTGTGAGATAAAGGTTGGCATTGAATGGAAATGTGCCTCTGTTGGTGAGTAAGGTGTGCTGGCATGTATGTAGAGGAAACGAATGGGAGTTGGATGGAATTTGTAGGTCACCAGATGCACATCTAGAGGCTGTTGTAACATTTTTAGATTAAATCAAAAAGTGGAAAGGAAAAAGGGGATGTGTCCATGTGTGGCATTTACCCGATGTACCACATGGTGTGTAAATGGAATAGAGAGAGAGAGAAGTTTGTAAGGAAATACTTTATTGATGCGTTAGATCAGTCAGAATGTTGTAGTTTTTTAAGGAACCATTAAGGAGGGTGAAGCTTCTGGAGTTAGTGAAGATGATGATGGTACTACTGGGCAGCACTATTCATGCACTGGTGTGATTCATTTTATACCACAGCAACAGTGAGAGCAGGACTATGACTGAAGTATTAGCTTACAGGATTCAGAGTGTAGTAAACGTGGGGTGGTGATGACTTGAACAGTCTGGCATAATGCCTGCCTGACTTACAAAGCTGATGTTATGCCAAGTAGATTGACTGATGGATGAGGGTTTGTGGCTCAAAACGTATTGATACTGATGTAAACCATTACCATTGTGTCAGTCCCCCTTTAAGTTATTTATAAACCAAGGTGTCTGTTGTTTTTTGTTTTTTTTTTATTTTGTATTTGTGAGCACACAGATACAAGCCAGTTTTATATCCCTGAATACATTTCGTTATGATTCTTAATTCGCTGTGGTGTTTTGTACTTGAGAATTAGGTGGTGGGCATTAGGTGGGCAGTAGGTGATTAATGTGTTTGGTGCAGATGATGCATACTCTGCCAACTCTTTAGAAAGTCTGCCTTTCTGACGGGCACTGTACTTGGGGAGGTATTTGGGGTTTGAACCCCATTTCACAGTTAAGGCATATATGGTTACCTTGCAGCGTGACGTGTAGGTTATTTGAATGAAAATGGTGATGGAGAGCGTAGTGGAGTTAACCCTTCTTGTGCCATTATCCCTGACAAATATACTCATTGTTTAAATGTATCAATTTATTCACCCAGAATTGATTAACACTTGTTATGATGGTTGCCACCAAAGCATTTCTTAACTTTGTAAATCACAGACATATGAATAGCCTGTATTCAGTAAACAGTAGTAATACATTAAATTGGGTCTGTATCACTTCATCAAAACATCACTTCAATGAACTGCATTTCATCAAAAATGCCATTCATCAAATTCCCCTCACATGGGGGTCTGTGCCCCCCAATCCACCGCTAATTATATGTACCAGCTCTGAGATTGCACTACACTGGGGAAAGGGCAAATTTTCTGATCCTCACTGTACCGTGATCTCAGTATGAATGGTTCGACAAGCGGCATGTTTGATGTAATTGCACTGAAAATGCTGTTTGATTAACTGATTTTCTGATGAACTGATTGGGACTCCATTACATTTGTAGATATAAAATTAGCTCTACTTACAAATGCTCTGAATGAGACATTACTGAGTTCACAGTGATGTTTTAGTAATAAAGCTTTATAAAAATGATGTGGTGTTTCATATCTGTTGTAGACTGGTTTAATATGTCTTAATGGAGAGATGTAGATGTTAACATACAAGTGTAGAGGAACTGAGTAGTTGAGAAGACCTTTTCATAAAATCTTGTTCCCTTCTTTCTGCAGGTTCCCACAGTGAATGTTATGGAAATGCAAACAGTGACTCCCTATCCTATGGGTCCCAGAGCTCTCACCAGCACTCCAACCAGGTCTGACTGGGGCATCCAGACAGCTCGTTATCGGCTACACTGAAGACCAGGCAGCTATACGACCCACAAAGGGATAATGACTTTTAACATGCACACAGCAGGGGAGGGGCACCCCTGCCAAATTATAATGTGACCTTTTCCAGTTGAGGATGGGTTGGGGCTTCCAAACTCTGGGATGGGGAGGGATTACAACAAAGAACATTCTTCTGAAGGGATAAATGTTGTCAAGTTTTGACTTCAGAATCAGAACAGATAATGCCCTGTTTCATTTAGCCTGTAACCCTCTTTCTCCATGTGTAAGGGGGTGCCCCAGCAGTTACATATTTATGGTGCCTCTTCCCTTTACAGTTAACGTATTTAATGCAAATGTTTACTTACGGTGATCGGGTGTGTTTACTTATGTCTCCTGAAGAGTTTATTGCCACGCTGGTCATGTTGATGTTTTTGTATAGGATAACAGACTCTAAGAAAATGTCTTTAAAGAGGAGATGTCATTCTTGGACAGCAGCTCTGTTTGTTTTCTGATATAATGGGGTCATTGCTAGTGGTGGCTGTAACACAAAAATGTTGAAGTGCGTTTAGTTCAAGGGGCCAAGATGACATGACATTGATAGGTGGTTAAACACGTGACACCATGTGGCAGTTAAATAACTGTACCCTAATTGCTTTAATCTTTCTCTGAGCTTCAAAGTAAAGTCTTGCTGCTTGAAAAGCATAGCCCAGCTCCATTTCAGGAAAGCATTCGGTGGAGAGGTAACTCTCTCAGTCTTTGTCAATCAGGTCATGGGTACACAACATAAAAACTGGTTTCCAACAGCACACTACAAGACTGAAAATGTGTTTAATATTGTCTTTTGTAGAAAATGGTATTTAGATGGGGAAACTTGTTATTTGAGGTCGAGTTGGTAGTGTCTGTACCAGATGTTCTCTGTTAAAAGAAGAATGTTGTGACCAATCATGTTTGGACTTGATTTTCAGAGATGGGACTCTGTCCGCTTGGGTACTGTATATTATATGTCTGTCTCATGCCAGCTATAAATGGAGAATGTATGCAAATGACTATATGCAACCAATGCCTGCTCTTCCAGATGTGGAGTCTGTCCGCCTATGCACTGTCCTTTACAGCTTGGACATACTACATTTTGAAAGTGTGCGTAGGTTACTGTTCTCAGGGGCACTGACTGCTATTCCCCAGTGATGTGGAGGTCTGTCAGTATGAATAGTGCAGGTAGCATATCTTAGATTAATTCTGGAAAGAAATGGACTGAGTATATATCTTTTGATCCTATACATTTTGTGTTCTCTATCTGTATCAGGATGGGGGGGAGGGGCGGTTACTGGATGCATTTTCTAATGTCTGCCACAGCTTTGTCAGCCAATAGATTGCATGGGAAAAACTCCTTCTGTTGATATGTGTTTTACAGCTGGGGCCAGTCAGCCTTGGTATGTTTCACAATGTCATTGTAATAGACCTGCTTGAGAATCCAGCTGGGGCCACGTCAGAACAGAATGATGGCAAACAACTCCCAAATCCCAGCATTTTTGTTAGTAAAAGCTGATGCTTAGGTGGAGGCTGGGATATAGTTCATAATGAGTGCATGGCAGGCTTGTTCTCGAACCAATTAAAATCATTCCAAAAACATGAAAAATGAATTAATTGATTTCACAGCAGCTCATAAACACTCAGCCTGTATACATCGTCACAGTTGCTGTAGATGTGCTGATGTTGCAGAACCCAGTGAAGCTGCTCAAGTCAACATATTTAGAGGAAGGACTGGCCAGTCTGGCCAAGTCTGGAATACCCCATCCTAAATTTAGTGTTGCAGAATGAAATTTTAATGACTAGTTCCAAAAACAGGTTATCATAATGGAGATAACATCTGTTTTAGTGTAGACAGCAACATGCCTGAAAGATCCACTCTTAAACACAGTGAGGCTGGGGGGACTTGCTTAGGCTGGGTCTGTGGTTAGCTGCTTTTTTTAGGAGATGGGTGAGAGAAATAATCTGAGGGCTGTCTGTGATGTATGCCACAAATTGTATGACAGGAGTGTAAAAGGTGTATTTAAGAGGTACACAAGTTTATCCGGTTGTTTCTAGCTGTTGTCAGTAGTAGTAAACTCTCCCTCATGGCTCGTTGAGACATTCAGGCCTTACCTGCTGTAGAATGCAGAAGTGATTACAACACTTGGCTCAGGTTGAAAGATAGAATAGGAAACTTTGTGTAGACTGGAAATGTTCTGTGTCAGTAACAATGTGAATTATAGGAACACAGCACTATTAGTGCCATGACATGCACCAGAAAAAATTTCTGTCTCCAAGGGCCGGAGGAGTAACCCATAGATCCTCTTAGGTGATGTTTTTATACTTTTCAAGTTTAAAAGATCACTGCATTTGAACATATCTTCTGAGCTTCAAAGAAATCCACTGTGCATTCTGAGTGGTATAAATA
The DNA here is from genome assembly GCF_019279795.1 of Protopterus annectens. Classification (NCBI taxonomy): domain Eukaryota; kingdom Metazoa; phylum Chordata; order Ceratodontiformes; family Protopteridae; genus Protopterus; species Protopterus annectens. The sequence goes on from NC_056739.1 coordinate 1,076,455,466, forward strand.
CACTTGTCGTACCTCAGAAGAGGGAAGCAGTCACAGTGTGCAGACTTTTGCTTATTTCTGTTGACATCACAGCACCAGTGACCTGTCAACTGAACAATATTGAACCCCATTTGGACTTTTGTACACATGTAAATGACTCTGAGGAAGGAAGGCTTGTAGTGCTCAAAGCTCAGAGTCTGTTTTTTTTTTCTATAAATCCCTGGATGCACTCTAGGAAATATGAATAAAATAAAGGGCTCATTGAAAAAAATATATAGTATAGTATACCATATTTTTTGAAATATGGATTCCTCCTTTAGAAGGCTGATTGCTTTTTCAGCTTTCTCCTTGTAGATTTTAGGGGGAGGGGCAGACTCAGGTGTGGATTCACAGTGCTGAAGCCATTCAGGTCAACCTTTTGCACCAGAACTCCTGCTACTGTCTTGTAGGGGTACTCTCTGGCTGTAAGGAAATCAGTTTCTTTTGAATGTGCTAACTTTACATTTTGACTCATCTTGCTGTGAGCTTCTCTGGAGAGCCCACCTTCCCTGAGGAAGGTCAGAGAGGGCTGTTGGGCATTTGGCATTAAATGGAATAGAGAGAGGTAGTAGCTTTCTGGACACGTATGCTGTTGCATGCAGCTGAGAAATTTGTGGACTTTGGCTGAATGCAAGCATGGGCAGTGCTGTGGAAGATGGGGACATCTCTCTTAATCAGTTCACTTGTTGTTAAGAAGTATCAATCCAGAACCCAAGCAGGAAGATGTTGTGAAAACTAAAATGTGCTGTTTATCAGGAACTGAAACAGTGGTCTGAAAGCTCTGCTGATAGTCGTTTTGTGGCATGTAGATGATCTTTGTTTTCCTGCATTAATTATGCCAACTCTTTCACTTAAGAACATACTTCAGTCCCCATTGCTGTCTGACCATTCATAGAAATGAAAAACATCATAGTTTACTGTGGTCTGAGCTGTCTTTGAACAACAATGGTCAGAGATCTGCATAAGAAGTGTTCATCGCCCAGAGATGTCACAGTCTGTTTCAACAGCACAAAATATGACACAAGCAGATGCTTCTGCTATGTCCATCTGTTGTGTAGGTTGCCCTGTTGATGACTTTGTCAGCCCATCACCTTTTGCCAGCACTTAATATATCACATTGTGCAGAAGCTTGTGCTATGTTTGTCTTCTACTATAGTTATCCATCTAGGTATACACATGATTTAACTCCCTGGTACTGCCAGGTTGTAATCTTTCACAAGCACTGACTTGTTAACGCAGAAATGGGACACTTTCCTTGCTGACATTCATTTATAAAGTGGAATGTTTTATCCCCCGCTGCTTTTTTCTGCATATTGTTCAACAGTAAAGAAAGCATCCCAGTGTGTAAGAGTTTTTTCCTGTATTATTCCTAGAAAAGAACATTCCTGTTATCACTTTCTGCCTGCCCTGCACCTTTCACCTGGATTTATTGCATCATAGGGAAGATGTATAGTTTCCCAAGATGGTGCCTCTCTGGATAGTGAGTTTAAGGCATCAGCATGATTATTTTTTTCCGTCTTGCAGGTAGAGGTTGTGGTTGCTTAGAATTCACCAGTAGCTTTGATAGACTTGTCCTGCCTTTTGTAGTAAGAATCTCACAGCTTGATGATTATGAATTCCAAAAGTAGTTATGACCCTGTTAGGGCAAGACATACCTCCATGGTATTACATGGACGTAGTGTAGAGTCAATGAGAAGACAGGATTTAAGAAAGGAGACAAACAGAAATGAGTGTAGACATATCCTGGGACCATAGCAGAGTTAACAATGTTTATGAGAAGTGGGGAGGTGAGAGGATGATCCTTGGAGAGCGAAAGGTCAAGTTTATGAACGAGAAGTGTGGTAGGTAAGTTAAGCGCTGTATATAAATAGTGAATATAATATATTTTCAGTGTATTCATAGAATCTGTAATCAGTAAGCTCTGGGGAAGGTAGAAAATGGTTCCCAGTAACTGCTACATCTAGAGAATTTTGGTTTTCTCTGACAAATATTTTCAACCTGCATACTTCTTAAATCCAGGTTGCTTACTCAGGGTCTCTGTTGGGATTCATATTAGTATGAGCTAGCAGAAGTCCAGTGATTAGAAGGGTGTGCAGTATTGCTTATTGATATTGGCCAGACTGCTTAGAAAGTGTGGTGGGAGAAAGTAAATGCCTACTAAAGAGCCTGTGATGAGAATATTGTACCTGTGATGGCAGCATTGATGGCAGTATTTTAAGGTTTCTGGGAACCCTTTACCTATCCTCTGATGCTGAGTTTAGCAGTAAGAATGTATTTACTGTACTCTGCCTGGCTGGCAGCTGATATTTCTATTTTGAGCATGTTTAGTGAGATTTTTCAGTGCTTTCTACTTCCTGACAGTTCTGTGAATATATATATATATAAAACAGTGATTTTTTTCACATTTGCCTCATATTGTGCTCTAAAAAAATATTTAAATTGTTTCTACTGGAAGTTTCATGACTGCATGTTTCAAAGGCTCATCCTAAGAGGCTTTGTGAGTCAGTGGGTTCAGAGGAGACTCAGCTGTTATGTTGCCAGTTCTACATCTATTTTGATGTGGTGTAGAATGATGGACTACAATGCACAAACTCGGTGTTGGTTTCTTTGTATCTTTTCATAGTCTCTGCACATTAGTATGGTTAACAAGTTATAAAATGGCAAAATGTTCCAGAACAATGAGTACCACAGAATATCCAAGTTGTTTATTTCACTAAATAAACGGCTTGGATATTTTGTGTTACTCTTGGTTCTGGTGCATCTTTTCAATTTATTGCTCTGTCACTTGAGGTGCCACCGTATTTCTTAAGCAGGTTTCCTTTGTTTGTTTTATTATATGGTTAACAAGTTAGCAGGAATGATTGTAATAGTACAAACTTGGTAGCAGATGTGCACTGTTGCAAGCAAATCACTGATGGTGTGATATGGATGCTGTGTGCCTCATAATGTCTACTTTTACTGACATCTGACCCTTCCATAACTGGCAGACAGCACAGTAGTTCACCCTTCACTTCCTATCATGTTCTTATTTCACCCTCAGTCATGCCTGTCATTCTTCCTTCAGATTGGTAACGTCTACGCAGCATTCATTCCTTGTATTTTGGATACTGTTTGTCCTGTATATCTACATGACATTTTAGTATCATACCAACATGAAATGTTCCCACTTGCCTCCATATTTTTCATTTTGTATATCCTCATATCATTCTTTCATCCTGTGAACATGCTCTCCCTTCTGACCTTCTGTGATCTGCAATGTACCAACTTGCCCCCTCCCTTGTACCTGTGTGCCTTTCTTAATTGGCAGTGCTAAGGCTAGAACTGCTAATATTCTTCATCCAAATTAGTCTTGACTTTGATTCCCTAAGTCTGCTTCTGTCTCCTTCTGCAGACTCTCTGACTCTGAGCAAGTCACTTCACTGGACAGCATTTTTTGGCTGACCCTGTAAAGATGCATTTGTATGTTGTGGGCTTATCTAGTTAACATCTGAATAAAAAGGAGGTACCATCAAAAACTCAAATGTTTGCATAACTAATACTCATACACAATCAGTTTAACACTAACAAGTCAACACCTTTCTTACCTGTCCACCTACCATCACACCATCTCTCCACCTTTTAGTTACATACCACTTTCCTTGATTCCTATAACCGCATTCACCAGTTACCTATGTGTCACCTCCCAGCCTTACTTTATCCATATCTATATAGTTATTGTGCTAGTATAAATACCATTACCCTTCATGCCCTGTTCTCCCTAATACCTATATGCAGGTGGCTGTAGTTTGTCCTGCTTTACAGACATCTGTAGCCTAGGTCGCTTGCACCTCTGCATCTGTCTCTTTACTATCTATGTGTAAGTCAGCATATGCTGTAATGTGACATGCTTGTCATAATAATTTTGGGTGAGAGATACATTTGTTGCATTTGTTCTTTTTTCTATAAAGAAAGCATTTTCTTAAACTTTAATGTACATCTTATCATTTTAAATTTAGTTTCATTATGCATTTCATATGGTCAAGAGTCCTAATATTTTTTTAAATGTCTAATACATTAATTGACTGAAGAACTTGCACTGTTCTATTCCTTATGATGTCATAAGTGTGTCATAATGATCTAATATGGAATGTTGAAAGATTACTAGAACTAATCAGTTGCTTGACTTGCTTGAACAGAGAAGCACAGGTAGATAAAAAGTAGAAAAAGCTATATTTTAATAATATAATCTTCACAGTCTAAGTTTAGAGCATCTGGTTAAAGTGTGCTTTGCCAGCTTAAAGTAACTAAAGTAGTGCATTGGCTAGCAATCCAAAACTGTTTTAAAAATCAGTTTTATTTTTAAGAAATGTGGTGTCTCTCCTTTATAGTAAGATACTTGGGGTTGTAAAAATGTATCCAGAAGAAAGTCTGGACTCTTCTGAACCCTACCAGCTTATAGTCCTTAGAGATCAGGGCCTTCAGTTTGTCTCGGTAATTCCTCTGGCAGCCGGTGCCTCTGTTTCTTTGTAATGCTGGTGTTTTGCATGATTTGAACTATATGTACAGTCATTTTATGAAACTGTTATTTTTTTTCTTTAAAAATGTTGGTTAAACTGGTAGAGCGGAGTATAAACCAAGAATAAGCAAATCTATTTAACTGTTACTTTCCAAATGCAGAGCACATATTTAACAAGGGCTTCACTTCAGTGAACTGGACCGTAATAAAAAAAAAATATTACCATGAACTGCTGGATACTGACCACAGAAACATTGCAGCTTGCATGTTCAGTGGCCTTAGAACCCGATGTTTCTTTGCGCAGTTCAAACTGTCAGTTTTCACTCTTGTGTCAAATCATTGGGAATCAAGTTTAAAGGTTTCCCTTGTTAACAGACAAAGGAAATAAAAAACATTCTTACTAAAGTGCCATGAACTATTTAAACATTCCAAGCCCTCTTTTAACATTGTCACTTTCCACCTAGCATGTCTAGTGTTCCCAAGGGAAGACTGCACAGTCTGAATGTTGCAAATGTAAAGCATTGATTAGAATACTGGGTGGTTCTACCAATCAGAGCTGATACTTATTTAGTCAAAGCTGATTGGCTTCTTATCTGAATTCCTGAGTGATGCTGAAATCCTAGTCCCCACCCCAAAACAAATATAATTGTTCAAATTTAGATATTCTGTTTAGGTAGAGCCTGTGCCCAGGTTTTTATCAGGGATGTAGATGAATGTTTTTGTAAAAATATAATAGAGGGTCATGGACTAGGAATTTGCCACTGCTGGATTTGTTTAGTATGATGCATCCCAGAGTGCTCTGACCTTTTACTTCTGCAATTTTATGGAACAATGTTTAAACTATCATTAAAGCTGTACTTAGCTCCTATGGTATGGATGCAATGCATCGTGGGTTATAAATCTTCCTAAGCACTATTGCTAACATTGAACCAATGATTTGTACTTTTGGAAGTTTGTTAATAGCCAATAAAATATCCTTGTGTACTCTTTGTGTGTTGTGCATTTTTTTATAATTTTCTGTGGTATCTGCCATTTTGTTTGTATATTTTTTCAGTGTTCTGAATTTTTTTGTTGCTAGTGAGTTTGCATCTCTATGCAGTTACAGTGTCTTTCAAGGTGGCCTACAGTCACATCACAACCTTATGGTACAAACTATTTATTATGTTATGTGCATTGCAGTCATACAGGTAAGTCATGAGTGGCTTGCCTTCCTGTTACTAAGTCATAAGTCAAAGAATAAAAAACATGGCTATGGTGGCACTATACGTTGCATGTGGGATTCAAATATGTTACTTTAAAGATAGCTAACTTTCAGTCTTTCCTAATGTCTGCAGCTATCAAATGCACCCTTTTAGCTAACTGGCCTTTCTGTATACAATTTTATTCATTTTCAATTCATTTCTGTTTGACAGTTTTTCAGGGTTTTAACTTCATTTTTATGGAAACATATTTTATTAAAGAATTTCATGGAATGATAAGATTGACAAGGACATTTTTAATACAGTAGTAAGACAATTTTACAAACATTAAACAGCATTTGAAAGAAAATAAGACTCCCCACAATAGCCCAACAACAAAGATGACTAAACTATGCAGCAACTAACTATATAATACATAATGCCTTAATAAGGCAGTTTAGAAATCAGCTAATGATGGACTTCTCTGATTAGGCTTAATTACAGTATTGCAAAGTGTCTTGAGTATTGTTGAGGAACAACTGATTTATTAGAATTTTTTGTTTTAGTATTTTCATAGTAGATAGCTGTTGTTTAATTCATAATTTTAAATAAAGTTTGCCAATTAATTGATTTCTATTGCACTTATTGTATGAGACTTTTCATATGATTTTTATAGCTTTTAAGTATTTATAGTCTAACTTCATGAAATTGTTCCATTTAATGGAGTTGGTATTTAACCAATTTTGAGAGATATAAAGGTTTAAAAGAGAGAAAAAAAAATGCAGTTAGAGGATCTATGCTTTTCCTGAATGTTGTTAGAAAGGAAATGCTAGAGGGGTAATTTCCAAATTATGGTATTGATTTCTGGAATAATTGATGCTTGTTTTTTTTTTAGAACTTTCCATAGTCTTTATACAAAGTTACATGAACACAATTTGTGAATGCTATCTGCACTATTTTCCTCACATGCTTTACAACTACTTGAACAATTAGGGTAGTTGTTGTTATTGTTGTTGTGTCTTTTGGCTTTTCTCAGTTAGGGGTTGCCACAGCGGACCTCCAGTCCGCTAATGATTGGCAGTAGATTTTTACGTGCCAAGTTGCCAGCCCTGACGCACAATCTTCAACGAAGGTACGCCCATTCATGCATGTCTCCACACAGAAGACCTGAACAATTAGGTTAGTATGTTGCTTTATTCATTGATGTGAGATATAAGTTATTAATAATAACAAACAGTGTGATTTATTTTTGAGGGGAAGAATATTTTAAACTTAGCCAGATAGAAGTCTTTATAAGCAAGTCCCAATCTAACATAGCTTCTTGGGTAGGCCAGTATGAAGACTATAGATATTTATTACTGAATTTATTATTTAATGCTAATTTATATGCTTTTGATAGTGGTTTATTTTGAGTTAGAACATGTAAAAAAAAATGATCCTGGAAGATAAGTCTTTGTTAAATGTAAATTTAGTGTTGATATAGTGGTTGATTTGGTTAATTATAAGAAGGTATCCTTTATGTAAATCCATTTTTTTTTTGTCATGAATGTTCAGCAGATCTAGATCTCATTATTATAAAATCCCATATTGGTTTACATTAAATCAGTGGAAATTTGGAAAGATCTATCATAGGATTGGTTAGCAGTATATTTGGATTATGGTTAATTGGTTGGAAAAGTTGATAGCCTTGAAGGTCTAAACTTACAATTAAATTTTGAACATCTTTTATCATAGCTTTAAAGATGCTGTGTATTTTTTAGGTTTTTAGCTTTCTTGGTTTCAAGAAAAGGGATGCTATGAATATTACATGGGTATGTTAATAACTGTTTATGCCAAATAGTTGTCTATGCTGAGGACCATCTCCCTGTATCAGTTTTCAAATTGATGGCTGTCTGTAGTCTTTGTGTCCTGTTTATTAAAATGTATAAATAAAGAGCTGGTTAGTTGAAAGCTTACTATATTTGATTCTTACTGTTTTCAGGGACCAAATAAAATTAGAGTGTGTGGTTTCCATATTATAAATGTATTTAGCTGCTAAAAAGTAGTTAAGTGATCTAAAATTTAACATTTCTTAAGAAAGTGTTCATTTTAACTGTAGCCGTTTTAGTGAAGAATGATAATTTCATGTTTGTCCATCTTTGTGTATCATTTTGAGTATTGATTAGGATATGACAATGTTATGTTGTTTAGCAGAGGTGGTGGTGTCCAAAAATGATAGAACTAAGTAGGTGCAAGAGTGCTTAATTTGTAAGCCCTTAACTAGATTGTAGTCAATATATGAGTAATTGGAAGAATTGGGAAGGATAAAAGATTTATCAATATTTAATTCATAGTCCACACATAGGAGGAAAAGATTTTCATTGAATTAATAATTTTGTAAATCTGTGTGTGGGTACTTGAGATGGGTCTAGCACTATTCACTGAAAGCACATTTCGCTGAAACACATTTGACTGTGCAAAATCCACTGAAAGCTCAATTCGCTGAAAACACAATTCACTGAAATACATTTCACTGAAAGATATACATGACCTTTTCCCCACTGTAGTGCGACCTTGGAGTTAGACTATATAGTAAGTGGGGGTGGGGGGAACTGCCCCTCACATGGGGGTGTGGAGTGTGTAGCCCCCCACATATTTTAAATATTTTGAACTATACACATGGATGCTTGCAATTTCAATAAATGACTCTTTTATAAACTTAATATATATCCAAACTATATGCGTGTGTGCCCCCCACACATTCCCTTACTGTATATTTTAACTCCAGGGTCGCACTACAGTGGGGAAAAGGCCATATATAACTTTCAGTGAAATATGTTTTAGTTAATTGAGTTTTCAGTGAATTGTGCTTTCAGTGATTTGTGCACAGTCATTTGACTTTCAGTCAAATGTGCTTTCAGTGAATTGTCCTAGACCCACTTGAGATATATATTGATATCATCTGTGAAAGCAGTGAAAAAGGTCTTATAACCCAGATATGCAGGAATATTGTAATATTATTTTTGTATTCAGTTGAGAAAGAGGTGTTCAATGTAGATATTGAATAAGTGAGGGGAAATAGGGCATCCTTGTCCTTGCCCCATTTTCAAGTGAATTGGCTTAGGTAGTATTCTGTTAATTGCTAGTTGAGTACATGGGCTAATATATGTAGTACAAAATTAGTTTTGGGAATCAAGATTTTTCCATTACTAGAAGGATATTTACTCTGTGAAAGACTTTAGAAGTGTCTATTGATAGTGAATACGAAGTGTTATTTTTTGTGTTACATCGATTTTGAAGTGTGTTTAAAGTAAGGGCTTGATCAGAAGTTTGTCTGTTACTTAAAACTCCTAATTGTAAGGGTGAAATAATTGAGGGCAGATATACAAGAATCAATGCTAGAATTTTTACGTCTAGATTTATAAGGCAGACTGGTCTCTAGTTGGCAATATTAGTGGAGTCTTTATCTGGCTTTGGTATTAAAATGTTTTTTGAGCAATTTAATTATAAATCCTTGATACTGTTTGCCAAAATATTTTCAAAAATGAGATATAACATTTTACTGAGTATATCTTGAAAACATTTATAAATCTGGCTGAGCAGCTGTCTGGTCCTGGTGCTTTAGTTAATTTTAAAACTTGAATTGAATTTTGTATCTTTTTTAGTGATATAGGAACAGTTAAGTGTTTTTGTTGTTCATAATTTATTGTAGGAAAAGCAGTATGGCTTAGAAATGATATAGTTCATAGTATGTTTTAGGAGTTTTTTAATCATTAAATAGTTGAGAGATATTTGTATGGAATAAGTTAATAATATCTGTATCTTTGTTGATTGTTTTGTAATTTACTACTAATGCTGAATTAGAATTAGAAGGATTATTTATTTTTAGTGTGCTTGCTAGAAATGTTGATGGGGTTTGCATCAATTCTGAATAGCTTGGTAACATTTTATATACATGGAATGAGAACTGTGTTTTAATAAAGGAGAAGATCATTTTGAAGTGTTTTTATTTGTTGTTCATACTCTGCAGATCATTTATTTAAATATAGCTGATGTAGTGCTTTTAATTTGTTAGTTATATTAAGCTGAAATTGCATGTTTTTAATTTTGAAATGAGATGTTTTGGTGATAAGAAAGCCTGTTATTGGGCATTTGTTGTTGCCCATTGTAAATCTACTTATTTAGTTTTTTATTATAATTCTTATAAAACTCCATTAATATTTTTTTTTTAATTCCTGCCCTGACTTCTTCATTTTTTAATAATTGTAGGTGATAGGTCTGGTTTTCCATTTTAAAGGTCTTGAGATAGTTCTAGGTTCAGTCTTTAAATCTGACATAAAATGTAGAAGTTTGTTAAAGATTAAGAAGTAATCAGTTCCTGTTTATGTCTTGTGGCATGATGAAAAAAGGAATCATTGTTATTATTATTATTATTATTATTATTATTATTATTATTGGCTAATCTAATATGATCTGAAGGTTCAAATCTTTTCATTATTTGTAAGACCATGTTTAGTATCTTTAAAGTGGATGTTACCTAATTTATCATTTTTATGGTCAAATGTTACATTCCAGTGTCTCTCCTAAAATAAATTAAAGGTTGTTAAATTTGTTTAGTAGAGTGCACATTTTTTTAAAAAGAAATCAGTTTATTTGGTGCAGGGAACATATAAGTTAAAAACTATCAGTGGTTTAGCAAGTTCTTTGATCTTGCAGATAATGTAATGCCATCTACCTTCGTTGCTGAAATTACTGCCTAAGATAGCACAGAGATGTTTTCCTTAGCAACTATTTCTACACCCAAACTATTTATATTTAGTCCAACTGAGACTATTGTTCTAATCCATTTTTTCTTTGTGTTTTGCCATTGTGGGTTGGTTATGTGAGTTTCATGGGTTAGGATTAATTGGGCTTCTGATCTGTATCCCAGAGGTATAAATAGATTCCTTTTTTGTGTTTTATTTTCCAACTGTCAAGTATTACTTGCATATTTGAAATGGATATTATGGCATAAAGAAAGAGCTAAAACAAAACTCATTGCATTTCCCATGTATTTGTAGAAACAAAATGCATGTACTTTACTACCTTAGTAGCTTATATTTAGAGTGGGTTTGTTCTATATAATAGAATATACCTTAGTAAAGCAAAATGATAACATTTCAAAGTGTTGAGAAGTCCTATTTAAAACAGGAAGTCCAACTACCCTTCTCTGATTGCACAAGGGTTTGACTCACCCCCCCCCCCCACCCAAACTACCACTAGAGAAGAATAAGTTAAATTAAACTTATTTTTATTTGGGAACATAAAAAGCAAATTACAAGGTGAATAGTTTGTAGTAAACCCATAAACAATATTATGACAGTGATAAGATTAAAATTTCTTAATCACGAAGAAAGCATTTGGATACATTAATCACAGCTATTCTTCTGTCCAACAAAATGACCTGGATAGAATTCATATTCTGCGGCTGTATTAGCAAAATTTATGATTTAATGCATTTAGTACATTACTACATTTAAAACTGTTAAATGAGGTATTGTGAGACTAATGATCCTACAAAACTAAACACAGAGTCATGTTTCTTGCTGAGCGATATTAAAAGTCATTTTGCCCTATGTAGGTGATGCAACCGTAACTTTAGTTCCACCAGGAAAATTGAGTAGTTCAAAATAGTTACTTGTGTTCAGACTTACAAACAAATGTGTTCATATTTGTAGTGTTTGAATTAGAGAACAAGGCATAGTACATCCCTCACTTAGCAATATTATTTCACAGTGCTGTCTGTCTTGTAGCCTTCTAATTTGCAGTAAGGAACTGGATGCAATTAAGTAAGGCATTCCCAGTTACAGTTGGTGAAAAGGTGACTTCCTGTAGTCTTTGCCAAGCTAGTTGACATGAATATGGCTATTGTCCTCATGGTGTTGATTGTTGTACGTTACCCAGCAAACCACTATCGCCCCATGCAAAAACCTCAAGTTTTAGTTTCTTTTCTCTTTATATGTGCCCCCTTACCTATCCGGCATGGAGCAGAGGATCACATATATTCCCTGTTGAAGGATTCCCATAATGTCTAACGTGTGCTGTGTATTCCTGACACTAATTTGAGGCTGTGTTCAGTTTGCTTAATTTGTGACCTCAAGCACTCATCTATGTCTTGTGCCTTACACCTGCACTGGGAGTCTTTGCAAAGATTCATGCTTTGGTTGTCATTTGGATGAACACTAGAACTATCTTACTCTGTTAATGACTGCTGCCAATATTTACCCCCATTATACACTCCAATGAGCCATTCCTGCTGCCAATGTCAGCTCCCATTGCACACTCCAATGAGCCTTTCCCTTTGCACATATGTATTACTCTTTACTTTGGGCCGTCTCTGGTCTTGCAACCACTTTGATCCTCATACTAGGGGGACAGATGCAGCTGCCACAACTTTTGTATTTTTTCACATATGTATATCTTCCCATTCCAAAATACCTGCTTTAAGACCTCATTTAATACAGTAAGTCTGTACTATTGAGATATTTAATTACTTTGTGAAAGAACATCACATGAATAAAACTGATGTGGTTATAATGAAATAGTGCAGTGAAGGCCTGGTAGGCTGGCTGTGTCCCTAATTTGTATGATATTAATTATCGTGCTGTTACCCCAGTCATCTATGTATAAGACACAACCAGCTGTTTCTACAAGATTAACGAAGGATTGTAAGGAACATTTTTGCTAATTTTCTTTGGCAGTATTGCTGCATGTTTAGTTTGAATGGTTTACTGTTGTGAAAATGATATTGAATTAATTTGTATACTTGTATACAACTAAATTGCTAGCCTTGAGCTTTGTTGATGTTCATGTTTTCTGTTTAGACTAGCCATATTAATGTGATTTACTCAGTATGTGCTTAGAACTGCATTATGTTTTACAGGTCTAAATAATCAGTCTGCTACAAACTTCATCAGGGTTCCTAACTTAGATCTAGGAAATGTTGGCAGTTATGTTTCACTTTAAGATCCATCAGGAGTAGATTGATCCATCAGGAGTAGATAAGAGATGGTATATCCTTCGTAAGAACCCTCTAACAGCACTTCTTATAAAATCTCATGCTCTGACTCCTATAGGCAAACACCATGGTATCCATGCACTGGTGTTAGCAGGGCACACCTAGTATCAAGTTTTCCATCTCCTTGCAACTCCTGTGACTGAGATCTGGTAATCAGATGTATTGTCCAACATGTCCTTTGTTCAGTGTCCAAAAAGCATAAACCTTCTAAGTGTCCCTTTTGCCATCAAGTCATTAGTGAAGACCAACACAGATGCTGTCTGAGAAGTAATCATTATATGAATAGCCACTTAAAGTCCCAGACTTCAGCCTGGTCAGTTGTAGAAGGTAGCTATTAGCCTGTTGCGGTGTTTGCAGAATGGCAGTGAAGAAGGGTGACCATTATATGGATCAGCAGAAAAGTTCCTCGTACAGTCTTAGTCAGGAAACAAAGAGGCCTAAAGCAAGGGAGTAAGATGCCAGGCTGTGAAGAAAAGCTCTGCTAGTTTGGTTAGCAGTATTAGAGGAAGCTGCTTCTCATTGTCTATAGCTCCACCTTCATCCATTTTGATTGTAGAAACCCAAAGAAAGAGAAAGTGTGTAGCTATGCCCTCAGCAGTCTTCTAACAAGGAATTTGAAAAGGACGGTTATGATCTACTCAGACTAGATCATACTTGTTTATAATGTTTCCATCAGGTAAACCATTAACTTAAATAATCACTTCAGATGGTAGTTTAAAGAGCTTTGTGCCACACAGAAGGGGCATTATAAACTTTTAGGTATGGAACAGTAAAGCTGTCAGTTGTCATCATTTTTATTTTGTAAAGTATGTCTCCTGATGAGGGTTGTGGGGACAGTAAACTGAGTAAGGTACCCCAGATTTTCTTATCCCAGTAACAATTTCCAGCTCATCCTGTGGTACCCCAGCTGAGACATGTAATCCCTCTCTGTCCAGCATGTTCTGGATCTGTCAAAGGACCCCTTCCTAGTAGGCTGTGCCTGATGCTCTTCATGGGAAGTGCTCAGAAAGCTTTTTCACAAGGCACCTAAACCACAGCAAGTGACTGTAGTGAACATGGAGGAGCAATGGCTATCCTCTAATGTCCTGCCACACCATCTGTTCAGTTTGTCATGTAGTACAACTTCTTTGCGAAAGAACAATGTTTTAGCTGAAATCACTGTAGATGAAGTCATAACAGATGGTTTATTGTTAGCTGACATCCATCCAGGCTACCAAAGCTTTACCTTCTGATGGCGTACATCTGGATGATGACCTCAGCTCATGGACTTAGGGGTATATAAATGGACGTGTGTGCAAGATACTCAAAAATGTCTCGCTGCCAGCCTGAATGCAGGTCATTGCAACTGATGAACTATTATTGCTTGATCATTTGGTACCATATCTTTGCTTGTTACAGATAAATGCCCCCCATTGTGGATCCTTCCTTTATAACTTCTTACTGTATATTAAATGTTAATAAATGTCAGCCAGGAGAGGTAAGTGCAAGTGTAGTAGGAAAATTCCACTCTGTCTAGGGTCCAAACATGGCTACAAATCCTGTTCTGTTTATTAGTAGTTTGTTCCTAAAAACTGTCCATTCCAGGCTCTCCATTTTTGATACTTTCCTTGAAGTGTTTAAAATGTTTAGCCAGAATCCCCTGATGTTGACTTTATGCCAAAGAAAAAACTTAAAAGACCCAGAGAAGATTTGTCTTCTGTCATCTCCAAATCGGACGTACCCAATGAGGTGGTCGAACCCGCAGTACGTCAGACCTGATCTCAAGAGCCCATTACAGCAATCCTGCTTCATGCTGGTATGGTACCTGAGGCCTTGCACATGACTGAATCCTCTGATGAACTGTGTCTAATTATTTCAGAGGGCCCACATGGAATTCCTCAGATCCTACTATGGAAAGAGGTTCCAGGAACACTGATCAAAATGCATCAAGGTTCTGAACCTCCTAAGCTTGTACAGGCAGACATCACCTGTAAAAAGAAAAATCAAAATTTAAGTATACAATGTCACCTTCAGCTTCCAGGGAAAAAGAATGAACAGATTTTTCTCAGAGGTTATTTAAAGTCATTATGTCCATGAAGTCTGCATCCTTTGTGACCCAGCCTACACAGGCTACACCCAGAAACACACATTGGATTCTTCTTCCTGTGAGGAGGAACTAGAACCAGACTCAGAGCATTATTTGGGCTACTCTTCCCAGATTCATTCTCCAAAACAGCTATCCTCTGCTGAGGGAGACTCCCTGTCTACTGATTTCCCCTTAGAAGCTTCCTTCAGAGAAACAATCCAAAGCATGATGAAGCACTCTGATGGCAATCTAAACAGGTGTCATAGGATCAAAAGTAATATTGCAGCCTTTTGGAGATGGACATTCCTATACCACCTCTGTTCCCTCCTGCGCTAGAGGCATAATTGGACACAAGGCAATGCCTCTACACCTGATTCTCAACCTCCAGCACTCAAAAGGCCAAATAGGTTCTACAAAGCTTCTAACGAACTTAAGTGCCTTTACAAAAATCCTGTGGTGGATCCTGCTGTAGTTTCCCTGGCCTTGGACGAGACTTTCAAACTGCTTCCCAGTACTAATGTCCTTCCTGCTGATAAGGGCAATGAAACAGTAGTAGGTGGGTAAAAAAAGTGTACACATCCTCCACACTGGTTTTCAGTGCCATTAACTACCAGACTTGAATAACTAAATACTCACTCTCAATGCTTCATTTCTTGAGTAAGGCCTTCACAGAACCTCAGACATCAGAATCTAAACAGGATATGCAGACTGTAGTGACCCAGCTTCCGAAATAGCCAAACATAGAATTAAATGCAGCTATGATGCTGTGGGTGCTGTTTCCAGGGCAGCTGCTACTGGTTCAGTCATCAGGAAATATTCCTGCCTGCGAGGCCAGCCTATTCCTGAAGACTTCAAGTCTAAATCTTTAGATTCTCTTCTGGATAATAACAATCTATGTGGCTCACAAGCTGCCAGTCTTTTCAAAGGTGTACAGAAACAAGGCAAAACAATGAAGGACTGATGTCAGATTCTTCTTCTTTCTATAGTTGCTATTTACCATAGAAATTATCCAACAAAAATCTACTTCCTTTGTAAAGAGAGGCTCAAGACCCTCTCATAAGCAAAGAAAATAACATAGGAAAAGATTTCCAGATAAATCTCAGAGGGATATTCCTTCAGGGAGGCCTCAGTTTGATAGCAGGCCCACATGACTATCTTCCCTCTTTTTACTTCCCCAACCCCAGCCCCTCCATCCCCTATCAGGAAGACTCTGCCCCCCCCTCCCATTCTGGGAAACAGTCACCTTGGACAAATGGGTCCTGAATATTATCAAAGAGGGATATGCCATAACTTGGGAAAGCATCCCTCTCTTGGGGGAAATGCCTCTGCCTCCTCCCAACCAGATTCACTTCCTGGACCTGGTCATCCAAGATTTGCTAGCACAAGGAAGATCCCCTTAACTTTCATAGGAAAAGGTTTCTATTTAAGAATTTTTTTCTTGTCCCAAGGAAAGAGAGCCAATGGAGACACATTTTAGACTGCTCTCAGCTAAGCACCTTTCTAAAAGTGCCTTAATTCAAAATTCTTTCTTTGCCTTTCCTTCTTCTGCAAGCTTTCCTGGTATCCCTAGACCTAAAGGATGCCTATCTGCACATTCCCATTTGTCCTTCCTGCAGAAAATTTCTCAGGCTCCTTACTGGATCATCAGATTTTCAGTTTACTGTTTTGCCCTTTGGCCTTTCTTCAGTACCAAGGATTTTCACAAAGTGTTTAGTTCCAGTGGTGACGTTTTGCTACACTCAGGGCATACAGATTTTCCCATACCTGAATGACCTTCTAATCCAGGCTCTGTCCAAAGAAATTCTCCTCAAGCGTCTTCATTACACTGTGCACCTTCTGTTTCTTTTGGGGCTCACCATCAATGTCAAAAAATCATAGCTCAGTCCCACCCAGGACTTGACCTTTTTGGGCTGATGACTCGACACTTCTACCATGCTTGCCACCCTAACCAACTACATTAGGACACTCTCCACTGAGACTCATTACATGGGAAGCGAGATCCTCAGGGGTCTGGGGTTTATGGTAGTCAAAATTCTAATGCTTCCCCTTACCAGACTACACATGAGAACGATGTAGTGGTATCTGAAATCGATGTGGTTCCTGCACTCACACCCTCTTGATGCCCTTACCACTCTTCTTCCCAGCATCAAGAAAGAACTTTGTTGGTGAAGCAGTCAGGTCACTCTAAACACAGTCTTTCCATTCAGTGCAGCCCCACACAGGCAGGTCCTGTTCACAAATGCCTCAGAGAGGGTGTGGGGTGCTTGGACAGGAGTCCACAGACTTCAGAGGGAATGGCCTGCTCACTTGGTAAAAGAACGTATCAGCCTAAAAGAAGTGAGGCCACTTCTACAGGCCCTTCAGGCCTTCTCACTTCTCTGGAAGCAAGTCACTTTGCTAGTGCACACATACAACACCACTGTGATATGGTATATAAACAAGCAGGGAGGCACAAGATCCTACCCCCTGTACAGGCTGGCACAGGAGGCCTGGCACTTTGCTTCCCACCTGCATTTTACAGTCACTGCAATGTATATTTCCTCTCAGAAGAATGTGGTGTCAGATTTAAGCAGAGACATGGAGGTCCCCTCACACATGGATTTGGAACACAAAGATCTTCAAAATTGTCACTCTTCATTAGGGAACACCACAGATTATTAACAACTCCCTCTTTTGAGCACCAGGAACCCATCTCCACTAGCCTGGCAAATGGATTCCTTCTTCTTCCAAAGGACAGGGAGGTTTCTGTATGCATATCCTCCTATACCTCTGCTTCAAAGACTTCCACTCAAGGTCCAGAAGGAGTCTCTAGAATTTGTGCTTCTGGCCCCATTCTAGCCAAGGCAGTACTGGTCCCCTTTCCTGTTTCACCACTCAAAGGGAAATTTCTGGAGAATCCATCTACAGCTAGGCCTCATTACTCAGCAGAAAAGACAGCTCCTTCATCTCATTGTGAAGTCCCTTACTCTCACTCTCTGCATGACAGGATTTTAATCCCCAAAAGGCATGTTTTCTCTGAAGGGGTCGTTCAGGTTCTACAAGAAGTCAGGAAACGCAATAACAGGAAATCATACATGGCCAAGTGGAAACGATTCTGGGCTTATTGCATTAAACACAAGCTACAACCCCGTTTGTCAGACATTCTCATGATTCTTCAATACCTCTGTGAGCTACTACATTCTGGTTTTGCCTATTCTTCCATTAAAGCCAACTTACCTGCTATCAATGTATACTCACATTTAGAGCCCCCTGTCATGTCTAGCACAGAGGTCTAACTTTTCCTGAGCGGAGTTTTGGACCTCAGACCGCCAATAAATCTATCATTCCACCATGGGACCTTAACTTTGTGTTGGAAAAACTTTGCCACCTATTGAGCAAACAGTTTCTGCCATCCTCAGATTCTGCACATGGCAAACCCATGTTTCTTTCTTCTGGCCTTCACCTCAGCTTGCATAGTTTCTGAATTTCATACTCTCATGTCCATACCCCTTTTCTCCTCTTCCATAAAGATAGGGTAAGCCTTAGGGCCAATCCTTCTTTCATGCCTAAAGTAGTTAATGAATTGACTCTCAACCAGGCCATCAACTTGCTGACTTTCTTTCTCAATCCCCAAAGTAGAGAAGAACAAATATTATACTCTCTTGACATTCACAGGCAATTGAGATTTTACCTGGATAAAACTAAGGATATCAGGAAAACAGAACAGCTGACAACCAGTTTCTAAATGATCCATTGCATCCTGGATTTTAAAGTCTATCTCCTTCTGCTATTCACACCATAGAAAGACTTTGCCCTCCTGCCCAAAACACATTCAACTCGAGCTTCTTCAGCTGCCTTTTACAAGGGTGTGAATACCAGATTCATTTTAGAAGCTGCCACTGGTTCTCTGTCCGGTTTCACTTCATAATCTCGAAATGCTGAAATCTCAAATTTCAGCATTTTGAGACCATGAAGCTGAAACTTCAGAATACCGAAACTGCATAAGAGCAAATTTGAATATCTCAAATCAGCGCTTATGCATTTCCGGTATGTTACGTGAAGTGTCTGTTTGGGATGGTGTTTGGGATGTCAGGTAAGTGAATGTATGTGAGCGTTTTTCTGACTTGTATGTGTGGGTTAGGTTAGGGAGGTGTACATTGAGAGGTGAGTGTTGGATGTGTTGGTGTTTGTGTGTGTATGTGTGTGTGTGTGAAGGACTATAGAATGTCTGTGTGTAATTGTTTTCTTTTTTTCTGTTTGTGTGATCTTGAAGTTGGTATATATAAGTAGGGGGGTGTGGGGGGTGCAGGGGACTTGCTCCCCTGCATTTCTGTATTGTAGGTGTGTGCATGTGTGGTGTTTTGGTGCGTTTGTTTTGTGGTGTTGGTGTTGCAGTTTGTGTGTGGTGTGTGCTGTATGTTCGGTGTTCTGGTTTCAGCTTTGTAAGTGTCGGTGTTGTGATGGTTTCGGCTTCCCGGTGTCGGAATGCTGAAATTTGAGATTTCAGCATTTCGAGATTATGAAGTGAAACCCTCTGTCCACACATTTACTAAACACTATAAGTCAGACAGCTTCTCTAGGTCCAGTATTGCTTTCACCAGAACAGTTCTGTCTGGCCTCCTGGATTCCACTCCCTCTCTTTAGACTTCCACCCTCCTTCTCTCTACAGCTCTGTTAATCACCCTTCTGTTATGAATACTGCAACAGTGATTTCAGTCTGGACATAGTACAGTTGTATAAGAACTTCCCATAACAGTAGATGTCCTACTGATCACTGTTACAATATTCCTTCCCTTCCTCCTTATCTATCTTCTCTCCTCTTCTCATCTTAATCAGAAAATCACTAAAACTCACATACACTCATTCTCCCAGTTTTCCGCATCACTCCTGGGAGAAGTTTGCTTAACCTATTCAAACTACACCCCTCCTAGCTGACCAGTCTCCAGTCTCAGATGTCTTCAGGCAGCTGGCTTGGGGGTAGTCTGGGGATCTCGTATGTATTTATGTACATCTACATACCTCTACACCAATGAGCTGAGGTCATCATCTGGGCGCATGCCCTTAGAAAGTAAAGCTTTATTACCCCGTCTGGACATTATAGGAAAGAGAACCCATTTGTCATGAATACTGCAGCAGGGATCAATAAGACATCTGCTGTTATGGTAAGTTTTACACAACTCTGCTTTCTTTTTCCTGCCTTTAGGTGTGGTCTCATTTTTTTGGTCACTACTGAACTTGAAGATGTGGACATTAACAGGTAAATTGACAGCTTTTGCTCCTACTTCACTACCACAGTATTGCACAGCACCTGAAGAGCTTATGCTGCTGCTGTGTCCATTTCAGTCCCCTGATTCCCCTCTCCTTTCAGAAAACAAGACCCCAAGATACTTAAAAACCACAACAGGGTTCCTGTCTCCCCTCACCTAGAGAGAGAGCAATTCATTCTTTTGTAGCACAGAACCATGGCCTCTGATTTGGAAGTGCTAAATTTTGCTCCTACCAATTCACAGTTAGCAGTGAACTGTTTCACTGCACGTTGGTGATAACACTCACTTTAGGCTAAGAGGCAGAAAATATCCGTAAACATCAAACAAACAATCTACACTTCTCCAAAAAAATAGTATTTTCCATATCTTAGATACACATTAATTGATTGTCTTTGAAAGTGACGAACACAAGTGGAGATAAGATATACCACTGATGAATTATGAAAGCCATTCTGAACATAATTGACTTAACACTGAGGATACAAACACAGCTGTCATTCCTCAAATGCAGATACAGAATGGCACACAGCTGTAGTCTTTGGACTCCAGTCTGTTAGCATACAAAATCAGTCAGTAGCTTCAGCAGTTAAGCCCTGTACCTGACTGACAATTCTCAGCTGTGTCACAAAAACAAACAGCTCAAAGAACAACACAAAAAGCCAGCTTATTAAATCAATAAAACAATAAAAATGACTCGGGCTTTCTCAATAAATGCTTCTTCTGGTGTATAAACAGAACTGAGCCCAGGTATTGCTTTAAACGTGTGGCATTGGTGAGGTGAACCAGTCAAAGGACCAAATTACATTCATAATGCTCTCAGTTACATTCAAACCAGGTTCTTTATCTGCTGTAAGTAAATTTATCTACATATATTCATTTTCCTTAGATTTTGCTACTACATATCCACCTCGTTCATTTTCTGAAACTGCATGCAATACCTCACATTCAAGCAAATGTGTTAAACATTCTCCTGAATATGTTTATAAAGTATATTAGTATTTACTTACCTTTTTTTCTCAGGAAACATGGTCAGTAATTCTATCTTTCTATTTCCTGTTTGATTTCCCAACGTAAAAAGCAACACATACCTTACATATTGCAACTTAAAATCACAATCTACATATTTTGTCAGTGCTTATTCATGTTTATTTACTAGATGTGAAAAGGAAGGTTTTCCTATACATGTACTTATATTGATGACATTTAGAACAAGAGTAGTTACTTTCTTTTGAGTCTGTTTTCTATTTCTATATGTTTCTGCTCTGTATAACTCAATTTTTGTTTCAGATTCTCAAATTTTTTATAAGAAAATCTTGGTACTGTATTCTACTACATTCTTTATATTGTTTAGTCAGTATTTCTTGATTATGTCCTACATCGCTGATATACATCTAGCATAAGATAATGTTACTGTGTCAACCTTCTTAATAGACTCTACATGCTGTCATACCTCCTCATCACCAAAGTATACTGGGATGGCAGCCCTTCTTCTTTCTTTTCTATTTGTTCATTACAACTGCTGCTGGAAAATTCTCCTCTTTATTTCAGTCAGCTGCTATATTACTACATTATTGCCTGTATTCATTCTAGATATCCTATTCATTTGTCCTTTATCCCATTACTAAAAATATGATATGGTTGCATACAATGGCTATGAACAAGCATCTTCCTACGTGTAGCTTTTCATATACTATTATTTTGATGTGACCCACTTTCATTCCTGTTTTGAGTGATATCTAGAAAATGTATATCTTCTGAGATGATGGTTTTGAATCTTAAAAATTCGGTAGTCTGTAACAGATAAGTTAAAAATTCTCCAAACTGTATTTGAGCACCTCCCTATATCAAAAAGATATACAAAATGCCTGTAAAACAATAATTTAACAATAGACAGATTTTTATGAAAAATTATTTGTTGTTCCCAATATGGCATAGCTATGTTCACATGACTATTGGCCAATGCAGTACCCATTGTAACACCATGCCTTTGTAAATATATATCTTCCAGTAATATAAAAGTACTGATGTTCATCGTGTTACACTGCTGCAGTCATCACACTTGGGTTATCCTGCCATCAGGCGGTCCCGCAGTCGGCCCGAGTTCCAAAGTCTTGGTCCGGCGTCGGTTGTTGTTGCTTCTTCCCTGACGTCAGTGCGCCAGGGGTATATAAGATGCAGCCAACACCATTTTCTTCAGTCTTTCTTGCCACACGCTGCCCGATGCAAAAGCAGTTTGCAAGTGCCGGTCAGCCGACTCCTGAGATTTTCATTCCGATCCAGAACCGAAGTCTTCTACAAACCTAAGTACCCCATTGGGGGAACTTTTTCTTGCCTCAGACCAATGTCAGTAAAAGTTAATAGTTGTATTTCTTGTGGGAAGCAAATACCTCATAAGGATTTCCATTCCTATTGTATGCCATGCCTAGGCCCAGACCACGACGTCACTGGTTGTCGGTTTTGTGCTAGGTTTAACAAGCGTACTATTAAACGTCGGTTTGATTTTGCCCGGCATTATTTTGGCAGAAAATTCTATTACACCATGCCATTGGAACTAGAGATGGCTGGAATACACAAAAAGCGCAAAGACAAGGACAGGCATCCGAGGCCCAAAACTGACGACGAAGCCTCTTCTAGGCCAGTCGCCAGTTCTCCAGTTTTCAGCGAGGCGCCTTCGCAGCCCCTGATGACTGCTTCTTTGGAACCACAGGCCACCTCTGACTCCCACGTGGAGATGGCTGAGCCTTCGGACACACCAGACTTGAGACCTACCAAGACTAACCCTTCAGAGGGCTCCGGAGTAGCTGAACAACCCACAGCTTCAGAGGGTGTTTTCAGGCCTACTCAGTTAACCTTTAAATCTTCTGCTAAAACTAAAACAAAGAAACAACATCAGCATTCACCAGGACAGGCCTCCATGCCTAAGAAACAGATGCTCAAAATGTCCGAAGACCTTATTACTCTGATCAGGGGGTCCCACCCTCCTCCTGATAAAAGGCCTAGACAGGATGCAGACTACGACTCATCTGACCAGATATCCATCTCCTCAGACTCATCCTCAGACCAAGGATACTCTTTATGAGGATTCTGATGCTGAGGAATCCATTGCTTCAGCCTCTCCACCAGATGTCTACTCCTTTGGGGAAACCTTACATACCATGCGGGAGCATTTCCATTGGGAGGGTCAGGATTACTCAGAATCCAAGAAAAGGCTCAGAGATTTCCTTTTATTACCCCAACACAGACCCCTGCTATTCTGCCAGTGTTAGATATTGTGGATGATGTGTATGCTGAATCCAGCTTAAATCCTGATTCTTTACCTCCAGCCCCAGTTAAGCCAGACAGATATTGCAGAGTCCCTGACTCTCACAGATTCCTTTATAAAAGCCCTGTTGCTGACCCTGAAACTATTTTCCAGGGTCCCAAAGGGGTAAAGGTCTCTACAGCTAAAAATCCAGTCCCCTCTCTGACAGAGATTCCAGGGCATTAGACAGATGGGGGAAAGAAAGTATACACATCTGCAACTTTAGCAATGAGAGCATTAAATTGCCAGTTTCACATGCTTAAATATCACAATTGTACTTTCTGATGACACCACCACGTGTAATTTAGATGGATTAAAAAGAATGTGATGTAGCTCTGCACTATAGGCTAAAAATATATAGTCATTAGTAATAGGATTCATTGGTCTCTGTTTATCACTTAGCAGGTGATCCCCGAGTAAGTCCTACAGTTCTTTAGTTGACTTTAGGTATTCTATTATAGCTATGTGTTATCATATCTAGTCTAGGTTACAAAGCCGTATTACAAATTCTTCCAAACAAATAATATGCCCTTTGGTCTCCTAGACGGCCCAGTGCATCTGAAAACTCTTTCAGTGACTTACAGTTACCATTTATGTGGTCATCCTGAGGATTTGTAAACTTTCAAGACCACCAGCCTCCCCAATCAGTCTACTTTGAAAGACTCTGTAGACCAACACAGATTCTTATACACTAAGGTGGAGAGTAATTTTGTGCAATGTTAGTACAGTTAGATATCCCCCATCCCTTCCATTTGTTATACAAGAAAGAACTTTTCTGCAGGAAAACCATGCTAGCCTTAGCCTTTAGAATGATTTCATGTTTCCTTGCTTTGTAGCAGAGTTTAGGTTTTTAACATTCCATAACTGCGGGGGGGGGGGGCAGGCAGAGACAGCAGAAAAAATATGTAATAAGCTTGTGTGCTATCACTGCAGAGATAGAAGACCCAGAAGTGTTGAATTGCATTTAGGATCTCAGTTACCTAAAGCTTAGTAAACAGGCCTTGGCGGTATTTATAGAGGCCAACTAGTAGCTAGTTAGCCACAGAAGAGATTGCACAGACTTCATTTTTATGTTGGAAAAGAAAATAGAAGAGAAGAGAAAAGAAGAAAAGAAAAGAGAAACTTGCAAATTAGTACATCCTAGAGGTTGCTATACCATTACTATCATGCGGTACAACCTCCCTAATTCAAAGTGGTTTAAGACGATGATGTCCAGAAATACCTAGGCTGAAGTCAAGACAAATACTCTCCAATCATCCTGCATTGAATGCAGTTGTACACTAAAAGCCTGAAAGTGGCTATAACTACATGCATGCATTAATGCATGCTTGCTGTCATCCGTCTATGTGAGCATATGTACATACAGAGATGCATCATCAGTCTAACAGCATGAACATTGCACCTGTGATAATAAGCAGCAGGAAGAAGAAAGAGAATCTGAGGCGGGGTTCAAGTTCTTCATGTAGATGTGGGACCCTCAGCAGCAGACACCAGTGCATAAACAGCTGCAGCTCTTTCTTCAGGTCACTCAAGTTGTTCAGTCTCCATTTGTGATGGATTTAGGGTGCCAAAATCCACTACTCCTCCCTCTTTTGCAGCCTCTTCCTCTGCCAAAGGTGCTTTTTTTGTTGTTAGCTCAGGCATTTGGTTGAAAAACCTTTTACTTGGCTCACACTCTGGTGTGAGAAGGGAGTGTAGCAGATTTACCTGTAGAAGTCACTTCATGTTATTTACCTGATGTAGATTTGTTTGTTGAAGTTTGAGCAGGTCTGTTTGATCACTTACTTTCTAACTGTATAAGACCCAGTTCCATTTCCTGCATGCAGATGAGTGTGTAGATTATAGATGAACAGGAGGACACTATAATTGTAAAAGTAATAGCTTCCTCCTATATCCTGAATAAAATCGCTGGCCTGCACTGCAAGTCCAAAGAGTAACTGGGAATCACAGATGACAGGATGCTCCTATCTCCCATATAATTTTTGATACATGAAACTATAGCCTTCCTTTTCTGAAATGGGAGATGATGTAATCTGATAAGATTCTGTCTGGAACTCTCACATGTAGAAAGATTCCCCAGCTCTCCATACCTCTCCAAGACCAGTTACCTGGCAATATAGTCAAAGAGCAACACAACTGAAAAGATAGGCAGATGGTTGAGTATGCAAAATGAACCAACAATCAAAACCACTCTCATCGAACACCAGAAACTAAGGTTAAGTACTTTCATCTTTATTCATTAAAGGAGTTTAGAATTGTTTTAATGAGTACAGAGGAAAGTGCTTGACTTGTGCTCCATGCAAGTAATTTTGTTTATTATATTTTAGCATTATTGAGTGCCTAGGAACATTGTGAATTCTGTTGTAATCATAACTTTGTGTGCCTTGTTGAATACGGTCGGGTTACTGATGTGTACTACAGAAGTCAAATCCTCTCTGGCAAAATTGACAGAATAACTTCATGCCTTCTCCTCCGGCAGACTGATGGCATGATTATTTTTTGTGCTGTAATTTTCTATGTCATCTAATTTCAGTTCTGTCTTGTTAACCTTCAGTTACAGTTCAGATATTTACATGCTATGTTAGAAGATCTTCTCTTTTTTGGCCTACGATCTATTGTTGATATTTCTCTGTTTCTTTAGAAATGTTCTGAAGCCAAACCTGTTGGTAGCATCCTAACCAATTTTAATGATGAGATGATTTTATGCCTGCTTGGACCAGTGTTTTGGTTCTTCTAGCAATATGGAGATCTCTTATGGATGTAGTTTTGAAGAGAGAGGTGGCTGCAAATCAGTGTGTATATTGTACCTAGTCAGCCACTGTAGTCAGAGAGCACGTACATATAAGTTACTGAGCATGTGCAAGATCAGTGCCATTTTGTATAGTCATTCAGGGTGAGTGCACGCTTGAATGGAGATGCACATGTGAGTGTGTTAGAAGTAATGAGTGAGTCAGTAAACATACGAAGTTTGAAGTATATGTTTTGGTTATAGCTCCTGATGTTGTTATGTACAGTAAATAACTTGAACCCATACCGTGCCTCAGTGTCTCATTTGAATACATGAGACATGCGACATGGTGTCAGAATGGGATCAGAAGTGGAAGCAGCTTGCAAACCATGAGGCACGCAGTTAAAAGTGGAGAAATATACATGAGTGAACTCACAAACAGGTCAGCAGTTATTCGAAGGTACTTAAACTCTTTTAAATGATTTTCAATTGCCAAACATGTGGCATAGCATTCGAAGTGTTCAAAATAATTTCCGAGATATTCAGAATGTCCAAAATAGTGACATAATGATAAAAGTGTTCAAAATAATCTCTGAAGTGTTTAAAATGTTTGAAAAGGCTAAATGTCCACATTTTTTGGCAATATATGACTTTTTCTCAGTAACTAAGATTTTTCAAAGTTTCCAAAGTGTTAGAGCTATTTTCAGTGTTTTGTTTCAAAGAGTCCCAAGTGTCCAGAGTGTTCTTGATATTTGCAGTGTTAAAACAGAGCATTTTCAGAGAGGTTGTTCTGCATTTGGGCAGAATTACAAGTACCAGGTCTATAGTTATGTTTAAAAGAAATTTGTTATTATGGTAGTGGGATTTCACAGACCTGAACCGCTGGTGTTTGATAATCATATTGCTGAGAACTGGTGAGTGTGTGAGTAAGAATAGGATATTTTCATTAAGGCTGTTTTTTTCTGATAAAGACACACATACAAGAGCATTTATACTTCTCAATTTAGCCATTAAGCGAGAATGCTCATTTGCGTATGCACCTGCTATGTATGCAGGAGAAGGGGAGAACCACCCCATTGTGATACAAGCCGAAATGCGGGAAGACTCTGAGTGCTTAAAACATAAATTTAGATAAATGTGTAACCCTCAAATGAATATTACAATGGAAAGGCATACATTTTACATATGAAAGCAAAAGCCTGGTGAAGCTGTTGCAGCATATATTACCGACTTAAGAAATAAGGGGAAAATATGCAGATTTGGTGATCTAAGAGATGAGTTGATAAAAGAACGTCTTGTATATGGTGTTAATAATGATGCAGTGAGAAAGATTTTGCTTTGAGACAGTGAATTAAAATTGAGCAAAGCCGTAGAGATTTGTCAAATATATGAGATGACAGAAAAGCATACAAATATGCTTACAAATGAGAAAAGCATGCTTGTGGTGTCTGCTAGTGTGAATGTTGATAATGTAGAGCTGCAGAAACTTAAGGTGAAAAAGAACTACAAACCGAAGGGTGTGGCAGCCAACCTTATTGCTGTCACAATTGTGGAGGAAGTCATAGACTTAAACAAGAAAACTGTTTAGCTTTTGGTTACCGATGTCAAATAAAGTGGAATAATTTCAGAAGGCTTTGCAAGTGTAAAGTGTTTCAAACTTATGTTAAAAGAGAGTATCCAAAGAATGAAGTAAATCAGATAGAGACTGAGCCAACTCGGACAGCTGTGAGTAAATTTAATATGTTGGTAGCGCTTCTGTGATCAATGAAGCAGTTAATTCAGTACACTATTAGCTGTCATCAAAGAGTGAAATATTTTGTACTGTACAAATTAATGGGAAACCTGTAGAACTTAAAGTAGACTGGATCTAAGTGCAACATTATGTCAGCACAATTGTTTGCTAAAGTAAAAGCTGGTGAGAAGCTTGATACAGCAGTGTGCAAAACTAGTTGCTTATGGTGGTGAATAAAGTCAGACTGATGGCATAAAAATTCTCACATGCCATTCTGCTGGATACAGCTATGACTTGCAAATGTTCTTTGTGTTTCACTGTTGCAGTCATCACATTTGGGTTATCCCTGCCAGGGTAGCCCTCGGCCAGCCTGAATACCAGAGACTTAGTATTTCTGCGTCGGTTGCTGTCGCTTGAGGACTGACAGCAGGTTGTCAGTGGTATAAAGTAAGGCAGCCAATGCCATTACATCAGTCTTTCTTGCCATGGACCCCAAAGCAGAAACAGTTCACATGAGTGCCGGTTGGCCGCTGAGTTTCATTTCCGAACTGAAGTTGAAGTCTTCTAAAGCTAAGTACCCCATAGGGGATCCTTTTTTCTTGCACTATCCGATGTCAGAAAAAGTTAATAATTGTCTCGCCTGTGGAAAGCAAATACCACACCAAGATTTCCACTCTTACTGTGTCACTTGACTAGGCCCAGACCATGACGTCCCCCGTTGTCACTTCTGTGCTTTGTTTAATGCCAGAACTATCCATCGTCGGGCCCTTATTGTAGCCAGATATTTTCATTTACAGTCCTCAAATTCCAATATGGCTTCATTAAGCCATTTGACAGCAGATCTTCAGAAAAAATGTAAAGATAAAGACAGAGACAGACCGCACAGGTCCAAACATTTCGACGATGCTTCCGTTAAGCTAGCTGTTGGTACTCCGGTACTCAGTGAGGCGCTTTTGCAGCCCTTGATGGCCAATTCAGTTGATTTGCAGGTGGCTACCATGACCTTTTCAGAGTCCAGTATGCCGCAAAACTCTTCTTTGTCAAAGGATCCTGTGGTCGTCTATACCTTGGATGGGTCCGGAGCTGCTGAGTAGGCACCAGCTTCAGAGGAAGTCCTTCTCACCACCTAATCTCGACACGACCGAGTTTTTTAGGCCCAGGGTTCAAACCACACCCAAGAAACCGACTACCCACTCTCAGGTGCTTGCTACCTTGCCTCAGTCTCAAATGCTTAAGATGGTGGAAGACCTTATCATGCTGATCAGGGGAAGTCAAGCTACCCCCTCAAAAAGAAAAAGAGATCTATCCCCAGTAGTTTTGTCTGAACAAGAGTCACATGAATCTGACTATGAAGACATGCAGCCCCTCTCCACTTATGAGGATTCTGATGCAGAGGAATCCATTCCTTCAGACTCTCCCCCAGAGGATTTTTCCTTTGGGGAAACCCTACATACTTTAAGGGAGCATTTCCAATGGGAGAGTCAAGACTACCCTCAGTCTAAAAAGAGACTCAGGGAATTCCTGGATCTTCCACAACACAGACCCTTGGCCATCCCCCCAGTCCTGGATGTGATGAATGATGTTTTCCTTGAATCCAGCTTGACTCCTGATGCCCTACCTCCTGGTCCCAGAAAACCACACAGGTACTACAGAGTCCCTGACTCACAAAAAATATATTTTTAAAAATCCAACAGCTGACCCTGAAGTCATTTCTCAAGGGCCAAAGGAGATTAAAGCAACCTCTGCTAAGAATCCTACCCCCTCAGACAGGGATTCCCGAGCATTGCACAGATGAGGTAAAAAAGTATACACCTCAGCTAGTCTTGCCATCAGGGTACTAAATTGTCAGTTCCGTATGCTTAAATATCAGCAGCATACCTTGGAATTCCTTAAACAAAAAATGTCCTCCTTTCCAGCTTGGGCAGAATCTAAAGATTTGCAAGACTTAATGCATTCTGCAATACACTTTGCACTGTGGTTCTGATGCCCTAGAAGCTTCTTGCAGGGCAGCAGTCACTGGGTCTGTCATTAGAAGACATGCATGGCTTAAGGAACAACCCCTGCCAGACCCTGTAAAATCTAAATTGCTGGATACACCCTAGTACAAAGATAACGTATTTGGCACTAAGGCAGAAAAAGTCTTAAAAAAGATGGAAGAAAAAGCAAAACCTATGCAAACAGTTAAAGAATTCTTACAGGTCCAGCCCCCTAGGTTCAGCAGGCATTTTCCTTCCAAGAACTGGTCCTTTCATGCTCCGAATAAACAGGCCCAGCCTAGGCCCTGTGGAAACAGACACCACAGACAGCAGCCCCAGGGAATGCAAACATCTAAGCAGTGGACTATCTCCACTTCAAAACCAGGGAGTTCTAAGCCACCCCATTATGGTAAGAACTCACAATGACTCACCACCTCCTGACCTCCCCTCTGCCCACCTTCACTTACCCTTAGGAGGAAAACTCTCCTTTCACTCAAGCACCTGGGCCACCATTACCAAGGACCAATGGGTTCTGAACATTGTGTCTCAGGGATACAAATTCTCCTTCCACACCCTTCCAACCCCAAAAGGGTTCCCAGATCTACCACCAAATCAGGGGGCAGAGGCTCAAAAGCAAATCCATTCCCTGCTCTCTTTGAGGGCAGTAGGGCACGTTCCTGCAGAACAGATAGGCCAAGGCTTCTACGCCAGACTTTTTCTGGTACCCAGAAAAGGGCTCACCTGGCACCCCATCCTTGATCTATCCATTTTAAACACCTTCCTGGTGATCCCAAAATTCAAAATGCTCTCCCTCCAGCAGCTGCTACCCATGTTCTCCAAGGACACTTGGCTAGCCACCCTGGATCTAAAAGAGGCCTACCTCCACATTCTTATCAGGGAATCATGCAGAACATATCTCTGCTTCAGGGCAGGATATCAACACTTTCAGTTCTCTGCGCTTCCCCTTTGGATTATCTACTGCTCCCAGAGTTTTCACAAAATGCTTGGCTCTGGCCTTTGCCTTTTGCAGACAAAGAAATATTCAAATTTACCCCTACTTAGACGACTGCCTTATTCAGGCAGACAGCCAGGAAAAGCTTTTCAAACACCTGGTCTTTGTAAAGAGCCTACTAACCTCCCTAGGGTACACAATCAATGAAAAAGAAATCAAAACAGGTGCCCACCCAAAGGATAATCTTCCTGGGAGCAAGTCTGGACACAGCATCCCAGATGGCATACCTTACATCAGAGAAACAAATTTTCCTGTCAACCTACTTCTCTCAACTGGCCACCAGGTCCTGACTTTCTACAAGGAAAATCCTGCAAGCCCCGGGGTTCATGGCATCTTGCATACTCCTCATTCCATATGCCAGACTGCATATGAGGAAACTTCATTGGTACCTAAAGAGCCTTTGGTGCCAACACTCTCAAGACCTGGAAACTCTTCTACCTATAATTCCTTGCCTCAATAAGGAATTTCTTTGGTGGGCAGCAGCATGCTCCCACAACAAGGGACTGCCCTTCTCCCCACACCCCACAGCCCAGACCCTCACCACAGACACATCAGACTATGCTTGGGGTGCACACCTGGATGGCAGGTGCATACAGGGCCAATGGAGCCCATAGCAAATCCCTCTGCACATCAATCAAAAGGAGATGATGGCTGTGCAGCACTCCTTGATAGCTTTCAAACCCCTTCTGTCTCCAGGAGTTCTCCTGATCAAAATAGACAACACTACTGCAATGTGGTATGTCAACAAGCAGAGAGGGACTCACTCCTACCCTCTATGCAGGCTGGCCATGACCCTTTGGTTCACAGCCTCTTCCATGCAACTACACCTGTTAGCACAATACCTACCAGGCACTCTCAACTCCCTGGCAGACCAATTAAGCAGAAAACTTTTGGACCCACACGAGTGGCAGTTCAACAGAAGTACCTTCTGTTGAATTGCCACTCATGTGGGTCCAAAAGGTTTCTGCTTAATTGGTCTGCAAATTAAGCAGAAACCTTTTGAACCCACACGAGTGGCAGTTCAACAGAAGTACCTTCTTCCTAATAACTCAGAAATAGGGAACCCGAAGGTCGACCTCTTTGCCTCCCACACCAACCATCGGCTTAGCAAATTCTGCACCAGGGAGCATCACTACATGGCTTGGAAAGTGGATGCCCTGTCCTTCCCCTGGGTCAACCTCTCGGTCTATGCCTTTCCTCCCCTACCTCTCATCCCCAGGATACTGCTCAAAATCAGGGAGGAAAAACCAAGGACCATTCCTATAACTCCAGACTGGCCCTGACAGCACTGGTACCCCTTGCTGTGCAGCCTGTCCCTGCTGCCTCCATGGCATCTTCCTCAGATTCCAAACCTCCTAACCCAGAGGGAAGGGGAATTCCCAATTGCAGACACTCAATTTTGCAGCTTGGCTTATTCCCTTACCCAGAACCAATCTGCCATCCTCAGTAAACAGGTTCTGGATATTATCCATGAGGCCAGACACCCTAGCACCAGATAGTCTTATGCAGATAAGTGGAAAAGGTTTTGCACCTGGATCCAGGCTAAGGGGGCCAATATGGCACAGCCCTCCATCCCTCTCATCCTGGATTACTTAGCTGACCTACTACACAGTGGTCTTTCTTTCTCCTCTATAAAAATTTATGCCTCTGCTATTTCTGCTCATTTTCCTGCTGAGCAGCCCCTCTTCTCACACCCTTTGATCAAACAGTTCCTCAGACGGGCTAGCAACTTGAGGCCCCCCAGAAGGGCACCAACACTAGCTTGGAACCTTAACTTTGTCGTGGAAAAGTTCACCCTGCCTCCTTTTGAACCAGCTTCTTCTGCAGAGCTAAAATTTCTCTCCTGGAAGACAGCCTTCCTTCTGGCCATCACTTCAGCCAGAAGAGTCTCTGAGCTCCAAGCACTCATGGGTGTGGAACCCATCATCATCTTTCATGCAGACGGGATATCCCTCAGAACTAACCCATCCTTCATGCTCAAGGCAGTGTCCAGTGTGGCTCTCAATCACTCCATTCATTTGCCCCACCTTCTTTCCTAATCCATAGAACAAGGGGGAAAGGATTCTTCACTCTCTAGATGTGTACAGACAGCTCAGATACTATCTGGACAGGACTAAATCCTTCAGAAAGTCTGATAAATTCCTGGTTAGATTTGTTATGGGGCAGAAGGCAAAGTCATCTCCAAGCAAACCATTTCCAAATGGATAGCACACCGCATCTATTTCTGCTACAAACAGCATGGTAAGCCTCCCCCCATGGGGATCAGGACACACTCCACCAGACCCGCCTCCACCTTGCAGCTTTCCTCAGAGGATTTCCCACCAGGGACATCCTGGAGGCTGCCACCTGGACATCTGTTCACACTTTTACCAAGCATTACCACCTGCCTCTCTTCTCCAAATCCAGGGCAAGGTTTGCTTCTGCAGTCTTGCAGGGCATCCTAGCCATCCCCTAGCTTCCTTGACTGCCTCCACCCATTTCCTCAGCTTTAGGAATCTACCCAAATGTGATGACTGCAACAGTGAAACATGAAGAACATAGTACAGTTGTGTACATTTACCATAAATGTAGATGTTCGAGTGTATTCACTGTTGCAGTCCTGGTTTCCCTCCCTCCATCCCTCTTTCTTCTCTTTCTCCTTTTATTACCATTATAACTTGTTGTTCTCCTTTCCTTACAAGGGACATATTGGTATTTATTTTCCACTGGTGGGGTTCTTCCACCGGAA
The DNA here is from genome assembly GCF_019279795.1 of Protopterus annectens. NCBI lineage: Eukaryota > Metazoa > Chordata > Ceratodontiformes > Protopteridae > Protopterus > Protopterus annectens. The sequence goes on from NC_056739.1 coordinate 1,076,488,981, forward strand.
CCTGGCCTCCTACTTGGGGGCTCCTGACAGGTTAGGGCAAGAAAAACCAGATGTAATGGCTTCGGCTGCCTTACTTTATACCACTGATGACCTGAAGTCAGTCCTCAAGTGGCAGCAACTGATGCAGAAATACTAAGTCTCTGGTATTCGGCCAGGTGAGGGCTACCCTGGCAGGGATAATGCAAATGTGATGACTGCAACAGTGAATACACTCGAACATCTACATTTATGGTACGTGCACACAACTGTACTTTTTACATAGTCAAAAGACATGTGCAGTCATTGTTAGGCCTCATAGTCTGAGAATGGGACTGATTTAATTTAATAAAGAGGTTCCATATAAGTGTAACAGTGATAGTTTTGCACAGAATATTTCTTAGTGAATATGCTGATATTTTCAATGACGAGCTTAGTAAACTTCCAGTCACATATTCCATGAAGTTAAACCATGAAGTAAGCCCAGTTGTCAGACCATCATGGAAGATTCCAGTAGCAATGCAGAGTAAAGTAAAAGCAGAACTAGACAAAATTGTGCATTTAGGTGTCCTTACTCCAGTAGTGGAACTAAGTGAATGGGCATCCTCCATGGCTGTAGCTCATAAGAAAAGCTCAGATGATATTCGAGCATGTATTGATCCAAGAGATTTAAACAAAGCACTTAAGCATCCTCATCATCCGATGCATACAGTAGAATAGGTAGCCACTCTCATGCCAAATTACAGTTTTCTCAGTGTTAGATGCAAAAAGATCCTTTTGGCAAATATAACTGGATTGCAAATTTTCTTTATTAACTACATTCAGTACACCATTTGGTAGATACAGATTTTTGAGAATGCCATTTGGAATCAATTCTGCCAGTGAAGTTTTTCAACATGCAATGGAGCAAATATTTTCTGGTTATCCATATGCTATTATTGTAGAAGACATTATTGTTGGAGGCAATGGTGAAGACGAACATGACAGAACTCTCAGGAAAGTTCTAAACCATGCTCGTGAAGTAAGTCTTAAACTGAATCCTCACAAATGTAAATTCAAGCTGAAAAAAGTTACTTATGTGGGTCATTTGTTTACAAATTCTGGCTTACAACCGGATCCATATAAGCAAGCAACAATTTCTGAAATGCCAGTTCGAGAGAATGTCACATCTTTACAACGTTTTCTAGGTATGGTCAGCTATTTAGGAAAATTCATCCCAGATTTGAGTAAGCTTTCTGTCTCGCTACATGAGTTAACATGAAAAAATGTGCACTGGTCCTGGTTGGAACAACAGTAAAGAGCTTTTGATATTCTGAAGTGGAAAATTGCTAGTCCACCCATGTTGAGATATTATGATGTTCACAAACCTGTAACTCTTCCTTGTGATGCTTCAAAGTATGGTCTTGGTTCAGCATGTCTTCAGTAGCCTATGCATCAAGAACTTTAACTCAAACAGAGATGGACTATGCAGAAATAGAGAAAGAACTTTTGGCAGTAGTCATGAATGTTCAAAGTTCAATGATTATATATATAGCAGACCTGTCCAAATAGAGTCTGATCACCAACCACTAGTAAGAATTTTGAAAAAGTCAATGCATACCGCTCTGGCATGATTGCAATTAACAATGTTAAAATTGCAAAAGTACAATTTTAATATTGTTTACAATATTGAAATTGACCTATTTCTTAACTTGACATACAGACCTGTCATTACAAAATTGAAGAGATATTTTTCTGTCCATGGTAGTCCGCACAAAGTCATTTCTGACATTGGTGCAGAGTTTACAAGTCAGCAGTTCAAGACATTTGCTGAGTCTTGGGACTTTGTTCATATTACTAGTAGTCCTAAGTATCGACAGTCCAATGGGTTAGCTAAACATGCAGTTCAGAGTGCAAAACGTTTGTTAGAGAAATCCAAGAGAGATGGTACCAATGTTTTCCTTAACTTATTCAATCTCAGAGACATTCCTTGAGACCACTTGCTTGGTTCACCTGCTCAGAGATTAATGTCCAGACAGACAACAGCTTTACCAATCAGTAAACAATTATTAGTACCAAACATAAAGAACAACAGAGTGGTCAAGGTTCAACTTTCAAGAAAACGTCAGTCACAAAAATTGTATTACGATAAGACCAGTAAACCCCTTAGACCATTATTGCTACAAGGAGAAGTTGTGAGAATGCAAACATCCAAAGGATATGACTGAGTGGGAATCATGAAGAATATTTGTGAAAAGCTGAGATCTTACATCATACAACTAGAAGGAATGGATTTGAGAAGGAATCGAAGATGTGTTACCTCTCTCTGAAACATTGATGCAGCAGATTGCCTATGCCAATGACTCTACTTTGCAGAGTGACTTTGCAAAAGCTTTCTGCAAATAATTTTGATATAATCCCTGATGTTACAGTTGCGAAGGAATCCCCGGATGCTGTCCTTGTTGCTAAACGCAGACAGAATTTCTATGTTACCCAATCAGGCAGAATTTCCCGACTGAATCCTAAATGCATAGCAACTTGGACTTGAACTCAGTTTTGTTTATTAAGATGTTGACATATTGTTTACATCTCAAAATGTCTTTATTCTCCTATTTGCATGTTGAACAAAATTAAAGAGGAAGGATGTAGATCAGTGTGTATATTGTACCTAGTCAGCCACTGGAGTCAGACAGCACATACATATACGTTACTGAGCATGAGCGAGATCAGTGCCATTTTGTATAGTCATTCAGGGTGAGTGCATGCTTGAATGGAGATGCACATGTGGGTGTGTTAGAAGTAATAAGTGAGTCAGTAAACATACAAAGTTTGATGTACATGTTTCACTTACAGCTCCTGATGTGTTTATGTACAGTAAATTACTTGACCTCATACCATGCCTCAGTGTCTCATTTAAATACACAAAACATGCAACAGTGGCCATGTTAACAGTTGTCCTACTCTGAGATGAAAAATACAAAAAAATAAACACAGCTGAGAATTTAACAGATTGAATGTAACTATATTCCCAGCAGAGTAAAGACCTATGTTTAGCATGTAACCATGTTTAACCAGAAACATAAATGAAATAAGTAAATTCACCCTAGGGACATCCCAGACAGTCCTACAGTATGTTGTCACAGCACATTTCCATGGAGTACTATATTTCTGAAACACAATGCAGAGTGTTTGATTAAGGTACTTTATCATCTTTGCTTATTATTCCACCATTATGTTATTGCAAAAGAAAACAGATGGCCAACAGATAACCTTATCAGATTTATTAATAAAGCATACCTTGATGACACTTTTATGTCACAAGACTTTTAGTGTGAATGTAATAAATCAGACATGGAAGTCCCTTTTTAATAACTCACGCTTATTAACGCTTATTTTTCATTCAGCTCTAAAACTGGGGATTTTTTATTAATAGTTTATCCAATTTCATTAAAACAAAACATCCATTTGCTTTAAAAATAGACAAAAATATCTTGAGTTAACAAGGACCTCCCCAAAATATATTTTTGTTTTATAATCAAGACAGAAAAAGGAACTAGAATTAAATTATAAATACTGTCAAGTGAATGTAGTCCACATATTCGTGTCTATATCATAAAACAGAAGAAACTTTGCAGGGAACACCTCTTCATCACAGCAGTGTGCTTCATACACAGCAAACGCACAAAACCACAAATGCTGACATCAGTGATTTCTTTCCCTGGGAAAGAAATTGATTGCCTCAAAACATAAACACATCATTACAAACATACACTGGGGGGCTTCACCACCACACCCCCACTAACTAAATATATCAACTCTGAGATTTCACTACAGTGGGGAAAACAGCAAACTTACAGGGATGGCCAAACGGTTTCTTTCCCCAGGGAAAGAAATCACTGATGTCAGCATTCGCAGTTTTGTGCGTTCACTGTGTATGTGTCAGTGAAGAGGCGTTCGCTGCAATGCTTTTTCAAGCATTTGATATAGTCCCACATATTCAACATGTCCCTAGAGAAAGGTATAATTCTCTAGTTATACGCATCTATTCAATCTCTTCTAAAATGAGTTAATTGAAGGTGTACTCCTTACTGTTTGGGGAAGATTATTGGAAATTATAAACTGCTAACAAAATCAATGCCAAGTTCTGAGCTGGTTATGTCTTAATTGTGTGACTTTGTTATTTCTAAGCTCACTTTTCATCTGTGATAATTTCAAATGTAATAAGCTACAGTAAGATCTTCCCTTACCCTTCTGAGAAAATCCTCATATCTATCCACCTTTGATCATACATTTTTCTTCACATATGAGTTCTACACTTGGTGAATGCTTTTATGAGGCATCCAAGTGCAAATGCCATATACAAGTTTGCTTTTGATATTTTTTAAACAAGGGAAGCAAGGCAAATCTTCTGTGAAAATCTGACATACAACAAATGGAAGGCAATTACAAGCATCCAAAACCATTTAAAAACTAACCTGTAAAATATGAGGGTCATAAAAGAGCAAAAAATCATTATTATAGGTTCATAGGTGTATACTAGGCTAATGGCCCTGGGGCCTTTACAAGCATAGCTATAGGATCGTGCCACCCGACCTTAGTTCCCAGTGCCTCTGTCGAGGAGAGCCACTGGAGTTATCCCCAGAGTGAATTTTCTATTTCCCATCCACTCATCAAGATTTATTTTGAAGACGGTCAGCGAGGTGCTCTGCTTGACATGTATGGGAAGTCTATTGCATAGCATGGGCAGTCTCTGGGTTATGAACCTGTCCCTCCAGTGCATTCTGTTGATTGTAGTAATGAGGCTGAGGTCTCTGGAGCATGTGGTGCGGAGGGATTGGGGTTTCTTTAGATGTAGCATTTCTAACAGAGCTGGGTCAGACATGGCTTTGCAAGTCAAGCAGAGTTCGCCTTTAAGTAGGCAATATGAGACAGAGAATAGTTGGAGTTTTTTTGAGTCTGCTCATATAGGACAAGAGTTTAAGGCCTAGGATCCTCTTTGTGATGTACTTTTGTGGCCTCTCCAGTTGTTGCAGGTGTCCAGTGAGGTACATGCCAAATGCGACATTGTACTCGATGATTGGTCTAATGAGGGAAGAGTAGAGAGAGACAATGACTTCTTTCTTCCTGGATGCAAAACCCTTAGTAATGAGCTGTGCCACATAAAAGGACTTGCTGACCACAGTGGCAATGTACTGATCAAAAGAGAGGTTGCTTGTCAATCTGTGTTCCCAGATCTCTAATAGCGCCTTCTGTGTTCAGTGGACTACCATCGATGTGGTAATTCATGGGAACTGGGGTTTTCCCAAAGGGGATTATGACACATTTTTTGGCATTGAGCTTAAGGCCATGGTTCTGACACCAGCCGTTGGTCTCAGTGAGGCCATTCTGTAGGTTGTCAACATCACTTGGGGAGTTAATAATAGCTCCCAACTTGCAATAATCTGCGAACTTTGTCTGACAGAGTCCCTTCGTGTTGGCTGAGACTTCAGGGAAGTAGATACTATACATGGGAGGACCCAGGAATGAACCCTATGGGACTCAACTTGTGACTAGTCGTCAGTCTGACTTGGAGTCAGCTACTTTCACACTGTGGGCTTTATCTGTGAGCCAGTTTACAACCCACCTAGTGATATAGGGGTTGATGCCTAGCTTACTGAGTTTTTCTATGATTCCTGAGTGGAGAATGGTATCAAAGGCCATGGCCAGATCAAGGTAGGCTGTATGAACCACCTTGCCTTCATCCACAGCTCTGGTGACTGACTCAAGGAAGTTGACAAAGTTGAGCAGGCATGATCTACCCTTCACAAAACCAAACTGTGTGGGATCCAGAGTTTGGAGATTCCATATATCCTTGTTTATTAGGTCCATGATGATGCATTCTATAGCTTTGCATATCAGACTCATCAGGCTAGTGGGGCGATCGTTCCCAGGGTCTCTAGTCACTCCTCCTTTATGGAGAGGGATGACTGTAGCAGTGCGCCATTTGGTAGGGACAAAGCCTAAAGTGAGGCTGTGATTGAACGGGGCACACAGGTGAGGTGCCAGTTCACTCTGTAGTTCATGTAGAACACAGCCAGGGATATTGTCAGGTCCCACAGAAACTGTATTCTTGGTCTTGGACAGTGCTGTTTTAACCTGTGCAGCAGTAATACTGGGTGGCTGGCAATCTACTGGTATTGTGATTGGTCCTTTGGGGGGAAGGGGTAAAGTTGGCACTGAATCTGTTGGCCAGTATATTGGCAATATCTGTTGGCTTGGTATAGGAGGTACCATTGTGCAGCAGCTCAGAGCAAATCTGGGTATTCTTTACACAACTATAGAAGGCCTTGTGGTTGTCTTTAATATCTGCTGCAATTCTGTTTTCATAGCTAGCTTTAGAAGATTTGGTGAGGGATCTGAACTTTTTGTTGAGGCTGATAAGGAAGTTTTTCCAGTCTTGGGACTTCACCTTATTATGCATCAGTTTCCTCCTTCTGTTCTAGAGTTTGTTTATGGCAGAGAACCACTAGATTGGCTTCCTTTTTTGGAGGAGAGCGTCTTGGTTCTATTAGGTATGGCGAGATCCATGCATTTGTGTACATATTCATACAGTGCATTGGTGTATGATTCTGCAGTCATGCAACTATTCTCCATTTGCATGGGTGCTGTGAAGTTAGCCACCTCTGTTTTTAGGAGCCCAAAGTTAGCTTTGGAGATGTTTTTCATGGTGGTTACCTTTGCAGAGGGGGAGGGATGTGGATTTCCAAAGTGATTAGTTTGTGGTCGAATCTAACCAGGGAGGAGTTGACTATTGGTGTAGAGCAATGGTCACCCATGTTAGTATGACCAGGTCAAGGATGTTGCTACCGCTAGTAGGAGTAAGAATGAGTTGGTCCAGGGCATTAGAAATAATGAATTCCAGGAAATGTTGGACAAGTGTATTGGTACATGAGTAGTTTTCCCATTTAATGGAGGGGTAGTTGAAGTTGCCTAGTATGAGAGTGTTAGGTTGGACCCTAATATTCTTCAGGTGCTTAGGAACGTGGAGTGTGAGTCTTGGGACATGGTTGGGGACCTATAGCAGGCTATGACCTGAATCTCTGTCTTACCCAATGTTAGCTGCATCTGAAGTATCTCTGATGCGTTATGTTGAGCTACCAGTCTGGAGGTGTGCACATTCTTTATGAATATGGAAATAACACCACCTTTGGAGCTTTGGTCCAAGTTCTGGGGCCGAAAGGTGTAGAATGAGTTATAGCCTGGTAGTGCAGGGGTGCTTTCTGCTGCCTTGAACCAGATCTCTGTTACAGCACAAATGTTGATGTTCTCCATTTTAAGGAATCCTTCAAGTGAGCGCATTTTGAGATTTAGACTTCTAGCGTTGAGCAGCATGACCCTCAGATTGCATTTGTTTGTAGCTGTTATGGTGGTAATTTTATCTTTGGAACACCGCCTAAAAAAGGCACTATAGGGGTGGCAAGAGCCTTGGTCAGTATCCAGAAGCCCAGGGGTGACAGATGCAGGCCATCTCTGGCAAAGCATCGAGGTCTGTCAATCATGTCATCCCAGGCAGACAGATACTGGATCCCCTTAGAATGACACCAGAAACTTAGCCAATTGTTGAAATCAATCATTTTCTGCTTGTATTGTGGTATCATTCTGGGTGATGGTAGGATGCAGCTCAGGGCTAGAGTCATACCTGCCTGGGGTATATAATCCGAGAGCTCCTCCATGTCTCTTTTCATGTAGTTCAGGGAGGTATGTCTCAGGTCATTCACACCCACATGTACAATGACAGAGTCATATTTGTACCTGTTGTTGAGGGACCTGAGTGAGTGCATTATTTGGTTGATCCTGGCACCTGACAGACAGCTGACTGTTACTTTCTCCTTCTTCAACCTAGTGAGTGGAATATCAGTGTGCCACACTATCGCATCACCTATGACTAGTGTGTTGGGCATGCTATTTTGCCTTAGGGGCTTTGGTTGAGTGGCACACTGTTTAAGAGAGTTAGGTGTCTCATGATTAGTGTTGTGTTGTGGTGGTCAAGTGCGTTTCTGCCTTGGAGGTCTCTGCTGTTTGGGTAGATTTTTATTGAGAGCTTCCATAAAAGTGGGTGTGTGGTTTGTGTTTTTATGTGAAGGCAGCGCTAGTGTGTGTTTTGGAGGGCTATGTGTTCCATGTGGTGTGGTGCAAGTGTTGACCTTCTTCTTTTGACCAGCTATTCCGGTTTTGGCTGGAGAGTGCGTGGCTTCCAGTTTGGATATATAAGTGCATCTCTCGCAAGTTTGAGTGTTGGGAGGTAAGAGGAGAGGGTTGTCGGTGTACATGAGGCAGTTGATACATTGCCTCAGGATGCCCAAGTTCACCAGGTTAATAGGAGAAAGCACAGGGAACTGACCTTTAGATATGCCTGGAGGGGTGGGCATTAATAATAAGTACTGGATCTGTTTCCTTGTAGGACGTTTAGTGCTGGTAGCACTTTTGTGTGCTACAATAATTGCTACAAGAAGTCTGGTAAAGTGCTAGACTAATAAGCTAGTAAAAGTGCAGGAGAGGAGAGGAGAGAACTAGCAGATCTAAGGGAAAAATTAAAGAGCAGACTTTGGCACCATTCAGAAGCTTACAAACAGTCCTGGATACAGAAAGTCTGTATTTGGACTAGATTAGTTACAGGAAAGGTGGGAAACAAGTGCAAACGTGGGCTTCTAAACCAGAAAGTTGAGAGAGATGGAAAAACTGCCCAAATGGCCAATAAACTACACTTTCTGGGCCAGAAACCACTCCTCTTGTGGTAGATAGGCTACCTAGTGCTTACCATTCTCACTGATAAGCTAGACGTCTTCCCTCCAATACAGAAAGGTTTGGGGGGCTCAGAAGCTTACATTTAGTCCTGGATACAGCAAATATTAGCAGGGGTCAAGTCCCTTCAATCCCCCCCCATGTGGAGGATTTCATCCCACCAACACTGTACTTAAATGTACTATCTCCACAGCTGTGCAAATATGAAGAAAGTAGCAACATCCTGCATGAATGAAAATGGCCCTTGCATGGACTGCAGCCTTGCTGAAAAGAGAACAGTATGACATATATGCAAGGAGTAACTGGGACTGGGGAGTTAACACAAGAAGAGATACTTTGTTTAAGTAGCAGAGTTCCCAGGCAAGACAGAAGATACCCAGAACATCATAGATCTAAGAATAAATGTACTGATTCTTCTAAGAATGACTATTACACAATTAGAACCTTGATAATTACAGATCAAAAAGTTTATCTGGATCCAGTAGTTTTTGTCAAAAATAAATTAAGATTATAAACACAGATAATACATAATCATAGCAAAAGCATTATATTATTAATCCAGCACCATTTATAGTTTACACTTATCTTAAACAATGCTGCTAAACTTTTATATTTTACACTTCTTTGATAGTGTAGGATAGGGTCTAATAACTATTTAGGAAGAAGTTATTTGGAAACAAATAAAATAGCCAATAAAACAGATGAAACAGTGTTTAGCCTTCGGTATGTTTCTCCCCTCCCTCACAGAAAGAAGTTTATTTCACATTTACACTTTTAAATACAACTTTTCGGCAAAACAATTACATGTGCTCTACAGACTTGTTCACATAGTTTTTCATAAATTTTATATGATTTTTTCTCTTTTACATATATACTGGATTTTACATATAACCACAGCTGGCAGTTTTATATAATATGTCACAGCTTGTTCCATTTCTTAGTAAAAATCAGATACAGCTTTACATGCAGTCCTTCACCACATTTCCCTGTGTTTAGACTTCAAGCATGTTTTCTTGAGATGAACCCAAGAAACATAGTTTAGTATGCATCCATTAGGTAGGCTACCCAGGCCGTTGTCTTGACAGAACCATCTGCATTTGCATTAATTGTACCACTCTTACGCTGCGTTGTCATGTCAATGAATTGCAGTATCTAGCTTCATGTGAGTAGCTTTGAATTGTGGGTACTGTCTCAATGTGACCACTTTAAGGAATTGTGATCTATAACCACAGTGAATTTTGTACTTCACTGTTAAAGGTGAGACTTTTATAGATCCTCATTGCTGCCATCCCCATGTACTTGTCCCTGTGCATGGCTGTGTGGAACTGCCCCATGTACTTGTCCCCATGCATGGCTGTGTAGAACTGCCCCATGTACTCGTCCCCATGCATGGCTGTGTAGAACTGCCCCATGTACTTGTCCCCATGCATGGCTGTGTAGAACTGCCCCATGTACTTGTCCCCATGCATGGCTGTGTAGAACTGCCCCATGTACTCATTCCCATGCATGGCTGTGCTGAACTGCCCCATGTACTTGCCCCCATGCATGACTGTATAGAACTGCCCCATGTACTCGTTCCCATGCATGACTGTGTAGAACTGCCCCATGTACTTGTCCCCATGCATGACTGTATAGAACTGCCCCATGTACTCGTTCCCATGCATGACTGTGTAGAACTGCCACATGTACTTGTTCCTATGCATGACTGTGCGGGACTGCTCCATGTACTTGTTCCCATGCATGGCTGTGTGGAACTGCATGCACGCAAGGCACCATAACACCAAAGACATCTCCTATTAGTGCATCTGTTGGGATATCATTAGCGACTGCTACCTGCTTGTTCTCTTAGCTCTTCTGTTTCTAAGGAAACTCTAGCCAGTGGTACCTGGAAAAGTATCCCTTCCAAGTCCCACACTGGAGAAGATTGTCCAGACAAGAATTGCTCCTTTTTGTCCATTGCATTCTAAATGATAGTTTTGTTTGATGCTGTAGGCCCCTCTTAGCAATCATCTCTTCCATGAGGTTAGGGTATAGACCCTTGTAGTTTCGAACAGTGGTTGTCTCTAGACATCCCACCACTACTGTGATTCAACCTCTGCTTGTTGCTTCACATGACTTCTATTCTCCAACTTGCTACTTTGAACATTTGTACTGTATATTCCCAGTTTGGTTAGACTGAAAACATTTAATGCTATACCTGAATGTGCACTGGAGCTGGTGGCTTTTAACTTTGCCTTTGGAGGCTATTGCAATAGCTAAGACTGCTACTATGGATTCCCTTATACTGATGTGTAGCATTAATTCCATTATTTTTCTGCACTTGTAACCTGCTAGACAGATGCAAATTCCATTTTTTACACACATCCTCAGCACTGGTATATTCCTCGTATGTCAATCAATCAAATTCTCATACCCTTAGGCAAGTTACTGAGTGTTTGCTCCCTTTTCATACCTGTGAAAACACATGCTTATTTCTGCAATGAAATTACTAATGCTGTCCGGTGCTTTTCTCCTGTGTTCACTAAACCTTTTCATGTAAGCTTTATGAGTGAGTTTAGAACAAAGTCAAAGTCAGATACATCTCAGAAAGCAACAGAAGACTTAAAACCCTGACTCACTGCCTCTGGTCTCTTTGATGCTGACTGCATACTGTATGAAAATGCCCCCCGCCACCCCCCCCCCCCCAGTGGTGACCTTGGCATTTTACTCCTGCTACTTCTGTGCCTCTAGCAGAGGGTTAACAGTTCTCACTTGTGTGACCACTCAAAGTCTTGCTCCTGTACTTTGGTCAGTTCGTACTGATCTTCATCTCCATCTCTGAATCAAACTGTTTACCGCAGCTCTGCCACACCAGTCTTTTCAGTTTATTCTGCATTCTGTGGTCATCTGGGATGGACTGATTTACTGTTTTGCAGACTCTGCAGATATATCCCCTGGCAGTTTTTCCTCCAAGTTTAGTAAACCAAATGTTAGCTGCATCACCGGGGTTATCACCTCAACCTTGGTTTTACTAGCAGGTCAGATTCTTTTTACTTCACATTCTTTTGTCAGTTGTAGCACTGACATTTTTCATACTATGCAGAATCATTTTTGCCAGTTTGTTAACTACTTTGACTTAAAAAAAGGAAAGAAAATGTAACTATTACTCAATTCATACCTCTGCATATTAACTTCCATGTAACTACTGGGAAACTGTTTTGCAGGCTAACTAAGTTACAAGATATCCCACTACTGCAGTCAAACTATGAAAAAGGACTGGGACTGCGTTCCGTTGATCCACACTCCAACCCCCCCCACCACCACCAGTAAATACAGAGAATAAACAACAGCCACAATAATATAGATTATACACACACACACACACATATATATATATATATATATATATATATATAAATACATCTCTCTCTCTCTCTCTATATATATATATATATATATATACATATATATATATATATATATATATATATATATATATATATATATATGGATATAGATAAAGATATATATATATATATATATATATATATATATACGCAAAACAGTATAAATGATGATGTTTGGCCTTAAGGGTACGTAGCAAAATGCACACTGTTCCTTCAGGCTATGGGCCCACATCTGTTGTATCCAAACAAGAGCCACATTGAAAAACCACAGAGCAGTTATAAGCCATAGTTTCCCATAAGCTTCACCCACGTCACTTGAATTCAATGCCTTACAGTGCCAGGTTATACCTAGTAACCATAATTCAAATAAACTATTACACACACACACACACACACACACACACACACACACACACACACACACACACACACACACACACACACACACACTCACTCCACAGTAGCTTCCAAAAAAGTCTAGAAATGCACTCACTCAAATGCTACTCTATGGTAGTGTGGCCATCTTTTATCTCTCTCATTTACTCATTTGTGTACCACTGTTTTTATCTATTGCTTGTTAACTTCTGGCTAAAATGGCACTAGACCTCTCACTGTATAAGAAGTTCAAATATAACAAAACCAATAACAAAATATGAGCTCACTCTTTCAGGAAAAACTTAATAGTCCTGAGGCAAACACATTCAAAAAGACCAGAACAAAGACAGATGGCTACTGTGAGATGGGTTACTAGGTAGAGGGTCATTCCATGTAATGCTTTTTGGGATGGCTGAGGAAGTTCAACACTGAAAGTTATACAGTCAGCAGAAGTCTTTCAAACTAATTTTTTCTTAATTGAATCAGATTCCATAGTAGAACTCATTTATGACTTAAAATAGCAGATGTTGGATGAATGAAACAGTAACCATATTATGACTTATCTGGCTACTTAGCATAATACCTTAAATAACAGTATGTAGTCCACAGAGCTTGGGTGACTGAGCATGTTTTCCTTTCCCACAGAAAAAGGTTTCTTTTTACCACACTTTGCACTTTACATTTAAGTACGGCTCCAAAGCAAAGAAAAGCAGTTACATCTCCTGTCTGGTCTTCTCATAGTTTCCACATAACATTTTATCTGCTGCATTTCTCAGAAAGCCACATTTGCAAGTTTTATATAGTTTTTTGTACATCACAGTTTGATGCATTTCTTACTAAAAATTAAGACAACCACATTTGTCATAATGTCTTATAATGAAAAAGCTTTTTGCTCAAAATAAAGCTTTCAGAAAAGGCTGCATATGTTCTCCAAGCCCACTTCTTGACACACAAGGTCTACTCAGGAAGCTATGTGTGTTTTGCACTATGGCTAAAAGCATTAACTCTGTACCTTGAATATTAGTTATTCTTGCCACTTGTTTAGCAGCAGGGCAGTTGATAAAATAGATTCTTGTATTTCTAGAACCAGAGATCACCAGGGGTGCATGAAAGGAGTGGTGTTTTGAGGATGTTCACAAAAAATTGCTTTGGAAAAAAATATTTTTTCTACTTTGGTAATATAGCTATTTACTGCATTTGGAAGCAAACTTCATCACTGCCAAGTTTACATCCCGTCAAATAGGTGAAGTTAGTTTTGCAAATGAAAAATGTCTGAACACTGTTTGCCAAAATTACTTTCACTGACAGTGGAGTTTGCCTCTTTGTCTACTATTGTTGGAGTTGGTATTTATAAGTGCAGGGGTATGGGGGTGTCTCCCTACATATGGAGTTCAGGGGGCAAAAAATGACTTATTTCAAGTTATTTATGCTCACCAAAACTACCTTTGGCGAGTCAACATGAATACCATACGTTTTACTCTCTGCATTTTGCATATGTATCACAACTCTATACCTTTTCATACTGTGGCTATAACTGCACCAAAGTTTTCTTAAGTAACCAATTTGACATGTATAACAAACAGCACATTCTGACAGAAGTTATTGAATGAAGAGAGGTTTCAAAGTGGTCCTCAAGAAGGACCTTCTACCAAAACACATCTGGGCATTAGGAGTCACATGAGCTATAGATATGACAATAAAAGTAGTTTTACTCCTTTGTGATTCATTTCTAACTAATTTCAGTGGCAGAAAATGTCATTAGTTTCTGTAGTTTTACTTTTCTATTTCATTTGACTACTGTGTTTGTGATTTTTTTTGCAATGAAAGTTTTCTTCTGTTGTCTAAGCCTAGACTATCAAGTCTCCAAAAGTAATTTAGCCTAGAATCCATATTATCATCATCAGACAGTGGCCTACAACTATTTTATTTAATATTTTTTTTCTTGATTGGAACTGAACATTAGCTTGCCTAATGGAGCCCCATCATATTACTGACCCAACCATTTGGCGTATACCTCAACCTATGGCCCACTGAAGGGGAAAGGATAGCCTGGGAGTAGAAATCTAATTGTTTCCAGGTTGGGAATGATAAATTTGTCCCCCAGTCTGTCCTTATCCTTAGTACTTCACTGAGGATTTTCTTATGCTCTATTATTTTTCATCTCACCTGTAGCTGGTACTGGTGTTGAAGGCTCGATTCCCTATATACTGCCCAGATGTAGTGCAGTGGGCACTGTCCTGATTGGATATTGCTGAGTCTGTAATTATATAGGTGTCTTGCAATAGTGAGGTTGGACCACAATACTCACCTTAAGATGGGGGGACAGCATCAGATACTCACTCTATTCCCCCTGGTCAACTCCTCCATTACCTAGACTGGTAAATGAACCTGAGTAATCTAGACTACAATCATGCCTTATCTTTCTGCACTATGGAGCTGTTGTGGCCCTTAAACATTTTAATAAAACAGCTTGCAATTTTTTTTTCTTAGTATTATGGTATGGTATAGTTTTTGGAGTGATGTGATTTGATGAGTTTTAGAAGGCAGATCAAATCTGAAGGAATGTCTGTCTATCTATCTATCTATCTATCTATCTATCTATCTATCTATCTATCTATCTATCTATTCATTCATTTTGTTTGTTAACTGGGCTAGGCTGACTGTGGCAAGAAAAAAGACTCCTTTTCAATGGTGGCCCAGGAAGAAAAGCTTCACAATGATAATAATACATGCATGTGAAAAGGCAATAATATATTTTTTTATGTATCAGCAGGTAAAGAAGCTGTATAATAATACGTTTGTACAATAAATATATACATTGAAAAATTATGAAAACCTAGAAAATTATATGTATACATTAGAACAAACATATTTGTATTTCCATACAGTAAATCATACTATTCAAAAATCCAGGGAATCTTTCCCCCGTAGTAAGTTCCTGTGAAAACTTACCCCTTCTTTCTTGTCAGTGCTTTGGTAATCGTGTGGTTATGTTCATTACTTTGGGAAATTCTGGCAATGGTACTTTATTCAGTTCTGATACTTGTGTAGATAAAATTGACAAGCATTAGCATAGCTTAGGCAGCAAAAGAGAGGGGGTTGTGGTTAAATTTAAGAAAGTCTGTACATAGATTGGAAAAAAGAGGTTATGGTTTGGATGCAGTGTTTTCTCATAGTGAATGTAAGTAGAAATGAAATGAAGAAAAAGAAACATGGCAAGTGTCATACATCCGGAATAGGATTCTTTATTTTTAAATAGGGATACAGCCTTAAACTGGGATGTATGTCTTATGACCCATTTCTTTCAGGAAAGTCTGAAAGAGTAAATCCAGACTATGGGTACAACTCTGTTGTCTTGCTGCTTTACTGCAGGCCCACCTTAACTGTGCTTCTTCTGAAGTACACAAGATACTACATGGTGTCATAACAGAGAGGATTATAATCAGGTCAATGATCTTAACCGCATTATTATGTGTCCGAGATATAGATGTCAAGAAATTCACATCAAAATCAAACTTTGAGAGGTGAATCTTGGCATCCACGTCAAGAATGCATACTACAGGGTTGTAATCAGAGACCAGAATCATAATTCTGGGTAGTGCATGGAGATTTAGCTTCTCCATGCACTACAAAAGCCAGTAAAAGCCAGTAAAAACCTTAACAAGCACTGTCAGTATTTAGTGATTGCATTTCAGTACTGAGTTAAGTACTTCTCTAAGAAACCAGGTGTTAACACTATTAAGACTGTTAATATTTGGTCTCATGATCGAGTAGCCCTTAAGTAGGTTGCCTTTTTCCCATTACTGGAGCATAATTACATCACTCCATGTCTGCTTTAAGTTTTAGTTTTCATAATTGCTGTCATTAAGAAACATAATGTTTTTCATATTTAATTTCTCAGAAAAATAATCATACTTTTTGTGTTTTCACAAAAGGAAACACCAACATTTTGATTTCTTCAGGATCCTCCAGCTAGAAAAACATTGTGGGATGGTTTGTCTACATTTCATCTACAAACATCTCTGTAGCTGCATAGTAACCTTGATGAAAACTGTAAATGTTGGACTCATACATTTGAGCTATATTTCACTGCAGGTGGTATTGCGGAAAAGCTGGTTAATGCCAGTGTTTAATATTCCTGCATATCACAATCGAGGAAGGCATACATGGATTTTAATCTTATTTAAGAAAGACTTTTCTTTGACTCGGGAATTATTTTTCATGACTGTAGCCTGTATTTCCTCCCTGTTTAAGGTTAAAAATACTATGAGCCAAAGAAAAGTCTTCCTTACACAAGGCATTCATTTTTTCATTAGAGGTCATGGCTCTTCACTGATGACAAGTAGCAGTCTGGCCAATGACATAGACTACATCTATGACTGAAACTGAATACCACAAGGACAGTGACCATGGTAATAAATGCCACTTTGAAGGCTTTATCTGTTCTAGTCTTGTCTCTGTATATCACCTACTGTGGTGACAAGCTGAAATTCATGTTGAAGGAGCATAACTTGGGTTTGATTCTTGACAGAACATTAACTTTCAAATACCAGGTTTTCAACTTGTTAGATCTTCCTGTTTTCACCTTAGTAACATTGCACTCACTAAGTACCTTATTCTACCAGCAGATCTTCCTGTAATGGTTCACTTTCATTTTCCTGGCTGAACTTCTATTTTGTCCTGTACCTAGGCCCTCCTGACTGTAAAACTGACCTCCTCCAGTTGATTCAAAACTCTTCAACCTGGCTTCTTACTGAGTATTAAACTGGTTCTGCATAAGCTACAATGGCTTCCAGTACATGGGGGGGGGGGTCATATTTAAAGTTCCAGTCATTGTCTCTCTCTGTCTCTTTGTCCCTGAATGAGTCAAGTCCTTCCATTCCCTGTATGACTCAAGTCCCTCCATTTGCAAGATTGTTTGGCATTGTACCATCCCAGGATTGCTGACACTTTCAGACATATTGCTTTAATATCCAAACACTTGTATCTCTGCTTATCAAGAGACATACCTCTGGAACATCTTACCTAGATGATTGAGCAAGTTACTTATGTTAAGTGACTTTAAAAACCGAACCTGTTTTGCTACTGTGCTGATTTGTGCCACACACTTTATTCTAATAATTTTAATATTAGTATATATTTATGTTATTATTTATTTCTGGCTCAATAATATGTTTCTATTTTCATGGTTTTATATGTAACTGCTTAATTATAACTATATAAGTAAACTTGAACTCACAGAAATATAGATACTTATGTAACTAACTGAGCTCAATAATATATAAGACACTGTCATTTTTTCACTTGCATGACTCTTACAAGAGAGAAAATGGACATATTAAATGCTCATGTGAGATTGCTAAAAAGCCTAATTTAACACTTGACAAAGTGCTGGATTTGTGTGGTACAAGTGAATCGACATATTCAGTACAGGCAGCTGTAAAAGCAGTGGTAATGAAATACATAAGTGAATGCTTATGAGAACAAAACTAAGAATGCTGATGTATATAGTAATGTTAAAAATAAGTAAAATTAAACTTAAAAGGCAGGAAATACAGTGCCTGTTAATGCCATGTTGAGAAGCACTCATTCTGTGTCTCTGTAAATTTGTAAATAAAACAAGTACAGAACAAGCAATGTTTACATCCTGATACATCTGTAGCTGATTTATAAGCTATCACAGATTCTAGTTTTCAAACACACATATGCTGATTTCATTGATGATCTTGGCTAACTGCCAAGAGAGTATCATATCAAGATTTCCCAGAAAGTGTCCCTGTCATACACATCCTGGGAAGAGTATGTATTGCTCTTAGAGAAGATTGAATATATATTAAAGAAACTGATGTTTCTACTTAGCATGGATGGAAGAATTGGTAAATGTCATGGTTACTGCTATGAAGCCAGATGTAATAAAAATTTGCTTGCTCTATAAAACTTAAAAAAAAAAACAAGAATTTGGGAAAATAAAGGTTAATGAGGCTAGTTTGGTGCTGTGTACTTTTAATGCTTCTTTGCTCAAATACAGATATTGAGGTTCCATTTGGGACATCATCTGCACAAGAAGTAATTCAAAAGGCAGTTGCCCATATAATTGAACACTTAGACAATGCTGCAAACACCACACATTATTTTCTTGTTTGGATCTGCCATGCATAATATTTTCTTGTTTGGATCTGCCATGCATAAACATGATGTGAGGATGATTAAGCTTCCAGACTAATTGAGGCAAAAAGGTATGAAGCATAACAAAGCCAAGTGTCACATTTATATATCTCAATGCACGTATATGGATCATGTTCTGACTTTTGAGGATCGTAGCATAATTTTGGGAAAGCAACTATTATTACTAACATATAGAAATCATAAAACAAATTATGTGATTCCTAGGACCTGTATAATATATTTAAAATTTGCTTACCTCTCTCTTAGGAATCTACTTGAGAATGATGTCATATTGGTTTGGATTTTAGTCTTCAGAGCAGAATAAAGTTTTTGAACTGTTAGGAATGCTTGTCACACAAGCTCTAATTTTGAAGTTTTATGATTTTTTATTTATCCACTTGCTCTGTGGGTTGATACTAATTAGCAAGTCTTGTATTTTTTTCTTAAAGAAGATATACTGGAGTAGTGTGTAGCCAGTAAAACCCAGTAAAGTATAAACATAGTCAAACTCATCTAATGAAGAGGTATTAGACATGATGTGCATTCAAGCAGCTTTACAGAGCTACACTAAAGGTGAATTCACATTGAACACAGATCTAATTATTAGTACCTCCCTTTAAAGATACAGTTACAGGATTATATGACTATATTTATTACATATATTTACATTTGGCATTTCCCACTGATTTTAAAAGCCACAATAAGTATGAATAAGCTACAATTAACTACACTAATTGAATATAGCTGCAACTATCTTTCAGCAATAGTATGTGTGTGTCATATGATATATAATAATATAGCAAAATTAAACTGATCAGGAAAATTATCATTTTAAAAGTGCAAAAAAATTTTTCATTTTTATGTGCAATCCTTTTTATTTCAAACATTTATTCACAGTCGGTTGCTCAGAAATGAGGATAATATTTGGAGTAGCAGGCAGTTGAACAGTAACATCAGGATAACTTTGAACAATATTCTGATACTGTTGACCTTATACATAAGCAACACTCTGGGAAGCATTTTCACACTGAGAAGGTGGTGGTGCTTTCTCTAGTTAAGAAATTTGAGGGAACATATTTGGTATTCATGTTATTTAACGTGTAATTTTTCAGACCTGTTATTATATTAAATGCTTTCTATGTCTTCTGCATATCTGAATATGGAGATCATACACAAAATGTGATATCTGTTTCTCTGCTTTACCAGGTGCTGTAGCAGGTATATCCATTGTTTTGCAAATTAAACTAGAGCTTGCGTTCATCATTACTTCCCCTCCTACTGGTAACTCCATAAGATTATTTGATTAAATTTCTGACTGAGACACCTTTCTTTTAGAAACTCAGTTTCATTCCTGCTTTATTTATGGACTAATAAGGAATATAAAGAAAGTAACTTATCTTTAAGATGCCTTTGTATTAACATTTGAGATGATAAAAAGTCCTGCAGAATGCACATTTATGTATGTGTTCCAGAACTGAAAGACAGCAGTCCAGATTTTCAGTAATGTTATATTTCTTTATCAGACTTTTTTACAGATGTTCATCGTGCATACAGCTGCAGTAATAACAGATGGGTTCTCTGCCGTCAGGCGGGTCCTCGGTCGGCCGAATTCCAAAGTCTAGGTCCAACGTCAGTTGTTGTCGCTTTCTCTCCTGACGTCAGTGAGGCCGGAGTATATAAGACACAGCCGACGCCATGTTCTCCAGTCTTTTTTGCCGCGCGGTGCCCGAAGCAGAAGCAGTTCGCAAGTGCCGGTCGGCCAGCTCCTGAATTACGAAAAATTGGAAACCGAAGTCTTCATTAAAGCTAAGTACCCCGTTGGGGAAACTTTTCTTGCCTCAGACCGATGTCAGAAAAAGTTGATAATTGTATTTCTTGTGGGAAGCAAATACCGCATAAGGATTTCCATTCCCTCTGCATACCTTGTTTAGGCCCAGACCACGATGTCTCGGGCTGTCGCTTTTGCACTACTTTCAATAAACGCACTATTAAGCGTCGGGCGGAGTTCGCCCAACACTTTTTTGGTAAAGCCTTTGATTATAAAATGTCATTGGAAACTCCGACTACCGTTTTGTCCAAAAAACGCAAGGACAAGGACCGACACGCGAGGACCGCGGTCCCCACCGACACCATGCCAAAACCAGCTACACGTGGTCCGGTTCTCAGCGAGACGCCTTTGCAGTCCCTGACTACCGACGACACTCCTTTGGCGGTGTCTTCTGTAACCGAGACCGCAAGTACCTCGGCCCTTTCCCAGACTACAACCACTGAAGCCTCTGTGTGTATTGAGCCTCCTTATGTGGACAGGTCCACTTCCACCCAGGGTGTCTTTAGACCCTCATCTTCCTTTTCTATTAAGGCCTTCACTAAATCCAAATCAGCCAGGCATGCCAAGAGGCCTGTTGCACAGGGCCCATCTCCAGGCCCCATGCCTAAAAAACAGATGCTTAAAATGGCTGAGGATCTAATTACTCTTATCAGGGGTTCTCAGCCCCCTCCAGACAAGAGACCCAGAGTGGAGGAAGATTCTCCCTCTTCAGATCAGGGCTCCATTTTATCAGAACATTCTGATGTAGAGGAACACTCTTACTCCCCTTTTGAAGATTCGGATGCAGAGCAGTCCATTCCTTCTGTATCTCCTCCTGAGGATTTTTCCTTTGGGGAAACCTTGCACACTTTGAGGGAACACTTCCATTGGGAAGGCCAAGACTTTTCCGATTCCAAGAAAAGGCTTAGGGAATTTCTTTTGTTATCTCAACACAGACCTCTGGCGATACCTCCTGTCTTGGACATACTTGATGATGTTTATTCGGAGGCTTGCCTTAACCCGGATTCCCTGCCTCCTTCACCAGTCAAACCTGATAGGTACTGCAGAGTTCCTAACTCTCACCAATTTCTCTACAAAAGCCATAATGCTGACCCTGAAACCATTTCTCAAGGCCCCAAGGGATTGAAGGCCTCTACTGCTAAGAATCCACTTCCTGCCGAAAGAGAGTCAAGATCCTTAGAAAGGTGGGGAAAAAAGGTATATACCTCGGCCACCCTAGCCATAAGGGCCTTAAATTGTCAGTTTCATATGCTTAAATATCAACAGTTCCTGTTATCACAATTAAGGAATAAAATGTCTCAACCTGAACAACCAGATTTGAAGGAGTTGCAGGATATGATGCATAGTGCAGAGCAAGTGGGTAAACACACCTTACAATGTGGCTATGATGCCCTAGAGGCCTCAAGTAGAGCTTCTGCTACAGGATCAGTCATTCGTAGACATGCCTGGCTTAGGGAACAGAGCTTGTCTGATCATGTGAAAGCTAAACTTCTAGATGCTCCTTTACAAAAGGATGTGCTGTTTGGTACTAATGCTGAGGAGATATTACGGAAAATGGAAGAAAAAGCCAAATCTATGCAAACTGTCAAAGCTTTTCTACAGGTCCAACCACCACGTTTTAGCAGAAATTGGCCTTCAAAAAACTGGTCCTTTCCAGCCACTGACAAGCCCCAAAGAGGTAGATACAGACGCACAAGGGGCAGAGGGCAATCACAAGGATCATATAGAGGCAGACAATGGCAAACTCCAGCACCAAGAGGTGGCAAAGACAGTGCACAACAATACAGGAAACAAAACCAATGACTCCCTCATTTCCATGCCAAGCAAGTCTCAGCTGGCAGCACCTTTGGGAGGAAAGCTGGCATTATTTACAAGAAATTGGCATATTGTCACAACAGACAAATGGATCCTGGACGTTATAAACAGAGGCTACAAATTTCAATTCCACACTCTTCCAAAAATGAGAGGCATGCCAAACCTGCCACACAATCAAAGGGCAGAGGCACAACTACAAACTTCAAAGCTCATAGACATGAGAGCTATACAAGAGGTACCTACTCACGAACAAGGTCAAGGCTTTTATTCAAGACTTTTTCTGGTACCAAGGAAAGGAACCGACTGGAGACCCATTTTGGACTTATCCATCCTAAACACATTTTTACTCGTACCAAAATTCAAGATGCTCACATTACAGCAGCTTCTTCCCATGCTGGGCAAGGAGTTTTGGCTGGTAACATTGGACCTCAAGGAGGCATACCTGCATGTCCCAATCAGACAAAGCTGCAGAAGATACCTCAGATTTCTTGCAGGTTCAATCCACTATCAATTCTCTGCATTGCCCTTTGGCTTATCTACTGCGCCCAGAGTATTCACAAAATGCCTGGCATCAGTGATTGCCTACTGCAGACTTCAAGGGATACAAATTTACCATTATTTGGACGACTGCCTGATCCAAGCGGACAGGAAGCACATACTTCTGGAACATCTGGCTTATGTAACACGGTTACTGCATTCTCTGGGATACACAATCAACAAAGAGAAATCCAGGCTAACACCATCTCAGAAAATAACTTTTCTGGGTGCCAATTTGGACACAAACACCCAGATGGCCTATCTTACACCAGAAAAACAGGGGCAACTAACTCAGTACTTCAAAATACTAGCAAAATGTACCAGGCTTACTGCAAGGAAAATCCTGCAGGCTCTGGGCTTCATGGCATCTTGCATTCTTTTAATCCCATGTGCAAAGCTGCATATGAGGAAACTTCAATGGTACCTAAAAAACCTATGGTCTCAACACAGTCACAGTTTGGAAACAATAATACCAATAATTCTATGTCTGCAAAAGGAATTTCTATGGTGGGCCCAAGCATGTCAAGCAAACACAGGCCTCCCATTCTGCAAGCCTCAAGCAAATCAAGTCATCACAACAGACGCCTCAGATTACGCCTGGGGGCGCACATGACGGACAGGTGCATTCAGGGCAAATGGTCCCAAAAGGAAAAGCACCTTCACATCAATCAAAAAGAAATGCTAGCAGTAATAAATGCAATTACAGCTTTCAAGGACCTCCTGCATCCAGGACAATTACTGATAAGAACAGACAACACCACAGTAATGTGGTACATAAACAAACAAGGAGGAACACATTCATACCCCTTGTGCAGACTAGCCATGACTCTTTGGAACTTGGCTCTGGAATGGCAAATCGAACTTCAAGCACAGTACTTGCCAGGATTGGAAAACACGCTGGCAGACAATCTAAGCAGAAATATGACAGATCCACATGAATGGAAGTTGCATCCTCAAGTGTTTACAAGGATAATCCAAGCATGGGGGAGGCCAGACATAGATCTTTTTGCCTCCCACAGGAATCATCAATTGGAAAAGTTTTGTTTGAGGACCTTTCATCCAAAGGCATGGAGAGTGGACACCCTTTCATTCAGTTGGACAGCATGGACAGTTTACGCTTTCCCACCTCTGCCTCTTCTGCCCAAGGTGCTCTTGAAAGCAAGAGCAGACAGACCGAAGATGATACTGATTGCTCCAGATTGGCCAAGGCAACACTGGTACCCGCTCCTGAGGAGCCTAACACATACTCCTCCCTGGTCCCTACCTCTAATGCCTCTTCTGCTGACAGCACAGCTACAAAACTCTTCACAGTCAGCTGAAAACACTCAATCTCGCTGCATGGAAAATTCCTTAACACCACAACAGACCCTACTCTCCAAGGAGGTGCAGGATGTCATTTTGGAGGCCAGAAGGCCATCTACTAGGAAGGCTTACTCCGCAAAATGGAAACGGTTTTGCTCTTGGACTGAGAAAAAAGGCCAGGACCCTAAAAAACTGAATTTGCCTCAGGTATTACAGTATCTAGCAGAGCTGCTGAACAGTGGACTTTCATTTTCTTCCATAAAAATCCATGCCTCAGCCATTTCTGCAGAATTCAACACGGATCCACCTTTATTTTCTCACCCACTCTTACGACAGTTCCTCAGAGGGGCTAAGAATATAAGACCACCAAGGAGACAACCAATACCAGCCTGGGATCTTAATTACATACTAGAAAAATTAACATTGCCTCCTTTTGAACCAGCTGCCTCAACAGATTTGCAATATTTGTCCTGGAAAACAGCCTTCCTTCTGGCCATCACTTCAGCTCGTAGGGTTTCGGAACTACAGGCCTTCATGGCGGTGCAGCCCTTTCTCATCTTCCATCAGGACAGGGTTTCCCTTCGTACCAACTCGTCATTTATGCCTAAAGTGGTATCCAGGGTAGCTTTAAATCAAGCCATACACTTACCTACCTTTTACCCCAATCCTCAAAACAAAGGGGAAAGGCTGCTACACTCTTTAGACATCCATAGGCAGCTATGTTATTATTTGGACAGAACAAAGTCCTTTAGGAAATCAGAACAACTTTTTGTGTCCTATGCTGTAGGGGCTCAAGGGAAGCCAGTTACCAAGCAGACTATTTCAAAGTGGATAGGCCACTGCATACGGTTTTGTTATTCCTATCATGGGAAATCTGTTCCTACAGGCATCAGATCCCACTCCACCAGGGCCACAGCTACCTCTACAGCCTTCCTCAGAGGAGTTCCTACCAAAGATATTTTGGAGGCAGCCACTTGGAGTTCTGTACATACCTTCACAAAACACTACCACCTGCCTTTATATTCCAAAACTAGAGCAGGCTTTGCCACTGCTGTGTTGCAGGGCATTCTGGCTCATCCCAATTCCACCTAGTACCTACCACCGTGTGCGTAGCTTTGGGACTCTACCCATCAGTGATTACTGCAGCTGTATGCACGATGAACATAGTACAGTTTTGTACCTACCATAAATGTAGATGTTCGAGTGCTAATACAGCTGCAGTACAGGTTTCCCTCCCTCCTTCCCCACTTGGTAAAGGCATGGGACCTAACCCCCTCTTCATACAACCTGACTGGGTTATCCTTCTATGGCTTATTTGCTTGCAACTACTGATTTTGGATTATATTGCATTGCATGTGTATATATATATATATATATATATATATATATATATATATATATATATATATATATATATATATATAATTAATGTATTGCCTTCCTTCTGGGGGCACCTGACATCTGGGGCAAGAAAGACTCCGGCCTCACTGACGTCAGGAGAGAAAGCATCAACAACCGACGCCGGACCTAGACTTTGGAATTCGGCCGACCGAGGACCCGCCTGATGGCAGAGAATCCATCTGTGATTACTGCAGCTGTATTAGCACTCGAACATCTACATTTATGGTAGGTACAAAACTGTACTTTTGGAACACACATTCTAATCATGCATTGCTTTGTGGTTATTTACAACTTTCTGTAGTATGTTTAAATTAGCAACCACTTGAAACATCAGAACCTGCTTCAGCGAGTTCCAAAATACAGAGACCTAATGGCTGAAATAATGGACTTGTATATGTGAAGATTGGCGAAAGATGGGTGAAGGCTGCCAGCCTAGTCAAATAGAATTTGATACATAATTCTATCATTTGTATAAATAAATGTAAAATACAGGCTTGTGTCTTCTTCTTCTTTCGGCTGCTCCTGTTAGGGGTCGCCACAGCAGATCAACTGCTTCCATTTCCTCCTGTCCTCTGCATCTTGATCTGTCACACCAACCACCTGCATATCCTCTCTCACCACATCCATAAACCTTATCTTAGGCCTTCCTCTTTTCCTGTTACCTGGCAGCTTCATCCTTAGCATCTTTTTCCCAATATACTCTGCATCCCTCCTCAGCACATGTCGAAACCAATGTAATTTTGCCTCTCTGGCTTTGTCTCCAAACCTTCCAACCTGGGCTGACCCTCTAATATACTTATTCCTAATCCTGTCCATCCTCGTCACACCCAGTGCAAATCTTAACATCTTCAGCTCTGCCACGTCAAGCTCTGACTCCTGCCTTTTTGTCAATGCCACTGTCTCCAACCCGTATAACATAGCTGGTCTCACTACCCTCTTGTAGACCTTCCCTTTCACTCTTACTGGTACTCGTCTATCACAAATTACTCCTGACACTCTTCTCCACCCACTCCATCCTGCCTGTATTCTCTTCTTCACCTCTCTTCCACACTCACCATTACTCTGAACTGTTGATCCCAAGTACTTAAACTCATTCACCTTTGCCACCTCTACTCCCTGCATCCTCACCATTCCTCTATCCTTCCTCTCATTCACACACATATATTCTGTCTTAGTCCTGCTGACCTTCATTCCTCTTCTCTCTAGAGCATATCTCCACCTCTCCAGGATCTCCTCCACCTGTTCCCTACTCTCACTACAGATCACAATGTCATCTGCAAACATCATAGTCCACGGGGACTCCTGCCTGATCTCATCTGTCAACCTGTCCATCACCATTGCAAATAAGAAAGGGCTCAGAGCTGATCCTTGATGTAATCCCACCTCCACCTTAAACGCATCCATCACTCCCACCGCAGACTTCACCGCTGTCACACTACCCTCATACATATCTTGTACCACTCTTACATACTTCTCTGACACTCCTGACTTCCTCATACAATAACACAACTCCTCTCTAGGCACCCTGTCATATGCTTTCTCTAAATCCACAAAGACACAATGCAACTCCTTCTAACCTTCTCTGTACTTCTCCATCAACACTCTCAGAGCAAACATCGCATCTGTAGTGCTCTTTCCTGGCATGAAACCATACTGCTGATCACTAATCATCACGTCCCTTCTTAACCTAGCTTCCACTACTCTTTCCCATAACTTCATGCTGTGACTGATCAGTTTAATCCCTCTGTAGTTACTACAGCTCTGCACATCACCCTTATTCTTAAAAATTGGTACCAAAACACTTTTTCTCCATTCCTCAGGCATCCTCTCACTTTCCAAGATTTCGTTAAACAATCTAGTTAAAAACTCCACTGCCATTTCAGCTAAACACCTCCATGCTTCCACAGGTATGTCATCTGGACCAACAGCCTTTCTGTTCTTCATCCTCTTCATAGCTATCCTTACCTCCTCCTTGCTAATCCACTGCACTTCATGATTCACTATCAGCACATCATCCAACCTTCTCTCCCTCTCATTCTCTTCATTCATCAACCCCTCAAAGTACTCTTTCCATCTGCTCAACACACTCTCCTCACATGTGAGTATGTTTCCCTCATTATCCTTTATCACCCTTACCTGCTGCACATTTTTACTAGTTCAGTCCCTCTGTCTAGCCAATCGGTGCAGGTCCTTTTCTCCCTCCTTAGTGTCCAACCTTTTATACAATTCTTCATACACCTTATCCTTAGCCTTCGCCACCTGTCTCTTTGCCATGCACCTCATCTCCTTATACTCTTGTCTACTTTCTTCATCTCTTTGACAATCCCACTTCTTCTTCGCCAACCTCTTTCTCTGTATACTCTCCTGTACTTCTTCATTCCACCACCAGGTCTCCTTGTCCTCCTTCCTCTTTCCAGATGTCACACCACGCACTCTTCTAGCCATCTCTCTTACTATCTCTGCTGTAGTTACCCAGCTATAACTCTTCACTGCCACCCTGTGCCTGTCTTAACTCTTCCCTGAACATCACCTCACAATTACCCTTTTTCAATTTCCACCATTTGATCCTTGGTGCTGCCCTCACACTCATCCTACTCTTCTTGATCACCAATGTCATCCTACAAACCACCATCCTATGCTGCCTAACTACACTTTCCCCTGCCACCACTTTACAGTCTCCAATCTCTTTCAGTTTGGCCCTTCTACATAAGATATAATCCACCTGTGTGCATCTTCCTCCTCTCTTGTATGTCACCCTATGCTCCTCCCTCTTGTTAAAATACATATTCATCACAGCCATGTCAATCCTTTTAGCAAAATCCACTACCATCTGACCTTCTGCATTCCTTTGCTTAACACCATACCTACCCATCACGTCCTCATCCCCTCTGTTCCCTTCACCAACATGCCCATTGAAATCTGCTCCAATCACCAGTCTCTCACCCTTGGGTACAGTCATCACCACTTCATCCAACAAACTCCAAAATTTTTCTTTCTCATCCATCGCACACCCAACTTGTGGAGCATATGCACTAACAACATTCATCATTACACCATCAATTTCCAGCTTCATAAACATCGCTCTATCTGACACTCTTTTCACCTCCAAAACACTCTTAGCATACGCTTCCTTCAGGATAATGCCTACGCCATTTCTCCTCCCATCCACACCATGATAAAACAATTTGAACCCGTCTCTGATACACCTAGCCTTGCTCCCCTTCCATCTGGTCTCTTGCACACACAATATACCAACCGTCCTTCGGTTCATCATATCAGCTAGCTCCCTCCCTATACCAGTCATACTGCCAACATTCAAAGTTCCGACCCTCACTATCACAGTCCTAGCCCTTACCTGCCTTTGGGCATGCCTTCTGCCTCTTCTCCTCCTTCGGCCAATAGTAGCCCAATTTCTGCCAGCACCCTGTTGGCCAACAGTACTGGTGGTGGTCGTTGTTAACCCGGGCCTCGACCGATCCGGTATGAGTTTCTGTACAGTTTTCTGCATGTGTGATGTGGCACAATTTTACGCCGGATGCCCTTCCTGATGCAACCCTCCCCATTTATCCGGGCTTGGTAATGGCACAAAGAAATGCACTGGCTTGTGCATCCCCAAAATACAGGCTTGTGTACTTAAATAAAAGAAAACACTGTAAAATGTGAACTTCAAGATTGTTGCAACATTGCCATATGTTGTAAGGAAAACCAAGCCAAGCATTTCAAATGTTCTTTGAAGTAACAATTATCTAAAAAGTGGTGCCGAAGCATCTGGCTGAACACATTCTTTCTATTGTCTTAACTTAAGGAATGATTGCTAGAGTATACATGTGAAATGTCTTTTATTGTTGTAGTTTCCTGAGCAGGTGTTAGCTGGCTAAATAATGCAGTTTGTTTGCCTGGGAACTCCAGACTAAGTGTCAAAATGATGTAATGTGAATAGTGGGAAAACCTAAGTGTCAAAATGATGTAATTTGGGAGGGCCTTAGCAGAGCTGTTTGTTAGTGTTTTTAAAAACTATTGTTCAGTGAGAGACTGAAAGCATTTTTGTCTTGGACCATCAACCCCAGCATTGTTTATGCTCTATATGCCTGTAAGTAGGATTGTAGCACTGTGTTTTCTCTTAGGAATAGCTAAAAGATTAGGAAGTAAGATTAACTGTTTTTCTTTGACATCAGACCTGTCCTACTGTATTATTTTAAGTTTATGTGTGATCTCTGAACTCTTGGATATCTCTGTTGTGTAGTAGTATTGTCTTGTGTTTTTAATTATTTATTATTAAATATTTTAAAACCTTTACCTATGGCTTGTTTGTGTAGAGACAAAGTAGGCTCTAGAGTACATTGCATATTTATAGAGTTCGTTGTAATAGGCCACTCTAAAAAAGCCTTAGACTGAATAGTCACATTACCAATTGGATAATAATATTCCACAGTAATAATTGGACTCCCTTTTAAGGACCTTTGGGTAGCTGATAATTTTTAACTGGTGGTGGCAGAAATTACTACCATATAGTCTGGGTAAAGGGGCACAGCTGGAGAATCTGTGTCAGCCTTTTCCAGGAGTGTCTGTGAAGTTGTATAAATACTTATCTCAAAGTGTGTGTGGTGTGTCAGCTACCTGGGTAGGGACACAAAGCACTGGTGGGACAGAGAGGGTACTGGAGGATAGCTTGCCAGCTAGGCTGAGATCTGGACCCTATAGCTGTGCCAGTGGGGAGTCTTATTGGGGACCTGGAGAGCAAGGGAGCAACCAGCCCCAGACCGACTGTGATCTCTGTGTGCACTTAAGGGAAATTGTACTTTACTGTGAGTATTTGTTATCCTCTCCTCTTCTATGAGATGACCGCCCTGGTGTTAGTGGTGAGGATTGGGGCTCCTTGATTGCTGGGCCAGGGCACAGCCGTCACATTGTGGTTTATAGCGGTGGAATCCACTTCACATACTAATTGGCTTGTAGTGGTGTGGGTAGAGGGAATCCTGTAGCTTATGTATAGTGATCTCTGAAAGTGTTTTGTACTCTAAATCAGCCATGCAGTGTATACTCAGAGTTCAGATAACAGTTGTTTTATTTCTTTTGTTAGCTTAGTTAGTCAGGGTGAGCAGGCAGCATGTCAGCAGAGGAGTATGGAAAGCTGACAAGGAGCCAGCTGGTGGAGATGTGCCAGGCTAGGGGACTGGTGCATGGAAACCTGACTAAGGCAGACCTGATTGCAGCCTTGGTTACAGCTGCATCAGAAAACAGCATCCGGGAGGACAATCAGACTGGCAGTGGAGATACGATATCCTTGGAGAATGGACAGCTCAACTTTTCTGTGAAGGACAATCAGACTGGCAGTGGAGATACAATATCCTCGGAGAATGGACATCTGAACCTTTCTGCAGTGGACTTAAAAATCCAGCTGGAGCTAAAGAGACTTGAGTTGGAGGCCAGGCATTTGGAGATAGAAGCCAAAGAAAAGGAGCATCAGAGGAAGCATGAGAGGGAAATGCTGACTCTTCACCAGAGTCATGGAGGTAATGAGGAAGGAAGTAACTGGACCCCAGAAGTAGAACAGGTCAGTCAATGTCTTCCACAATTTAAAGAGGGGGATAATTTTGATAGTTTCATTCACATGTTTGAAAGGGTATGCAAACAGTATAGTGTTGACCAAAGGCTCTTGGTACGGTTCCTGACCCCCTTACACCATGGGAAAGCTGTAACTTGTATATCACAAATGCCTGACTCTGCCTGTTTTGATTATACTGCTGTAAAGCAATGTCTGTATGAATGTTTTAAGCTAACACCTGAAATGTGTAGGAAAACGTTTTGTGAGCATAGACGCAAGGCAGATGAAAATGTATGTGAATATGTTGCTGAACTGAGCACTTATTTTCATAGCTGGGTGAGTGGATGTCAGGTCACCACTTTTGAAGGGCTGGCAGACCTTTTGGTGAAGGAACAAGCCCTTCACACTTTGCCTGAGGACATGAGGATCTGGTTAGCTGATAGACAATGTGCTACTTCAGAGGAAAAAGTGAGACCTATACCTGGCCAGCAGGACAGCCCTGCACAGGAAGGGTACCCCCAGTACTGTTCATGAGTCTAACGGATCCCATGGTGGGCAGCACAGACTGCCCCAACAGAATCTGCCAGTAGCAGGGGAAGCCACTACTCCAGGTACATGTCCAGGAGCTAGGGTGAAATGTTTTGAATGCAACCAGTGGGGCCATGTGGCATACAGGTGTCCACAGAGGCAAGGTGGGGAACCAAAGGTGAGGGAGCCAGTAAGTGGGAAAGACAAAATGCCAACAGTAGTTTGTCTTGAGACAACCGGGGTATGGAACTACCATCCTGCAGATGTCCTGAGAGGGACGGATTCGGATGAGGCAGTACCATGTACTTATGCAGTTATACACAGTGAGGCTAGGAGAAAAGCATGTGGGTCTAGCAGCCTGGGGGAGACCCAGGCAGACTGCATACTTGCAGCCAGGACTGGTGAGGTGGTTACTTCAGGGTGTGAGCTATGCTGTAGCAGTGAGACTGAATGTGAGCCACAGCTGCTTGTGGGTACTGATGTTCCCTTGGACAGGGTAACTGCAAAGGTAGAGGTGAGTAGTAGTACCCAGGCTGACAGTGAGGCACCACTGTCAGAGGATGCCAGACTTCCTGTGGAAGGGAAGCTGGGAAGGGTTACAAGGAGAGAGTTGAGACAGGCTCAGCTCTCAGACCCTACATTGCAAGGCCTGAGGCAGGTAGCTAAGGAGGCACCTGATTCTCAAGGGAAGGGGGAATCTGTATACTGGGACAAAGGGTTACTATACAGAAAGTGGACCTCTGAGGGAGGGCAAGAAGGTGAAAGAGTACAGCAGTTGACAGTGCCTAGAGCCTACCGTCTGGTGCTTCTAGCCATAGCCCATGATATTCCCTTTGCAAGTCCTATGGGCATAAAACGTACAAAGAGACGTATTATGCAGAACTTATATTGGCCTGGAATTTCCAGAGATGTAACCAGGTACTGCAGGACCTGTGAGCAGTGCCAAAATGTAGGCAAGGCAGGAGACAAGGTGAGAGCTCCTCTGATGCCTTTGCCTGTGTTTGCAGAGCCATTTCAGAGGGTAGCTATGGATATTGTGGGTCCTCTGAGTACCCCAAATTCTACAGGGAAAAAGTATATCCTAGTGGTACTGGATTATGCTACATGATACCCTGAGGCAGTGGCTTTGTCCTCCATTGAGGCAGAGAAGGTGGCAAATGCTTTGTTAGAGATTTTCAACAGGGCAGGTTTCCCAAAAGCAATACTGACTGAAAGAGGTGCCAATTTCATGTCAAACCTGCTGGCTTGTCTGTGGAAGTCAGGTGGGGTGAAGCACATGAAGACCACCATCTACCATCCCCAGACTAATGGTCTTGTTGAGAGGTTAAACTCTACAATCAAGTCCATGCTACTGGCATTTGCAGATCAGTTTAAGAGGGAGTGGGACAAATATTTGCCCCATCTGTTGTTTGCTTACAAAGAGGTTCCCTATGAATCCATGGGTTTTTCACCCTTTGAATTGCTATATGGGCATAGAGTGAGGGGACCTCTAGATTTAATTCGAGGTGAGTGGGAAGGTGAGTGTGAGTCTCACAAGGAGTTCATTGTGGCATACATCCTAAACCTCAGGACAAGGCTCAGGGAACTCATGGGCTTGGCCCAGGAGAACCTGGCAGAAGCCCAACAACAGAAAAAGGTGTGGTATGACAGGGATGCTCAAGCTAGAAAATATGCTGTGGGGCAGCAGGTAATGGTTTTCATTCCTGTCAGACACAACAAGCTGCAAGCAGCATAGGAGGGACCCTACAAAGTGGTAAGAAAGGTAAGTGATGTTAACTACATGGTGGAAGTGCTAGGCAGATGGCAGGTGCACAGATTGTACCATGTTAACATGATGAAACCTTACCATGATAGGAAGGCCCTTGTGCTGGGTATTTGCAGTGGATTGCAGGAGGAGTCTGAGAGACATCTGGGGACTGATCTCCTCACTGAGGCTCGGGCTGACATCTCCGTGGAAGGGGTAGCAATATCCTAGCAGCTATCTCCTACCCAGGTTAGAGAAATCCGAGCAGTGTTGCAAGAATTTGGGGACATGTTCACCGGGAAACCAGGGTGCACCCACCTGGTGCAGCACCAGGTGGATAGAGGACCCCAAAGGCCTATTAAGCAGCCCCTCATAGGGTGCCTGAGGGAGTCAAACAGACTCTGAGGGAAGATGTACAGGAGATGTTGGAACTAGAGGTGATTCAAGAGTCCAACAGTCCCTGGGCCTTGCCAGTGGTGTTGGTGCCAAAGAAGGATGGCAGCATCAGGTTCTGTGTGGATTATAAGAAATTAAATAGTCACACAGAGTCGGATGCTTTCCCCATGCCTAGGTCAGATGAGGCCTTAGAGCAGCTGGGTGGGGCTAAGTATCTTACAACCATTGATCTTACCAAAGGTTACTGGCAGGTGCCCTTGACTCC
The DNA here is from genome assembly GCF_019279795.1 of Protopterus annectens. Classification (NCBI taxonomy): domain Eukaryota; kingdom Metazoa; phylum Chordata; order Ceratodontiformes; family Protopteridae; genus Protopterus; species Protopterus annectens. The sequence goes on from NC_056739.1 coordinate 1,076,523,004, forward strand.
CAGTGCTAGAGAGAAGTCAGCCTTTGTGACTCCTTTTGGCTTATATGAGTTCACAAAGATGCCCTTTGGGATAAAGAATGCCCCAGCGACTTTCCCAAGGCTGGTGGATAATATCCTAGCAGGAGCAGGAGGGCTTGCACTTGCTTACCTAGATGATATTGTCATCTACAGCCATTCCTGGCCAGAGCACCTTCAGCATGTCAGGGGGGTGCTGGGCAGACTACAGAGGGCAGGAGTGACCATTAAGCCAAACAAATGGCAGGTGGGTATGTCAGAGGTCTCCTACCTAGGACATAGAGTTGGGAGTGATAAGATAAGGCCAGAACCTGCCAAAGTGGAAACTATTCAGGCATGGCCTGCACCTGTTACCAAAAAGCAGGTGAAGACATTCTTAGGGACAGCAGGGTACTACAGAAAGTTCATCCCCATTTATAGTACCATAGCTGCTCCCCTCACAGACCTGACAAGGAAGAACAGGCCAGATAAGGTAGTGTGGATCCCAGTATGTGAGCAGGCATTTCAGAAGTTTAAAGAAGCTTAGGAAAGACCCCCTCTGTTAGCCAGTCCAGATTACAGCAAAGAATTTGTTGTGCAAGTGGATGCTTCGAACCACTGGGTGGAGGCTGTACTTAGCCAGATTTCTTCAGAGGAGGAAGAGCACCCAGTGGTTTATCTCAGTCATAGGCTCCAACCCAGGGAGGAATGCTATGCAGCTGTAGAAAAGGAATGTCGAGCTATAGTGTGGGGAATTGCAGAAAGTTCAACCTTATCTGCACGGAAGAAAATTCACTGTTATAACAGATCACAACCCTCTAATATGGTTAAACAGAGCCAGTCAGCAAAATGCCAAATTGCTAAGATGGAGCCTGGGGTTGCAAGCATATGATATATCAGTGCAGCACCACAGTGGGAGTAGCAATGCTAATGCAGATGGGCTCTCAAGACAGGGAATGGGGTGAGGTACCCGCAGACAGACCTAACCCTCTCAAGCAGCGTTTTTCAAGGGTCACTTGAAAAACTAACTTGAGTTCTCCAGGTGGGGAAGAGATGTGAAGATTGGGGAAAGATGGGCAAAGGCTGCCAGCCTAGTCAAAATAGAATTTGATACACAATTCTATCATTTGTATAAATAAATGTAAAATACAGGCTTGTGTTCTTAAATGAAAGAAAACACTGTAAAATGTGAACTTCAAGATTGTTGCAACATTGCCATCTGCTGTAAGGAAAGCCAAGCCAAGCATTTCAAATGATGTTCATCATGTTTCACTGTTGCAGTCATTACTCTCGGGTTATCCTGCTGGCAGGCTACCCGCAGTCGGCCTGAATTCCAAAGTCTTGGTCCGGCATCGGTTGCTGTCACCTCTTCCCTGATGTCAGTGCGCCAGGGGTATAAACGATGCAGCCAACGCCATTTTCTTCAGTCTTACTTGTCGCATGGTGCCCGAAGCAGAAGCAGTTCGCAAGTGCCAGTCAGCTGACTCCTGAGATTTTTGTGTTCGAATTTCAGATCTGAAGTCTTCATTTAAAGCTAAGTGCCCCATTGGGCAAACTTTTTTCTTGCTCCAGACCGATGTCAGAAAAAGTTAATAACTGTATTTCTTGTGGGAAGCAAATACCTCATAAGGACTTCCATTCTTATTGTATTCCTTGCCTAGGCCCTGATCACGACGTTGCTAATTGCAGGTTTTGTGCTAGATTTAACCAACGCACTATTAAGTGTCGGTACGATTTTGCATTTCATTACTTTGGCCGAAGATTTAATTACACAATGTATTCGGATAGCCTTCTGACTACTGCAATTCACAAGAAACGCAAGGAAAAGGAAAAGGACAGACATCCGAGGTCCAAAACTGATGACGAGGTTCTTCTAAGCCATTCACCGGTTCGCCGGTTCTCAGTGAGGCGCTTTCGCAGCCCCTGATGCCCGCTACCTCAGAGTCGCAGGCCGCTTCTGACTCCCACGTGGAGCAGACTAGGCCGCTGGAAACTCAAGGTATTGGATACTTGGAAAATATTCCCTCAGATGGGTCTGGAGCTGCTGAGCAGGCATTGGCTTCTGAGGGTGTTTTCAGGCCTACACAGTTATATATAAAACCGACTACAGCTTCAAAGGCAAAGACTAAAGCACCACTAAAGACAAAGAAACAAGTGCAGCAAGCCAATGGACAGGCCTCCATGCCTAAAAGACAGATGCTCAAAATGGCCGAAGACCTAATTACTTTGATCAGGGGTTTCCATCCCCCTCCTGATAAGAGGCCTAGGCAAGAGATAGAGTATGAATATTCAGATCAGGATTCCATTTTCACTGACTCCTCTTCTGAACAGGAATACTCTCTCCCTCCCTATGAGGATTCCAATGCTGAAGAATCTATCCCTTCAGCCTCCCCGCCTGAGGATTATTCTTTTGGGGAAACCCTGCATACCATGAGGGAGCACTTCCACTGGGAGAGCCAAGACTATTCAGAATCTAAGAAAAGGCTCAGAGACTTTCTTTTACTACCTCAGCACAGGCCTCTTGCTATCCCTCCAGTTTTTTGGAAACTGGATCCACAAGTCTTCAGTATGATAACAAGGAAATGGGGATGCCCAGACATAGATCTATTTGCCTCCCCTCACAACTGCCAACTACAGAGATTCTGCACAAGGACTTATCACAAGGAAGCATGGAAAGTGGATGCCCTATCCTTCAGCTGGAAAAACCTAACAGTATATGCCTTTCCTCCACTGCCTCTCCTCCCCAAGGTACTCCTAAAGGTCAGACAAGAGAAGCCAAAAATTATACTGATTGTCCCAGACTGGCCATGCCAGCACTGGTACCCAATTCTAAAGTACTTGTCTCAAGGTCCAGCCTGGACATTGCCTCAAATTCCTCACTTACTGACCCAACAAAACAATCAGATCATACACAGCCAACTCAGGACCTTAAATCTGGCAGCATGGCAGATAATGTAGCCATTCAAAACACTCCTCTCTCCAAAGCTGTGATGGATGTTATTTTGGAGGCCAGGAGGCCCAGTACCAGAAAATCTTATGCAGAAAAATTGAAGAGATTCTGTGCTTGGAACCAGGCACAAGGAATTGACACGTTTGTACCAAATATTGCTCAGATTTTATAATACTTAACTGAGATGCTGGACAAAGACCTATCCTTTTCGTCAATTAAGATCCATGCCTCTGCCATTGCAGCCTATTACAATACAGAACCACCGATCTTTTCTCATCCTTTAATAAGGCAGTACCAAAGAGGGGCCAAAAACATAAGACCTCCAAGGAGAGCACCAATACCTGCATGGGACCTCAATTATGTCTTGGAAAAACTCACACTGCCTCCTTTTGAGCCAGCCTCAACAGCTCATATATAATTATTATCCTGTAAAACAGCTCTGCTCCTAGCAATAACCTCTGCAAGATGAGTCTCAGAGTTACAGGCACTCATGGCTGTGGAACCTTTTATCATTTTCCATCCAGACAGGGTTTCTCTGAGGATAAACCCGACATTTATGCCTAAGGTGGTGTCGAGTGTGGCCCTTAACCAACCCATTCACTTGCCCACCTTTTATCCAAATCCACAGAACAAGGGTGAGAGACTTCTGCATTATTTGGACATACACAGACAGCTCTGCTTCTATTTGGACAGAACTAAAGCTTTCAGAAAGACTGAGCAACTTTTAGTGGCATATGCTGCAGGATCACAAGGAAAGGCTATCTCAAAACAGACTATTTCAAAATGGATAGGCCATTGCATTCGTTTCTTCTACTCACAACATGGCAAATCAGTGCCTAAGGGCATTAGGCCACATTCAACCAGAGCAGCAGCCACTTCAGCAGCCTTCCTCAGAGGAGTACCAACCAAAGACATCTTAGAGGCTGCAACCTGGAGTTCAGTGCACACTTTTACAAAGCACTACCACTTACCTCTCTACTCTAAATCCAGAGCAGGCTTTGCCACTGCAGTTCTGCAGGGCCTCATAGCCTCTCCTAATCCTATTTAGCCCCAGCCACCCATCCTCAGCTTTGGGATTCAACCCAAGAGTAATGACTTCAACAGTGAAACACAATTAACATAGTACAGTTGTGTACCTAAGATAAATGTAGATGTTCGAGTGTATTCACTGTTGCAGTCCAGGTTACCCTCCCACCATCCCCCTTTCTTTTGCTGGGTCTTATCTGTACTTCTCTATTCTATACGACCTATGTGGTATATTTGCTTGTAGATGAAGGAAATGTTTACCTTAGTGCATGCATGTTTATTGGCATAATTTTTTTTTTAGCCTACCCTTTTGAGGGCACCTGACATCTGGGGCAAGAAAAACTGAATAAAATGGCATCGGCTGCATCTTTTATACCCCTGGCGCACTGACATCAGGGAAGAGGCGACAGCAACCAACGCCGGACGAAGACTTTGGAATTCAGGCCGACTGCGGGTAGCCTGCCAGCAGGATAACCCAATGGTAATGACTGCAACAGTGAATGCACTCAAACATCTACATTTATGGTAGGTACACAACTGTACTTTCTTTGAGGTTGCAATTATCTAAAATGTGGAGCTGAAGCATCTGGCTGAACACATTCTTTCTATTGTCTTAACTTAAGGAATGATTGCTAGAGTGTACATGTGAAATGTCTTTTATTGTTATAGTTTCCTGAGCAGGTGTTAGCTGGCTAAATAATGCAGATTGTTTGCCTGTTAACTCCAGACTAAGTGTCAAAATGATGTAATGTGAATACTGGAAAAAACAAAGTGTCAAAATGATATAATTTGGGTGGGCCTTAGCAGAGCTGTTTGTTAGTGTTTTTAAAAACTATTGTTCAGTGAGAGACTGAAAGCATTTTTGTCTTGGACCCCAGCACTGCTTATGCTTTATATGTCTGTAAGTAGGATTGTAGCACTGTGTTTTCTCTTAGGAATAGCTAAAAGATTAGAAAGTTAGAGTGTTTCTCTTTGACATCAAACCTGTCCTACTGTATTATTTTAAGTTTCTGTGTGATCTCTGAACTCTTAGATAAATCTGTGGTGTAGTAGTAGTATTGTCTTGTGTTTTTAATTATTTATTATTAAATATTTTAAAACTTTTACCTGTGGCTTGTTTGTGTAGAGACAAAGTAGACTCTAGAGTACTTTGCATATTTATAGAATTCATTGTAATACGCCACTCTAAAAAAGTCTTAGAGTGACTAGTCACATTACCAGTTGAATAATAGTATTGCACAGTAATAATTGAACACCCTTTTAAGGGCCTTTGGGTAGCTGATAATTTTTAGCTGGTGGTGGCAGAAATTGCTACTGTATAGTCTGGGTAAAGGAGCACAGCTGGAGAATCTGTGTCAGCCTTTCCCAGGAGTGTCTGTGAAGTTGTATAAATACTTATCTCAAAGTGTGTGTGGTGTGTCAGCTATCTGGGCAGGGACATGAAGCACTGGTGGGACAGAGAGGGTACTGGAGGTTAGCTTGCCAGCTAGGCTGAGATCTGTACCCTATAGATGTGCCAGTGGGGAGTCTTATTGGAGACCTGGAGAGAAAGGGAGCAACCAGCCCCAGACTGACTGTGATCTCTGTGTTCACTTAATGGAAATTATACTTTGCTGTGAGTATTTGTTATCCTTTCTTCTTCTATGAGACAACCTCCCTGGTGTTAGTGGTGAGGATTGAAGCTCCTTGATTGTTGGGCCAGGCCACGGCCGTCACAGTATACACCAAGTATGAGATGACCATTTTTCAGAATATTCACTTTTCTCCAATGTATGGCAATCTTGGACTTGGTACATTTAAGCCCTCCACATGAGGGGTACAGGGAGGCTTGCCTCCTCTGCAAAAAACAAGTTTAAAGGAGAGGAGCAATGTTCGATATTTACTCTTCTCCTGCATTTCGCTGTCTTTTTTTTTTCTGGTCAGAACTTGACATTACAAGTACTGACATTTCAGTAGGGAATTATTTAAGTTCTGATTGTTTTCCAAAAGTATGGAATTCCTAAATCACAAATTGCAGATCACAGTTTGTAACAAATACAGATTTTAGTATTGCGATAACACTGTTGTGATAGTTTTATACATTTTTACAACTTCCAGGTATTTCACATAATTGTCAACAAAAAGAAGATAATGTGCTATTTAAATAATAATGAACAAAAAATAAGATAATATGCATCTTGATGCTCAAATAGATCCACTTTGAGTTGCCAACTTTCCAGAATTTGTCTGGACAGTCCAGAATTAAGGGATACTATCAATGACATGGACGAACACAAAAATATGTTTGATTGAGCACAGTAATACTGTATGACAATTCACTTTGAGGGGAGGTTAATGCACACTTCTATTCTGCACGCATTTTGCTTTCACATACATCTCCAGAATTTTTAACATGAAAAGTTGACAACCCTACTTTCATCCAAGGAAGATCACGAAGTTCATATGGTAACATTTCTACTTTTTTATTCCGATTTATGAATATATTGCAAGTTTTACACATATGAAGCACCTATTCAGTCTAATCAGACATCTTAGGCCAACAACAAACACTGTGTGCTCTTTTCCTACATAAGGAGTTTCTTGATGAGAATTTTGTGTAAATTAGGTAACTCCCAAACCTCATGGATTTGGTATAACATAGCATTGTGCATTTCAGTAAGAGTGGGAATGCTGTCATCTTTAATCATTAAATCCTTCACACACAAAACCTATAATTGTTTGGAAAATTATACTCTGCTACCTGTATTAAGTTTCTTAACATTGTTTGAACATCCATTCATAACTAGACCTCATAACAGTTGCATTTCCTTATCTTCTGCTGTAAAGATTTATTTTCTCAGGAGGCGTAGGCAATTGTGAGATAATCTACAGTTCTTATTGTTTCTCTAACAAATCCTCTTTTCACTACTGCAAGTATGACCTGTTCAGTGTATCAACTGGTTTCATACTTACTTGGTTATTTTTCATGAATGTAAAGGATGTCATTTTTCAAACTTAGTGGCATTCTTATAAGTCTAGTTGGTGCTTCACGAGGAAACATTTTGAATATGTTGTACAGCAACCTATGACCTGACTCTACAGTGACTTATTTACCATAGATATAATCCTGAACTTTTGGCAACCTAAATTGTGGCTAACCTTTCTTTCTATATTTCAATATAGCATGTTTGAATAGCTATCAAAGGCCCTAAATCATATGCTACTGATCTAACTTCTTGCAGTAGTACTTTGTTGGATAGCATCCATTTGAAGTGCAACTAGTTGTGATAAATCATATCACTTCAGAGTAGGTGCCTCAGTGACTTGATTTTTTTTAGCATCTCAAAACCTGTCTTGTTCTTGTGACTAGAACTGAATCAAGTAACATCCTGCTGTAATACTTTTTAATTGTCACTGTTATACCAGATATGTTTGTGAGGAAATCGGAAAGATATTGCACCACACAAATGATTCACATAAGACTTGACTTCTCATGGTGTTCCTGTATATTCAGTATGGTATAAACTTTATCAGAATTTGGTTTGAGCCTTTCAGAAGTAAAAACATATCCAATGTACTTAAGCACTGATGAACAAATCTAACAGAAGCATTGATGAACAAAATATGACAGCTTTATTCAGTTTAGTCTCTTTTGCCTTAATTTGTTTAGCAGCTTAATGAGTCACAAGTCATGATCCTGTTTAGTAGGCCCTTATATTAGAAGATCATCATTTATAGTCACTATTCCTCCTAGCCCTTCAATAATTTTAGCTACTGCTGTTTCAGACAGTTGTAGTGTGAATGATATTCTAAAAGGTAATTTCAGAAACCTGTATCAACATAAAGGAATGTTAATGTGCAAAGCTTTGAACTAAGTTCACCTAATCTAATTTGCTAAAACCCTTCATTAACTTCCAATACAGAGAAGAACATAGCATTAAGCTTTGCTGGAACAATGTCTTCAGTAAACTAAAGTTAAAATGCATCATTTTAATACATTTATGTGTGGAGGATCTATCCATAATCTCTGCTGTTCACCTTGTTGACACACGACTGCATGGCCAAGCATGAATACAAAAAAATTATCAAGTTTGGGGATGATACCACTGTTGCAGATCTTGTCAGAAATGGTGAGGAAACAGCCTACAGGGATGAAGTGGAGCATCTGATAAGCTGGCGCAACAGCAACAGTCTAGCATTAAATGTAAGCAAGACCAAAGAACTTCAGGAGGACTCAAGAGATATATCAACCTCTGGAAATTAAGGGGGTGGCAGTGGAAAGAGTCAAAAACACCAAGTTCCTGAGGGTGCACCTCTCAGATGACCTATCCTGGTCGACTCATATTAGCCACACAGTGAAGAAGGCACAATGTCTGCACTTCTTACAGAAACCGAGGAAGGCAAACCTGTCTCAGCCCATCCTCAAAGCCTTCTACAAGGGGACCATTGAGAGCATCCTTTCAAATAACGCCGTTGTTTGGCATGGTAACTGCAAAGCTTCTAACCGCAAGACTCTCCTGAAGGTAGTGAGAACAGCAAAAAAAGTCATTGGTTCATGGCTCCCATCCATGGATGATCTGCATGAGACTCGGTGTGTGGGAAGGGCTAGGAAGATAATTGACAATCCCACTCACCCTGCCCATGAGATGTACTTCCACCTCTCCTCGGGCAGGCGGTATCACAGCTTACACTGTAAGACTTCTAGCCTGAACAGGAGCTTCTTCCCTCTATCCATAAGGCTGCTGAACTTGAATGCCAGGCATGACAGTGAATAATCAGATCAATATGCTACTTGCTGTGAAGTATCATCTATAGAAAACTCTGGCAAATTGCTTCAATAACTGGTATGGTTAGCCTGATTTCTTATGCTATTACTTCCTTAATGTGCAATAGTCAGGAGTGAGTCACCACTCCATACATGTGCAATGTGAACATCAGAATATATCATACTACAACTGATGAAGTGTAATAGTCTAAGCAATCACAATGTGAAGTCATAGTCTTTGCAATACCTACTAGTATAATATTGTCTAATGTCTTCCTGTCTAATTGTGGTAATTTAAGTTGTTAATATTTTAATTATTACTGTATGTGCATTAGTCTTACTGTCAGTTAAACTATGTGCTCATTGTTATGTCTTACACGGGGATCAAAGCAACGTAATTTCATTCTGCTTGCACTGCTGTGTATATCTGAATGGCAATAAAGTTTACTTTGACTTTGACTTTGAAGCTATCTTATTTCACTATGTTGTTCATCTATTTAGTTGGTTTGACTTGTTTAACAATTGCACCTATAGCTGCTGTGTGTTTGAGATCTTACTCTGTTCTGCTTTTGAAAACACCAGGGGCTCTTCTTGGTGCATGTATAACCGATATTGTCTTAAGTGAAATATTAGTATGGTACTCTACCAGTAACAAGCTTAGATTATTGAATAAGTCAGGATAACTTACCATGATATTGTGTGTGTTGAGCATTGAATTTCCTGATTCTTGGTGAAGTGTTTATATCAGTTGTCCTGTTAGTAACTTACCACGATATTATGTGCGTGTTGAGCATTGTATTTCCTGATTCTTGGTGAAGTGTTTATATCAGTTGTCCTGTTAGTAACTTACCATGATATTGTCTGTGTTGAGCATTGCATTTCCTGATTCTTGGTGAAGTGTTTATATCAGTTACCCTGTTAGTAACTTACCATGATATTGTATGTGTTGAGCATTGTATTTCCTGATACTTGATGAAGTGTTTATATCAGTTGTCCTGTTAGTAACTTACCATGATATTGTATGTGTTGAGCATTGTATTTCCTGATTCTTGGTGAAGTGTTTATATCAGTTGTCCTGTTAGTAACTTACCACGATATTGTCTGTGTTGAGCATTGTATTTCCTGATTCTTGATGAAGTGTTTATATCAGTTGTCCTGTTAGTAACTTACCACGATATTGTCTGTGTTGAGCATTGTATTTCCAGATTCTTGGTGAAGTGTTTATATCAGTTGTCCTGTTAGTAACTTACCACGATATTGTCTGTGTGTTGAGCATTGTATTTCCTGATTCTTGATGAAGTGTTTATATCAGTTGTCCTGTTAGTAACTTACCACAATATTGTCTGTGTTGAGCATTGTATTTCCTGATTCTTGGTGAAGTGTTTATATCAATTGTCCTGTTAGTAACTTACCACAATATTGTCTGCATGTTGAGCATTGTATTTCCTGATTCTTGGGGAAGTGTTTATATCAGTTGTCCTGTTAGTAACTTACCACGATATTGTCTGTGTTGAGCATTGTATTTCCTGATTCTTGGTGAAGTGTTTATATCAGTTGTCCTGTTAGTAACTTACCACAATATTGTCTACTTGTTGAGCATTGTATTTCCTGATTCTTGGGGAAGTGTTTATATCAGTTATCCTGTTAGTAACTTACCACAATATTGTCTGCGTGTTGAGCATTGTATTTCCTGATTCTTGGGGAAGTGTTTATATCAGTTGTCCTGTTAGTAACTTACCACAATATTGTCTGTGTGTTGAGCATTGTATTTCCTGATTCTTGGTGAAGTGTTTATATCAGTTGTCTTGTTAGTAGCTTACCACGATATTGTCTGCATGTTGAGCATTGTATTTCCTGATTCTTGGGGAAGTGTTTATATCAGTTGTCCTGTTAGTAACTTACCATGATATTGTCTGCGTGTTGAGCATTGTATTTCCTGATTCTTGGTGAAGTGTTTATATCAGTTGTCCTGTTAGTAACTTACTACGATATTGTCTGCGTGCTGAGCATTGTATTTCCTGATTCTTGGGGAAGTGTTTATATCAGTTGTCCTGCTAATAACTTACCACAATATTGTCTGTGTGTTGAGCAGTGTATTTCCTGATTCTTGGTGAAGTGTTTATATCAGTTGTCCTGTTAGTAACTTACCACGATATTGTCTGTGTGTTGAGCATTGTATTTCCTGATTCTTGGGGAAGTGTTTATATCAGTTGTCCTGTTAGTAACCTACCACAATATTGTTTGTGTTGAGCATTGTATTTCCTGATTGTTAGTGAAGTGTTTATATCAGTTGTCCTGTTATACTTCCCAGCAGCAGGAGTACTTTCACAACTATTTCAGCATGTGAAACATACATACTGACATTACTTAGAGATCTGTTAAGGTTTTTTGTGATTAAAACCATTCCCTCATAAACATGCATGCTGTTTTTGTGACCATTTTGTGTACTGTCATCTCTAGCTTCTTTAATATCATCAGATCTACATTTTGATCAGCGTTAGTCTGTACACATCTGTAAATCATTATGCAACTCGCAGTTAGTACAGACATTTAAGGCTATGAACTGTTAACACAGTGCTTCCAGTGGTCTTGGGTTTGAATCACTTATACATCACTTGCGGATCATTAAAGCCAATAACTCTGCTGGTGAAGCACTATTCTCTTGCACCATAGCCAAATTATGGAACTCCCTCCCACCCACAATTACCTACATACCATCATGCACTCACTTCAAAATTTTACTAAAAGTGCACCTAAAAACATGCTGGCTATGCCCTTGCAACTCCCACTCTAATATCACCCTCCCCATCCAACCACTACCTTTCTTTCCACTCCACTAACTACCTTGATTATAGCAAGCTCAGATGCTCATAAGCCAGTACTTATTATACAGCAGGATCTTCTTCTTGCAACATTTGTTAATGTCTGTTATGTATTTCACAGATAAAGATTCTAGTTGTCTACTGATGTACTATGTTCTTCATCTGTAAATATGTTGTAAGTAATTGCTATGTAAATTGTTAATCACTATGTAATCCAATGTAACTACTGTCTGTTTATTTTAACTGTGGAGCTTTTCTCCCCGGGCCTCCGCTGAAAATGGACCTACGTCCAGTTGGACACTCCCGGTTAACAAATATAAATAAATAAATAAACAAATAAATAAAAATAAATAAACTTTTGTCTATGGTGTGACTCAGCAAATCACTTAAACAGACAGCGCTCACCGGCTGAGTCTGAAAAAGGTACATGTGGATCAGTGCTTTACTTTGGCTAACAAATACAAATAGATAAATGACTAAAAACAAACACACTGCTCAATATGAATGCTGCAAAGAATTTCACAAGCATTACAACACACTATATTTGGTTGCTTTAGGTGCTTCTCCAAGGATACTGCCATGAGCATCAACTTGTATTTTCTATACTTGTACTCTCAGAATCTCACAGTGATTAAAGAAATCAATAAGACTGCATCCACCTAGCTGTGCCATGTGCCTTACCACCATGTACTCAATGTCTGGTGGGCAGCTGTGCTGTATCACACCAAACACACCATCAGTAGGTGATGTGGAGGATATCACAATATATGATCTTGACCTACATGCTCTATGGGGTGTATTCAAAGTGGAAGTAAATGAATGGTGGTCATGGAAATGGTGTCAGTCTTGGCGTCTTGAGGTAGGCCACTATCCTGCAGTGGCTATGAGAGCACCCATGTGCTTGTCGAACATGCCAATCATTTTGACAATACCCTCATGTAGGTCACCCCACAGGCTGTACGGAACACTTAACACCTCTGCCGTGCAGGAGGTAGTGGTGGTGACATCTGCATGTGCCGGGATGGCAGCCCTGCACATCCATTGTGCAATTCTCATTATCATACCCATTTCAGGGAATGAGTTGGAGCCGTGGCTGTGATAGCCACCAGCCCACAGCTCCTGACTACAGTCCCCATGGTGTAGCACCACTGCCCTTTGCAAATGCATGGGCAGGGTACAAGGGTGGTCTCTGAGTAAGGGTGCCAGGCATGACTTGTCCTTCCACAGACTTTGGAGGTGCGGGCAGGTTCCAGAGACAGCAGAGCAATGTCACAGGACACAGTAATCTTGTGACCGTCACATTTAAGTGTGGATCTTGCTGTGGATATACAGGATCATGTCAATGACCTTGCAAGGGACCTAATGGGCTGCCTGTTGAGGTCACAACCTGCATTCACATCTGCCACCATTTCATGATGTACACACATTCACAAAAGGCCAGTCACTTTTGTCTAAGTCCAGAATCTGCTATTCATACCCACAGAGGAATTGAAGTTACACATTTGTCTTTAATTGGGACAAATTTTCTAAGTGCCTCCTCTCCTTAAATGCCATGCATCTATCTGATTGCTGATTAGCTATGATCAGTCACAAAATATGCACAGCATAACCTGTAGTGGTTAAATATCCATGTGGTAGCTATGCCACTATAAGGTGCCACACCTACAATCTCCAATGTCACAGGACAGTTACCTACAGCACTTTAGTGGGCTAGCATGGGGATGGACAGTGTTGTGACATGTGCCTTGAGAGCATCCTATATTTTCCTGTGCTGAAGAAACCACAGTCATTGTATGCACCATGTGTTCACCCTGCCCAAGATCAGTTATCCAGCATGCCAACTCCACCTCACCTTGTCACTTAGGTTCTATATCTGATCCATAAAGATAGATGTTATGCATTCCACCAGTTACCTGTCTCAGCTGCATACCAGGCATCATTGTGCACCTCAAGCAGCCACAAAACCAACAACTTGGTGGGCTACTGCTGCCTGCACCTTAACCCCATCCTCTTTCATTCATTGTTGTAACCCTTGCTTGCTATGCTTCCTCCTGTATCAGCAGGTAGCTATGGAGCAACACCCCCCCCAAATAAAATGGTATTGCAGTTATCTTGTTATCCCCTCTCGCCTATTATACCCTTACCCCAAAGGATGTTCCCTATTCCTGTAATCTGCAGGCCACTTTACGTACCAACTGCAGATATCGATCTCAAACCTCCTTGTACCCCCCCATCAACAGGAATCTGTAGAGCATCCCCCCACAAAAGCAAACGATTACTACAGTTATCCAGTCACTCTCCTCACTTGCCACTATCCTATGCACCCCTACTGCAGCATCTGTAGATCAGTCCTTTCCTCTATATTCCAAAATAAAATGTCATGGTGCAGTAGTTAGCATTGTCACCTCACAGCAAAAGGTTCTCCAGTTCAATTCTCGGCTGGGGTGCATTCTGTGCGGAGTCTGTATGTCCTCCATGTCGTCACACGAGTTTCCTCCGGGTGCTCTGGTTTCCTCCCACATTCCAAAGACATGCAGTAGGTGGATTGGACTCTCTAAATTGGCCGTAGGTGAGAATATGTATGCGAGTGAGTGGAACAAATGAATTACCGTGGCAGGGCTAGCCACCCGGCGGTATAAACTTTGGCTCAAGATGATTGTCACTGCTGAAGTGACACCCTGACCCCATGTACAAAAATGGGAAAAAGGGTTGAGGATGGCTGGATGGAATTTTGTCACACTTGCTATTCTTGAAAGGGTTACCTCAGTATTGCAATGAGCACCACAATGGCCTTGGCAGGTTTTATCGAGCAGTTTTAAGGCTCATGGCATGACAATTATGTTAATGAAGCAATTTAAAGAACATGACTGTGAATCACACATTTAATGCAATGGATTCATTTCCACATTGCACAGTGAGGATTATACCTGTCTTTGAAATTAAGAAGTGATCTGTGTATGTTAAGGCAGGTCCTTCACTTCTCTGGGGCCATGAGTCTCTTAATCAGCTGTCTGGGTCCTAGAGATTCTGTGGCACAACTATAGTTGCCAATGTGCTTTGTATGGGGCCAATATCTTTAGGCGTAATCATTTCCCCACCAACTTAGTGGCATAATGATAGGCAACCTGTGACTATATGGTGGTATTGAGAATCATCACACTGCCCCGCCACCTGTTAATGAGAATCATGTGACACCTACAATGTACACTGACTGTGTGTGATATGCACACTGAAAGCATCCTGTACCATTTTCTCTTGGACAGCAACTGTGAACTGTCCATGACTTGTAAAGGGGCTGAATCTCAATGGGCACTCTTAAATCTTTCTGTACTTTCTGCATAAGGACTACCAGTAAAAAGTGGATGGATGCCTGCTACCAACTACACACTTGGTCTAATGAACAGTACCAACACTGATAAAGTAACTTACAGAGGTGCCATCATGACCTTTTTAGCCAGTGGGAAAAGATGTTAGAGAGAGTGAGCCAGAGTTCGACAGTAAGTAGCATTGATTAGTAGAGGCCACCCTCTCTGCAGGGTAATAGAGATGGTCCAGCAAGGGACAGCTTTAAAGGTTCCCTGGTAGCCTGTGGTGTTAGTGTTTGGTGTGTCTGCTGTGTGTGTGTGTGTGTGTGTGGGGGGGGGGAGCAGAGACTGATTTCTAAAATATAAATTTGTTTCCATAACTACTGTGTAACTTCAAAATCTAGTATTCATAGAAAAATACCTGCCAAAAATGTACAAAAGTTTTAAAGTACATATATATATATATATATGTGTATATATATATATATATATATATATATATATATATATATATATACAGTTTAATTGTATTCAAGAGTGTTAAAATGAGCATTAAGCAAAGTTTGCAGTGAGAATAAAAAGTGTGTTCAGGTTTTTACATGTATATTCTGTGAATTGTAATATACTGCTGTGTCTTTAAGCAATCCCACAATGCATTAAGTATGGTGTGTTAGTTGTGGAGTTGGAGATGTGAGATGAAGTTGTTAATTTTCTGCTGTGCTGCCATTTTGTGACTTACTAAAGTTATAGTTTTTTCTGTGATGAGGTTTATTGACATTCTCAACATCAGTCAACAAGATGGCTGAGTAACCTTTGTAACACATCGTGACAATTGCAGTGTAGGTCATCTTTACATGAATTCATCTTTATTACTGCTTTTACCTTCTGTGCTTTAATTTGTTTTTATTATTTTTGTGCTAATTATCTGCACTTTCTGTTGTGCAGTCCTATTGTTTTTCCAGCTTTTGTAAAATGAGACTACCTTTTTATTTTTACATCTGATGGCACATGGTACCAATTTTATATGATTTTATGTTAGTATTACATATTTATTTATTTATTTGCAGTTGTTTAACCAGGATAGTCCAGTGGGCCCAAAGAACCCGTTTTCAATGGAGTCCTGAGGAGAAAAGCTCCACATACAGATTATACAAAGATTAAGTTCCACACATAGATTACATGAAGATTACAGAGAGTAACATTATACAATTTCTGGTTATAAACAAGTCAAATATATTTTAATCAAAAGTAATAAATGCAATAGTATTAAAAGTAGATTTTTTTTTTTTTTTTTTTGTGGGATAGGTAGTTAGATGCAGTATATTGCGTCTAGAGTGTGCTGCCTTGTAAATACATAGCATTCTCACTGCTTGTCTGCATGCACAAGTGTGTATAGAAAAGTAAATCATTGCTTTTACATCTATTTGAGATTTATAATATGGTTATTACATAATGTGGTAGTTGACTTGGTAGTCTAACAAGTACACGTGCTACTTCTTAACTAGTTATTAAACCACTAAAATGGACCTCAGCTTGGTAAAATTAATTTTCTAAAAAAATGGTGATAGTTTCAGGTTTCTTGAAGCATTGCTTTGCCTAAAAGAAAGAAACAGTAGTGCCAAATCATTTGTTTGGTATATTTAACTATTCCTATAGTCATTATGCACATCCTAGTTTAGCTCTATATTGCTAACAGTTTTAAGCCCAGAAATTATCAGTGCTGTCAAGAATCCTGGACCAGGGACATAAGTTTTGACTATATCTTTTTTTAATTTTGGTTCTATTACACATAATAATAGGGATTCCAGAAATTTCCAAAATTCCCAGATACCTAAAAATGAATACAGAAGCATTGTTTTTCTGGCATGTGGCCACAAGGTGGTAGTGTTCACACACAATATAATGACAAAGATAGCTAGTCGGACTCCTACATTGTTGCTCAATGCTCAGTGTATGTGTTAGGTAAAACAAGACAGGCTTGGCTTCTCTCCCTTACCTCTCCCATGCCTGTTGTATACTGTTTTCCTTACATGATTACTTTTTTTTTTCTTTCAGCCTTTTTATGAATCTGTCCTCAGAAAGGCAATGGAAGGATATAAAATTACAAATGGCTATCTCAGAATAAAAATGCAAACCTTCTTGGAGAAATACAGGGAGTAAAGCTCCTCTGTTTTGTTTCACAGTTCATAGGTTCAAAGGTTCATACTAGGCTATCTGCCCTAGGGCATTTATAAGCCTAGCCAGAGTGTGTTTGGCTTTCGCCACCCATTTTAAATTAATTTTGCTATGCCCTTTTTCGAGGTTAGTATACTGTGCCTCGGTCTAACAGTGACACAGAAGTGATACCCGGGGTAAACCTACGATCTCCCATCCACTCATCAAGATTCCTCTTGAAGAGAGTCAATAAGGGACTCTGCCTAACCTGGACTGGGATTTTATTCCAGAGTGAAGGGAGCCTCTGGGTTATGAATCTGTCCCTCCAGCATGTCCTATTTATTTCAGTGCTGAGGTTCAAGTCTCTCGAGCGCGTAGCTCGATGGGATTTGGATTTTCTGAGGTGCAGCATATCCATTAATTCCAGGTTGGACATGGCTTTATACATCAGGCACAGATCGCCTCTGAGCAGGCAGTATGCCACTGAGTAGAGCTGGAGTTTCTTTAACCGGGCAGCATATGACATCTGTTTGAGCCCTTTGATCCTCTTGGTGAGGTACTTTTGGGGTCTTTCCAGTTGCTGCAGGTGTCTGGTAAGGTACATCCCAAAAGGGGCATTGTACTCAATTATGGGCCTTTAAGGGATGAGTAAAAGAGGCACGATGACCTCCCCTGATCTAGATGTGAATCCCTTCATGATTAGGTGGGCTATATAAAATGTTTTTCTAACCACTTTGGCCACGTGGTTGTCAAATGAGAGATTGCTATCAACTTGGGTCCCCAGGTCCCTAATTACTTCTTCTGTACTTAATGGATTACCACCAATGTGATAATTTGTGGGCACTTTGTTTTTGCCAAAGGGGATGACTATACACTTTTTGGCATTTAGCTTGAGGCCATGGCTCTGGCACCAGTTGTCTGTTTCTATGAGGCCCTTTTGGAGGATGCTTGTGTCGGCTGGAGAGTCGATTATGGCGCCCAGTTTGCAGTCATCTGTGAACTTGGTCAGCCACAGTCCTTCTGTGTTGGCCTGTACCTCCGAGAAATATATACCGAACAAGAGAGGTCCCAGGACTGAGCCTTGTGGGACGCCACTTGTAACTGGTTTGGAGTCTGACATGGCTCCAGCAATTCTAACCATGTGGGTTCTGTCCTTGAGCCAGTTTGCACCCCATCTAGTGACATAGGGGTTTATATTTAAGCTGGTGAGCTTATCTATAATGCCCGAGTGGGGTATTGTATCGAAGGCTTTTGCAAGGTCCAGGTAGGCTGTGTGGACCACCTTCCCCTTGTCAATGGCCTTGGTGACTGTTTCAAAGAAATCGACCAGGTTTAAGAGGCAGGATGTGCCCTTCACAAAGCTGAACTGGGTAGGATCCAGTGTCTGTAGGTCCCCAATATCTTTATTTATGAGGTCCATGATGATCCTTTCCATAGCTTTGCAGACCAAGCTAGTCAGGCTTATGGGGCGATAGTTTCCAGGATCCGTTGAGGCACCACCTTTGTGGAGAGGGACCACTGTTGCTGTACGAGGCAAGGCTTAAAAGGACCATGAAAAATGTCAGTTATTAATGACAGACAGGCTCTGTTTATTCAGAAACTTGATGGAAGAATTGGTCTTTTAAGATTTTTTTCTAAATAGTTCTACATTTTTATTTTAATATTTGACATTAGTATATAGCACAAAACATAGATTTATTGTGGGAACCTGAAATAATGTTTTAAGCAGAATCATAGATATTCCTGAAAGTTAGGGATACCCAATGGGTTTGTTGGGGGGGGGGTTTGTTAATTCCAGGAAGCTGGATTATATTACTTTATTCCTGCTGATAACACATTCTCTGTTTGTGAAGGAATCTGAGGGACATAGGGCATGCGGAGGTAGTGAAACTATATAGTCTGTGCTCAGAATGGGACCTTATTCACGTACTCACTCAGCTTTAAAAGGGGTAATGACATCTTCTGATCTGTCTACATAAAATGAAGTCTGTCACTGTGACTGTTGTAGACTTGGTGATGGCACTACTATGACCATCACTAAGCAAGAACTAGATGTCACTGGGCCATTTTGGGAATGTACTAAAACCATCCTACTAGGGGTTGGGTCAGAGCATGTCCTAATAGTAGTGTGTGTGTGTGATGGAGGTAGTAGTGTATGCATGTTTTAATAAAAGGATTCCACAAATTGCATACCTTTATCAAATGCTCTGTAGAAATGTCGATAGCATTATTGCATGACAACCCCCACTAGTATTTCTCATTTGTATACTGCAGAAGAAATTCCCCATATTAGCATGCATTAGTTAGATTATACCACTGTGAGACCCGTGCTTCAGCAAGGAGCTTCTGTCACTTGGCCATCTTGTGTTTTGTGTGTGTCTGTGTTTGTGTTTATATATAAGTATGGGTTGTAGACAACTCACTGAAATCCCACTTGACTGAAAAACAATTTAATCAAAGTCAAAATAAATGAATATATGATACAATCGAAAATACCAAGGGCCAAAGTATTAAAAAATACTTATACTTTATGTAGGGGGTAAGTCCCCAGCACCCTCATGTGGGGAGCTTTGCCTTACCTTTACATATACTAAAAAAAAAAATTAAAATAACACACACAGGGAATCATTTACAATGCACATATACAAACCAGATCAGCAATGATTATGGACAGGTTTTCTTGAGCGCCAAGCTTCTTTACACATATCTAAATATTTCTGCTTCTGTATTACATAACTGCGTCTAGTTATACCACATTCAATAAAATAGACTTTCAGACAAATTGTCATTGAGTGAAACTGACTTTCAGTAATTTGTACTCACTGATCCCTCATTCATTGACTTTGTTGTTCGATAACATTATATATAATCACACGTATATATGGTCTTTTTTATTTCCCATCACCTACCATTATTAGTTTTTTTCCTGGTCATACTGGCACATGTACAGTTTAGGAAGCACAGGGATACATTGAAAGTAGGCTTCTATGGGCACTCCTGATTGCAGGTCCATACTGGGCTTTTGGTCATCTAATCCCCACTTGGAGGTGACGCAACCTAAGGGATTTCTTCTGTCTTTCATTCAGGTTGTTCCAAGGGTTCCACTCTGATGTCAGGTTTCTTATTTTAGGGCCCTGAGTGCTAATGTGAGTTCCATCTGCAACAAGCCCAGGGTTGGCTCTGACCTATTTTGTGATGCTGACCTTGATTTTATCTTTGATATATTGTCCATTGCCCACTTTGGCCTCCATTTTGTGGCTGCATTTCCACTGGTAAAATTGCTTTGCCTAAAATAAACAGGGACAAGTCCTTTGTTTGATGTATCACTTCACAATGCAAAGGAATTGTACAATACCCTAGATGTGGATTGACTGGCTATGGGATTTCTGTTTGTTCCATCTCCAGATTTCAGTTGCCCCACATTCCACTAGGGATTAATTAATTTGTACTTGCTCTTGCTGCAGGAGCAAGTTATAGATTTTTTTCTCATCTATTGTCCACCTGGTTATGTTAGGATATTCCTCCATTTTCATGTTATGTCACCAGAATTTAGCAGGCCTGGACAAGTTTTTACATCCACATGAATGATACAATGCTTTTTCTTGCTAAAGAATTCCTCTGCATTACAAAGTGATTATATTTGCTCAGGCCATTACCTCTCAAAGCATAGTGGAATATACGCTTGACTTAATCTTCCTATTGAATGTGATGGCTTTTGACTTGGAGGTAAGGCCAGTCTTATGGTTTAATTATTTCCTGGTTTGATTTATTCTGGTGCTACCTCATTTTAGACCCCCCCTGTCCCTCATGTTGACCTGAGAAAGTACCATAACATTTGTAAGATGATTGATTTTGTTATTCCTTCAGTTTTCCCTGATGACTTGACTGCTTTGATAGATGGTTATAAACCTTTGTCTAATGCTCTAGCGTGGTTATCCATAAGTTGCACACACTCTATCTAACAGAGAGCATGCAAGGCACGGTTTGAATCTGAGCTGTGGTGCTTGTAGCAGAAGTGCAAAGATGGCATGTGGGTCTCTGAAGTGCCAGACTTGACCGAGACAGAGGCAACAGTTGGCAGTTGGCATTGGGCTGAGATCTCTTACAAAAAGGCTGCATGTTTGTGTACAGAGGGCTTAGTAGCGGCAAATTTGTTGGCCATGATCTTTTGGGAGCATAAGCTACCTCATGCTTGCTGGGCCTTTTCTTCTCCTCAGGGTGAGAAGGCTGTTCAGTTTTGGCTGCCAAGTTTACCACTATAAGATCTACTTTTATACTGGATTTAAGGTGTGTCTTATTCTTCTTAGTTCTTATTTCTCCTTCCAGGATATTAGGTGTTCCTGACTGTGACTTCAAGCATGGTCTACTAAGGTCGGTAGGTCAGACCCTTCCCTTCCAGGTTTGAACTTGCAATCCTTGATGTGCTGGCTGAAATATTTACCGGGTATTGTTGCCCTGTCATTGCTCTCAGACTTTTTTCAATTATCTTGAAGAGACCGTTACCCTGTTCCTCGGGAAACCATCTCTGAAATGAAATATTTCCTATAACACTATCCATTTCTATTATGATTATGTTTTTTTTTTTTTTAAATTCATGCTAGTCTAAATGCTGGAACTTAAGTAAAAGTGCGGCAAGTGTCTGTTTCAAGTAAATGTTTAAAATATGCATCCACAGTAATAGCTTGCTGAAATATTTTTCATCATCAGATGCAACACAGTTTTCATGTTTTGAACAGCTATTAATCTTTTGGTATATATGGAAGTCAGCAGTAAACAGATTATTAAGTACTAGTATCTATATTTTGATGACACATTATTTAATGTTGAAAGCAGCAAAAGGTTGGGATATTCCTTTCTAGAGAATTTCAAGTATAGTACAAAGCAAATTAACTACAGATGTGAATAATGCTATACAATTACTGCAGACTGTTAGCAGCCTTGTACACTCTATTAATCAAAGTTTCGTTATTATTCAGTGCAAGAACTATATAAAATGTAGTTAGTAAAGTAGATTTGTTGTTGAGGGACTTTAATAAATCTTATGTGGAAAAGACATGGGTACCCTTTTATGAGTATGCAAGCCAAAGTGGCAACAATCCAAATTCATAGGCATTGAAAAAGTCTGCTGTTCAGTGCATGAACAAACTTCATGTAGAGAATCCCACAGACGTTGGCTTGTTGGAAGATCCTATGCCTGCCAGCTGATGCAGAAAGTATATTAACCGCAGAGTGTTCAAAATCAGGTTTGAAATTCTCTTTATTAATTTATGGAATACCTTTTTTCAGGCAGTCTGTAAAGGACTGTTCAACCTAAACAGCTCAGTGTCAACTGTAGAATTGTTCCTGGACTTTCATGCAGGCTAGGCCACTGTTTTTCCCCCCAAGACAGCACCATACAGCATTCTGAGGAAGGGGTTCTAGCTTGTCCAGCTTGTTCAGTCACCCAAAAACATTTGTACTGCAGTGCAGTTTGACAGAGAAATGGAATCAATGGCTGCAGGAATTCAGTCTACACTATTTTATTTTCTCGATATGGCTAAAAAATCAAATAGGTACAAGTGACAGCTTGTCTTCAACTAGAAAGCAACAGACTGATTTGGCTATTAAGGACACTGTATTGTCAACCCAAAAACATTTGCTGTATTTTTGACACAAGATGACTGATGTCTATGTGACTGATGTGAGCCACAGAGCCATAGACTGACAGGCTGCTTCACATTTTAATCATGGCTACAAATCATAATTTGTCTTTGACATTAAAAATAGACAAAGTGAAAATCTGTGAGTGTGAGCAGAGCAACAGAACTAACTAGTATACAAATGAAAAAAATATTTAAGATCTCTATGCTTATAAAATAAAAATTAAGCTAAAATCTGCTAATACTAGGTAGAATAATTCTGTCAGGACAGCAGATATGAAAAATGCTCCTAGCTTTATGGTAGCAACTAGAGCCACTAATATGTTTGAGCATACCGATGCAAGTAAAACTGAGAAGCATTCAGCTTAACAACAGTCATTTTAAGGTATAGTTAGCAACTTAAAATGCTTTTCCAGCATTCAATACAGAATGCAGGCTATGTGAACTCCCTAAACATTTTTTAAGTTTTTTGAGTCTGGAGAAAAGGAAAAAAAATGCTAAGAAATAATTTGCAAGTAATTTGATGTCAATAAAACTAATGAACATTTATTCATTCACTTAACTAGCTGCCTGAGTCAGGTAATTCATAAATTTAATTGATATCTGTGTGGAAATTGTATGAGTCATTATTTAGTGTGGCAAGTGTGTTATAACAATCACTAGACTGTGACATTGTTTCATGAGAGACTTTTCCTGTTTATTAAGTATGGTACTGAAGCAAAATGTGACAGTATAATTAAGAATGCATTTAGAGAACACGGCTTAGAGTCTAAATGTTTACTTTTGCATTATTTTTGTCAAAAACTGAAACTACTAGATAACAAAAAAATCAGTGTTTTGTGCTTAAAACATTGGGCAGGATTCATGAAGCCTCCATGTAAGAGTTACAAGGCTTACACGGAGGCTGCAGTTAAATGGTGTGACGTCAGCTTGTCATGCATATGCATGAGGGCATGCTGAATCACACCTAAGGCTTACACGGTCCGTGGAAGACAGTAGGGGGCGTGTCCGTAGGCCGAGCCCTGCAAACGGACACGCCCCCAGAAGAGTAAAAGTCCCGAAAGTAAACCCCCACGACAGACCCCATGTAAATATGAATAAATACAACACAACACATGCCCCCACAGACTACGAACATAAAATGTACAAATGAACATCTTATAATTTTTTTTTAAATTGTAAAGATGTTTCCCCATGAGTGCGCTCGTTTGCGCGGGCGTGCCTGTAGCTTAGCCACAGTTAGCAGTCAGTGGAAAAGCATATAAGAACTAAATATACAAAGTAAGCCAAGAAGCAATAGCGTAGTGATAGAGACATCGGCTGAAGAGCAGGCAGTCATGGTTCGAGCCCCCCCAACATCAATTTTTATTTTTAGTGAAATAAGCACGAAGCAAGTCCCCGACATATATGTACACATATAAAATTATATTTTATGTAAAATGTAATGAAATGGGCCATATATTTTGAAGAAATTTGAGATAACAAAATAATAAAAAATGTCAGATGTGCCTATAGCTGAGCTACAGTTTAACAAGTTGAGTGCAGTGGTAGGTGAGCAGTGGTTTAACAGGTATAAAATGTGTGCCCGTAGGTGAGCAGTAGTTTAACAGGTGTAAAATGAGTGCCCGTAGGTGAGCAGTGGTTTAACACGCTGAAACTGTGTGCCCATGGCTGACTTGAGCGTAATATGCATGCTGACAGCCAAATGACGTGTAAACCAGCGTAACCCGTTTACGCGGAGCTGCGCGCCGCGCCAACAAGCTAACCGACGGGCAACGTTGAGCAAGCTGTAACAAAACTGCCTTTACACAGATACACATCCTAGCCTGTGTAGATAGTCATAAAATATAAAAAGCAGTGGCCAGCTTCGAACCCAGGATACCATGCACCATAGTCAAGGTACTGAACCACTAAGCCATGACAGCTATACTTAGAAATGCAGTAATAGCATATATATAGGAATGAATAGAAAGAGGAGCATGACAAAGCAGGTTTTGTGAAGCTGATACAATTCCAAAATGGCCAATCACAGATAAGTGCGGGAAAAACGGCATATATAAGCCCCATAGGCGGGAATACACAGCATAACCGATTGTAGAACCGACTTGCAGCCAGAATGTCAGGTGTAGGTGAGGGTAGTTGCATTCGAGCACAGAGGTGGGGCATTGAGGAGTCCAAATATATGGTTTGGCTCCTTGTCCACAATTATGAGGCCCAACTCATGCAGGGCCAGGTCCTGTGGGGAGCATATAGGGCTGAGGCATGGGACCGGTTGGCTCATGATCTCACCAGTGCCACAGGGATACCAAGGACTGGTGAGCAGGTCCATCACCACCATGCGGACCTGAAGAGACAGAAGCAGGACCAACTGAACCGTTGGATCCAGGAGGCCCAGCAAATGCCCAACGCCCCACTACTGAGTAAGTTACATGTAATTATTTATGTAAGAAATTAACCTAGCTGATATTATGGATATGTGTATTCCAATATTACTTTATTTATATTACAGCTGCAGGTGTCCGTTCTGCGAACCGTAGAGCCTATGGCAATAGGCTGGCATGGTTGTGCCACCAGGCAGGTCAGTAATCCTCTCCCTGTAACTGAAAATAAATATATAAGTATGACAGCTAGCAAAAGAGTGCAGTGTAGTCACTAATTAATAAAATGTGCAAGTAACAGTGTAAGAGGGTTTGCAAGTATTGCTTGATTACAAAAGTGTGATGCAGTCTGTAATCCAAACAGAAAAATGAAACAAGTCTGAAATAAAGATGTCCCACCTGTAATATAATAGTACATAACCTGCAGCAGGCTGAAAAGTACAGCTGCAGAAGCTGAGTAAAACACGTGTGAAATATATCCCTGTTGAAATACAGAAACATGACAGAAGTGAGACTGTTGGAAGGGATTGTTATAACTACAGGTAAAACATGTCAATAAAGTCTAGAATTAAGTACCATCCTGAATTGTAAAAATAAAACAAGTGAGAGAGTGTGAGAAAGAGTTATGAATCCACCAAGAAAGTAGTAATAACTCCTGAATAAAGTATACTGCAGTCAGTACAGAATGAAATGAATGTGACAAGCAGAACCAAACAGTAACATGTGTTGAAAATGTTACTGCAGCTGGAATGTGTATCCCAAAATCTGGATATCTTGCTCTCAGTCTGCAATATGCAGATAGTATGGTTGTCTGAAATACCAAACATCCACAGTTGTCTATAGCTAAATAAAGCAAATGTAGCAGGGTGATGTAGCTGAACAGAGCCAGATATGAATGTGTATGAATAAAAATGAAAATGTATATTGATGTAGCAGTAACATTCCTATCACCAACTTGAAGTAGTTATCACATAGGAAACTGTAGGCAGAACTGTAGTGTGTATATATCTGCAGCTATTAGAAATGTACAGCATATGTATTGGTATTTGAAGTTGTTAATTAAATTTTCTTCACCCTACCCTATAACCACATATAATCCATTCCACGTGAAATTGGTATGTGCAATCACAATTAACACCCCTGGACATTTGTCCTGTTGGTTCATACATATTTGCATGTACGTTGATGCATCTGCCCTGTTCATACATCCAAACCTGATGGCCTGTTGCCATCAATCAACCATGCATGTTGTTGGACTGTGTATTGCTGTTCAAAATATGCATGTGTTATGCTTGCTGTTCAATGGTTTGAATATCTGGGTATTTGGTTAATGGGAATACTAATGCATGCTGTTACAACTAATTATGAATGGTATTGTACGTTACTAACCCAAACTATCATGGCATAATGCAAAACATAGGACGACAGGGAAGGCGGGTTCCAGCGGACCCACCTCTCCCTCCTCAGCTGGCGAGTGCACCTGGCAGTAGTGCCCAGGCTGGACCCTCCTCTGGTGGCCCTGTGCCACCTGCGGGTGGAAGTGCTGCAGGGGACGGGGCTCGTCCCCCCTCTGCAAGTGTGGCCAGAGGAGAACATCCACTCACCCTCCGTAGTGTCCGGACTGTGGTGCGTAGGGAGATCCGGGAAGCTGTTCTTGGGCCCCTATGCCAGCTTGAGGCACAGGTGGCACAATTAACGGGTGTGCCTGCTGCCCGGCCTACACAGCTCCCAGCACAGCTCTGCTCTGGGCCGTGAAGGCACAGTGGCAACTGCCCATGGGTGGGGATATCAGTTCCACTGTTGCCATCTGTGGGCTCATGGGCTCTAGATATCCAAACATCCATCCCCATCAATTGTGTAACCCCCCCCCCACATGTGTCATACACCGCCCCTGTATGCGTCTTGTTTGTCTTGTCTGTTAACCTACCCAACCTACCTCCCCAGCTATACCGACTTCCTGTACCTGACATACCGCTCTCACCTGAAAAAAAAAAAAAAAAAAAAGGCACTCTGTACTCACAAAAAAATTATGCCCCGTACATAGCTGCCCATTTCGCACACATGTCTGCTGGACATGGAAACTGTCAATTACAATTGGCTGTACAACAAGTATTATTGTTGTCCTTACACATCGCTCAGGGGTGGAAGGTTTCAAATGTCACACCAAATTACAAACATATGCACAGCTGTTGCTGATGAAGAAATGGGCAGCTATGGGCCTTACCTACATCCCTCCTGCAAAACCCGAGCTTGTTTCCCTACTGTCTTGCCCACTTTGTGACCCCTTTTTCACCACTTTCCTGTCTCCCCATTTTCATTTCTTTCAAAGAAATTAGTGTGGGTGTGCACAAGAGTAAGCACTTTTAAGCGGTTGTAAGCGGGTGTGCGCGGAGCTGAATGCCAGTGCGCATGCGTGAGCTCCGCACAAACCAGCGCTAACCTGGTTACAACTGCTTAAAAGTGCCTTAGTCACTCTGAATGACAAGGCCTGTAGTCTGCTCAAAAGCAAAATAAAATCCCACTGTCAGTCCCGAACCCAGGACCTTGGAAACAGTAGTCTGCATGACTTACCACTAAGCCATGACTGTTATATAAGAACATTGTGCTACAATAAATATATCATGTAATAGTAGGAATGAATGTAAAGGGAATAGTCTGACTTGAGCCCAGAGTGATTTGCCAGAAAAAGCTGTTTATGAGATATGGACCAAAATATGAGGCAAAAATGTGGACAACCTGGAAATATCTGTACACTTGAGAGGTCTGACACTGCCATATTTGACTAGTTAAGAGCCTAGACATAGCAACAGTGACTGAGTTACAGGGATGCCCCACAGACTCCCTGTGAAATGTACACACAGTAGGCAGAAAGGTGTTACAACACATGCAATGGTAACTATGAAGTACTGAAAGTATGCACCACTTGCATGTCGGAAATAGTGTAGTAATACATATGCTCATGCTAACCCACAGTCACAACTGCAGAATACCAGGCAATTTAATGGGTGTACCCCACTGATATGTACCATTCCATGAGGCAGATAAAAGATGCACCTGAGAGTCTCTGGGGCCTGCTCAGCAGCATACTGAAATACCCTAATAGATGTCAAGGCCCACACCATGGCCAGACCACACTGCATGCAGTAACACCCTAGCAGATAAGCAAGCATTCCAAGGTGTGAATGTACATGGAAAATAGGAAAGCCACAGCAACAGACTACAGTCAAGACACCTAGCAGGCATACAAGTAGTGAATGTAAAGGGCAAATATTGAAGCCATAGCAACAAAGTGCAAGAGCCACTGCTATATACCAGTTACACCACATGTCCCACAGGAAAGCACATACACCCACATTAACAGTAGTAGTAGTCTTAGGTGTCAGTGTACATACACACTTAGTACAGGAAACTGGATAAATGAATGGAGAAATGTTAATCTACAACACAGCCAGAAATATGAGAGAGATACTAACCTTTACACTCACAGAACAGTGTCCACAGCATACCAGCATGGTCCCTGCCCTTAAATTCTGAAAGGGCTACGCCTATCTCACATACCTTTTTATAGCACTGTCCTGGAATCACAGTGAGAACTGCAATCAGTACACAACTGGCTGCATGCAATTAGCAAATGCTGGCTAACAATTGGTGCAGAGGCCATCACATGAACATATGCAGATACCTACAAAAGCATGCTGTACTCCCAGTCCACACATGCAATACTTTCATTGCACCCTGTGGAGGTAGGGAGAGACAGAGAGAGAGAGAGAGAGAGAGAAAAAAAAAACATACACAAACAAAACCAGTCATCAAAACCCACTCGAAAGCTGACAACTGCCAAATGGAGCAGCAGGACACCAAACCAAACAGCAACGCAAGCAGCTGTGACAAACACAGGTAATGTAAAGTAATACTTTAAAAGTCTACATACTGTGAACCCTCCATATGTGTCATTGGTCTGTATCCATATGTATATGAAGATGTGCATAGGGCAGGGGACATACAGCAACTATCAGTGAAGGCTGTACATACATATGTATGTGAGGGCATCTATGTGCACATATCAATGTAGGTTGAATGTAGGTTGTAGTGCAATGTACAAAGTAGGTTTCACAGTTATGTATGTTTAGCAGTATGTTAGTGTATGTATACAGTTTTGTAAACAAACATGTTGATATACCCATCTATCATATGGATACGTATGTATGTCAATATATGTTTGTATATATATATATATATATATATATATATATATATATATATATATATATATGCATATATGTATACATACATAGAGAGGGATGTAGGAATACATAGACAGATGTAGATAGAATATGTAGAAACATATATATGTAATACACACATACAGATATAGATATATGTAGATACATATACATAGACAGACAGATCTGACTATCTACAGATATGACTGTATATGACGATCTCACACTCCCCTGTCCCACCCCTCTGTCACTCTCACCCCCTCTCTGTCACACCCCCCCACTCTCTCCATATCTATAGCAATATATGTACATCGATATATATATATATGTGTATATGTATACAGACATATATATATATATATATATATATATATATATATATATATATATATATATATATATATATATATAGAGAGAGAGAGAGAGAGATGTATATGTATTCTGAGTGAGGCACATGTGTACAAATGTATTGCAACAGGTGCCTGGTGACAAAGGCATGGAGTGAACACCAGTGTCGAAACTGGAGTACCATACCCCATTTCAAATCACCTACACCAGTAACCACCAGATATGTGATTGGCTGCCCACCACTGCATGTGTCAGGGGTGAACAGGGTCATAAATGTATACAATAGTCCCCCCAATAATAGTCATAGTGGCGCACTATTCCTGGAATACCTGCACATGGTATGTGTCAGCAGACATGGTGTGTCAGCTATGGACATGTAGATCAGTGTACCCCTCCACACCACCCAATGGCTGCCACGGTATGTACCTCACATGACAGCTACAGATATGGAGAAGGACACAGTGACATGTACAACACTGGGACAATGCACTCAAACACATTACCAATGCACAGTGACTGACAACACCACAGAGTACACACATACTACCCACATAGAGGTTACCACTCCTGGATTTACATACTTAAGTCACACCCATGACAGATGTCCAACAACCATAGTAACACCTCACACCATCTACAACCTAAATGACTGCTGTGTGTCATCTGTGACACCACAGTAGAGAGCACATGGTGAAGGTACAGGTTCCTACCCATAGATAAGACATACCCTGCAATAAACCACACAGCATTAAGAAGCAAGACTCCCCATGAGTACATGTCACACATACCCCTGCTGAATGTTAGTCAGATAGGTAATATGCCATATGAGTCACCCTGTGTAACTGTTTGACAGGAGCAGGTACCATCACATCACATGTGTCACAATGGTCAGGGTAGCAGAATAGTATGCTGCTGTAGTCTCAGGGGCAATAGCATATTGTATTGTGTTGTATTGTATTGGTATGTAGAGGTGCCTCCTTCATGGAGTGGAACCACTGCTGCTGTATGCCAGTGTACAGGTACATATCCTGTAGTCAGGCTAGTGTTACATGGCACTTTTATATGTGTGTTTAGCTCCTCTTGGAGTTCATGTAGCATGCAACCGGGGATACCATCAGGTCCCATTGATGCTGTGTTTTCTGCTTTTCTGAGGGTGGCTCTCACCTGGACATCTGTGATGGCAGGGAGGTTACAGTCAGCTGGGATAAGTATGTCTTAGTTTGGGGGAGAGGGAGGAAACTTGCACTGAACCTGTCTGCCACAATGTTGCCAATATCTGTGGGTTCAGTGAATTATTTGTTGTTGTGTACTAACTATGAGCATATTGGAGGGTTTCTGACCAGGATTCTAACATAACTGAAGAAGGCCTTGTGGTTATCTGTAGTGTCCCCGTTGATTTCCCTCTCAAAGTTGCCCATGGATGTTTGTATGAGAGAAAATACCTCTTTACTAGTGCTGATCAGACATGCCTTCCCTTTATGGAATTATGCTCTGTCTTGCAGTAGCTTCCATCTTTTGTTATACAATCTGTCTATGGCTGGGGTCCACCAGACAGGATGCTTTCCCTTTGTGGAGAGCGTCTTGGTCTTATATGGGATTGCATGATCCATGCATTCTCGGAGATGTCCGTAGAAATCATTTGTGAAGGAGTCAGCATTGTGGGTTGTGTCTTCCACTGGCCCAGTGGGCTTAAAGGATACCATGTCAGTGTTATGAAGTGTAAAGTTTGCATTTGAAATGTTATTCACTGTAGTCGTTTGTGCTGGTGGTGGAGGTGGGATATGTATATCCAGGGCAATTAGTTTGTGGTCAGCTCACAGTAGTTGATGATGTACCCCATACAGTACCTCGATACAAACCCCCAGAGTGAGGAGGTGCTTTGGACCTGAATCAGTGTTCTGACTGCTGGGGTTTGGTAGTATGTCGTATGGAGTGTGCCAGGTACTGTTGCACAGTTGTTGGCTGAGCACTGATACCTGGCCATTTACATGTGTATCCACCAATAGACAGACAGATGCTATATATGTGAGATATGTTGTATCACAACAGTCAAGTAGCATGTGTAGTATGTGTGCCAAATTCTGCTGACATATTTTGCTGATATCATGTTATTTCCTTTTTCAGGACCATGGCTCACCAGGGTACTCTGCAGCTGAGGATGAGGAAATACACCAGAGCCTGGTGTGGGATTATACAATACTCTTTTCCCGCACCAGCCAGAATCAGCAGGAGAGAGCTGCACTGTGGCAAGACCTGGTCCGTCGGGTAAATGACATAGGCACGCATAATAGGACATATGAGCAGGTACGACATCACTGCAGTGATTTAATCAGAAATGTCCGTCAGCGTGCGTCGGATATCCACAGGCAACAGGTTGCCACAGGTGGTGGGGTGGCTACACATCCCCCACTCACCAGACTGGAGGGACTACTCATAAGTGTTGTGGCTCCAGCCCGCCAACAACAACAACAACAGCAGCAGACCTGCATTATGATGGAGGCTGGAGCCACACAGCACCAAGACTATGAGCATGCAGGTAATATGCCATATGTATAGTTGACTGTTGTGTACACTGGTAGTTAATGCATGTGTGAGGTGTGTCCTTGGTTTGTATCTGTCATCATAGTATTTAATGTGCAAGTGTGATATTCTCAATATCAGCAGCTGACCTGTGAAAGGCAACTGTTGTACTACTGACCTGTATCATACTCAGTAACAATGGCACAGTTGTGCCCACTGACATTGATTTCCTCACTTCTGCAGGTCCCTCCGGTGTAACAGCAATGCAGCCTATCCATGCTGGTGAGTGTGTATTAACAATACCTTTAATATGTTTGATAGTAATAGTAATATTAGGCTCACTTAGTAGTGCTCTGTGTATGCATGCAGGTGTGTCTGTGTCTGTGTGTTGATATCTCGCTTACTGAGTAGTGTACAACTGTGTGCAAGTGTGCAACTGTGTGCAAGTGTGCAACTGTGTGCAAGTGTGCAACTGTGTATGTGTCCATGTGTCCATGTGTGCACGTGGGCACGTGTGCATGTGTGCACCTGTGCATGTGTGCATCACTGCTAACATTGTATAGACATTGTAAACTGTGTTTCCTGTTTCCCTCCCACAGGTTCTGGTGCTGCTCTGGTGTCATGCAGCAGGTAACCTGAATCAGGTGCCACGGGTACTGATAATGATGACATCTGTGTAATGGCACAGGAAGGTATGCCAGGGTCCGTCATTGGTCAGCCAATTGACAGTACACAGCTGTCAACCCCATCAATGCGCACAGTCATCCTGCCAATACACCCTTTGTCACCAATGTCCCTAGGTGATGGACAGGATACAGTGGGCATTGACCAGGGTAATGTGGTATCTGTGGCACATGCTTCCCCACACAGCAGCCATGGGCATGGCCCTGAGATGGTACCACACAGACAGATGTCCAGGGGTTCTCGTGGGAGCATCCGTGGGCATACTGCCCCTGCCAGATGTGCCCACAGAGGTTTTACAACCTCAGCTATGTTTCGGGCTGTCATGCAGGCACAGTCACGTATGGAATGGTACACCAGACAGGGTCTGAGGGAGCTGACAGCATGTCGCACAGCCATGACTGACAGTATGCGTGACATTGCGGCTGCCATCCGTAATTTCACCGATGTCATAGACAGACGTTGTGGGGACATATTAGATTGGTTCCACAACTACATGTCCATGAGCCAGGGCAATGGTGGATGGTTGAGGCATCGATGTGGGTGTATGCCAGCATCAGCAGCAGCTGGCAGTTGTCGTGGATGACAACAGGGCCGCGGCCACCCCCATAGTGCCAGCAGCAGCCCCAGCAGTGCTGGGTCTGTGCTGTCATCAGACCACCCCAGGAGACCACGTGCACGTGGCTCTGGACAGGCACGACAGGGATCTGTGTCCAGTCAATGAACACCTGCTTCTGATGACAGTACCCAGTCTGGATTGGTACCGGATACAGTCTGTAGCACCCCCTGCAAGGCACAGGTACCGTGTCCGTGGCCAGAGACACTGATCTGTATGACCTGGCAGGTACAGTCTGTGGCTGTCCACAAACACCGGTATATGGCAGCCATGAGGTGGAACTGTGTGCATCCATACACACATGCGAATTGACAACACCTAGGGCTACCGCATACACACACACACTGCATCAACATTGCCCCACCTTGTACTGCTGTCCCTCACCAACACACATGCACATATATGTCAATTGGTGGTATCAGTGGCAGACTCAGGCATACCAAGTTCACACCCTGTGCATATGATGAAACTGTGCCACCTCCTGCAATTTGTAACATCAGTGCAGGTACAGGTTAACATGTTGCTGATGCACAGGGTGACTACATAGACATGTAGTAATAGTATCATGTTGTTAACAGTATTGTGTGCTGATATAATTGTGGGTATAGCCCAGCATGCCTGATGCAGTAAGGGTATGATTGTCTTGTACTGTTGTCTAAACCCATGGTAAGTACCATAGTGTATCATCTGCACATGTTGGCATACTGGTGGTAAGGATGCCAACAGAAGGCTACATACATAGGTAGCACAGGGGATAAGGTAATGAAAGTATTGATATGCAATGATGGACATGTAAACTACAAGTGGCATGTTGCCCACACTGGACTCTGCAATGCGGATGTGTGAGGATGTTGATATGTGTGCAGTACTACACGACTGGTACAGGACACACAGGGGCACCCTAGCACTGCAAGCTCACATCTCATACCATGCTAGACAGCCCCAACACACAAAACTAACTTTCACAGGAGGGAGAGTCCCCATAAATGTCAGGGATACTGTGGTGGCAGGACAGGTAGCATACATCCTACTAAGTATGGAACCACTGAGTGAAGGCTCAATGTCTGTTATTTGACATGTGTATTACTGCAGGTATGAGCACCTGGGTTTCCATCCAGTTATTGTACATCCTGACGGTACATGGTCTGTACACTTGTGTGCGCTGAGACTGGACCCTAGCCATCTGATCTGTATTTCCATGTACATGTGTATAGTGCCTGCATATTTGCACTGTTACCTACTGGAAGTAGTACAGCTTGTTTGTTGTACAATGGACTACATGCAGCCCTGCTTACTGTAGCTTTGTTTGCATGCATGTTTGCTTGCAGTTACCCTGGAACACTGATCCCACCTGCAATGCAGATTTACAGAGCTTCTGTGGACTCCTAGTGACATCTGCATAGCTTACTATATGTATGTCCATGTCTCACTTGACAGAACATCATTGTTTGTCCTGTTCACATGTACGTTGCCTGTGACACATTGCATATGACTTACCTGGCATTTGACCACGTGAGCAGTCATATATGCCAGTGCTAACTAATCACAGGCACTACACCCTCACATACTCACCTTCTGTACCTTGTTCCCCATTGGCCCTATGTGCTGTTAATCACCATGGCAATCACGATACTATGGTAGCATGTGCAAAGGTCACTTGTCAGTCATCTCTATGGTACAGTTGTGGAATATGTGGGTCATGTGGCAATGTCACAGCTGCCACATGTACAGTCAACCCTCTCCCCTACACATGGACGTACAACACATGTATGAGATGCAACCACATAGCCAAACTGGGGACTAAGCACTCTGTACCCAGTACTGGCATAACCTGTCAGGTGGCATGAAATACTACAGTGACTACAATACCAGTCTGATGTAGACCTACACTGACAGCAATCCAAACACATGAACACACTGGGCCATTTGTGGAGCCTCAGAATAGCATGCTGCCTGAGCAGCAGACACCTCTGCAGCTGGCACACAGGCATACGTTAAGCTGGAACACAGCACGTGCAACACATAGCACACAAATCCTGTGTACCAAACAGTCACAGCCTGTACAGCTAGACAACACACCTGCTACAGTTGTGTTAGGTACCTTTATTGTCCGGTACAGTGAGGTCCTGCTCACCAGGCTGGACAAGGTGAAGGTCACAGTGATATGCCTGTGGGGCACTATGGTCCACCACATAACACAAGCATACAGGTCAGTCAGAGGCATGGACACATATGACTCAGTCATTGTCCATGCCACTATGGCTGACCTGTGATGTACCTCCCTGGACTACATGATAGGGAACATAGAAGGGCTCTCTGAGCATGTGGCACAGGCTGGTATGACCCTGACCTTGGTTGGCATCATGCCCTCACCAAGAATGCTGAAGTATTACTGAATGCTGATGAATTACTGTAGCTACAACACCCTAGCTGAAAGGTTCCTAGCATGTAGTCACTGCATTGCTATGGAACAACTTGTTACCACTCTCACAACAGGTGAAAACATGCAGCACCTGTTCATCAGCAACATGTAGACTATATGCCCCAGACCAGATGTGTATCCCTCACTGCTAGGATGATACCATATACAACTCACACTGTATATACACATACCACATGCAGCACCCACACATAAAACCACAGTCATAATGTTATCCAGTGCAAATACCATGTATTCACATGTGGCAGGCGTCAGACATGGGAACTATTGAAGGTCACAGGTATATATGTGTATTTGGCACACACATACATCATATGTGTGCATTGCCATTACTGGTTTAATCGATGTCATGCTTTATTGTGAACAACAACCCACACACATGGGCATTCTGTGTGACAAAAGCACACGTGGCATTTGTGGAATTCAAAGACATCACTAACTGTGCTATGACAGCAGTGAGAGACGCAGTAGCAGAGCATGCTATTTGCATTACTGGGAGATTTGCCCTCTTCTGCTGTACTTGTAGGGTGCTGACATCATCTCTGTTTAGAGATTGGAATATGCAGAAGCTGGTGTGTTGTACTGGTTGCCAAAAGGATCAGTTCTCTCACACATGTAATTGCACACACCCTACTTCCACCCCCCACACACTTGTTATTTGCGGGATTCAAACCCCTACCTCACTATGTTATGACACTAGTACGAGACCCAGTAGCCAAGCGCGCTATTTGCATTACTGGGAGGTTTTTCTTCTCCAACTGTACTTATAGGGTGCTGACATCATCAGTGTTTAGAAAGAGGAATGTGCATCATGTAGTCTGTTCTCCTAGTTACCAAAAGGGACATTTCTTTCATACAGAATTGCACACACACTAAACCCCCTCCACACACACTGAGCATTTGCAGGATTCAAACCCCTACCTAACTATGTCATGACACTTGAGACGGATGCATTAGCGGAGCGCGCTATTCGCATTACTGGGAGGTTTCCCTTCTCTGGCTGTACTTATAGGGTGCTGACATCATCAGTGTTTAAAAAGGGGAATGTGCATTCTGTAGTGTGTTTTCCCAGTTGCCAAAAGGGACATTTCCCTCACACACACTAACCCCCCTCACCCAAACACACACACTTGCCGGATTCAAACCCCTACTTAACTATGTTATGACACTCAAGACAGATGCATTAGTGGAGCGCGCTATTTGCATTACTGGGAGGTTTTCCTTCTCCTGCTGTACTTATAGGGTGCTGACATCATCAGTGTTTAGAAAGGGGAATGTGCATCCTGTAGTGTGTTCTCCTAGTTGCCAAAAGGGACATTTCTCTCACACAGAATTGCACACACACCAACCCCGCTCACCCGCACACACACTGAGCATTTGCAGGATTCAAACCCCTACCTAACTATATTATGACACTTGAGGGAGACGCATTAGCAGAGCACACTATCCAAATTACTGGGCATCTGTTCTGCACCTGCAGTATTTATAGGGTGCTGACATCATTATTTCTACAGAGGTATGTACATTTAGTACTACCTGTCAGGTGGGGGATAGGATATATATGCATTTGCAGCCACCTACTTCAGGGTCAGATATGCACATCAGCACTGGCAGGTTATGTTCTATACCATGCTTCATGACCACAGGACCTGTAACACACAACACAACCAGTGCGGACCACCCCACCCACATCCAGGACACACACTTTGCTTCCCTGGGAACAGTGCCAAGATATGAAGGTGTTCACATACACCATTCCAGTTGTTAACGTCAGGAACAGGTATATTGTGTGTGGGAACTACTCAGGCCTCTACAACATTACCCTACAGCCACTACAATTTGTGAGTCCATGTGCTATGGCAGAACCACTCACCACAGCCACAAGGGGGAATACATATTGCACCTGACCATCTGCAACATAGGTACTCACTGTTCCACACCAGAGGTAGACCACCATTGTTGATATCTGACCATACCCACCTTTCCCTGGACATCCATATCCCATCCCCACCCCCAGGCAAGGTTGTCACTGCAAACAAAGTGTATTTATCAAAAGCAGACTTTACACTTGTGAAGATTGGGGTGGAAGACTTCAAAGGACCCATGCTGGGGGAGTATACAGGCCACTCTGCATAATCCTTGACAATTGCATTCTATGAGCATGTGGAAGGTTTGCATTGATCATGCTATCCCAAATATACCCATGACTCCTCCACAACAAGACACCTGTCAGGTGTACACCAGCCATAAATGAGCTGTCCAACAGACAGAGTGAGCTAATACATTGCAGAGCAGTAGCCCACAGAGGGAGGACATTTCTGAACAGTACTGGCACGACACTTCAATCCCTCATAATTATCACGACAAAGTGTTGACAGTGAAATTGTCCAGACACTGCAGATAAGGCTCCCCTCAGTCTGTTATTGATGCCCACTTAGTGTTAGAGGTCCTCACCAACCCTCTTCCAGCACACACCAACAACATGGATGTGGCTTATCAAATTCAACCCCTGGGATCTCCACTGTGTCCCTGCTTGACGGAGGCACAGCACACTAGCCTCACACAGTGCCTTATGTGACCTACTTTACAGTGGCACAGTAGTCTACTGTACTGGGGAGGCAGACGCCAAGGACACTCTGGCTAAGCTGTCATTCCCTAGGGCAAACAGCCTAGTGTTGACCTCTACAACAATATGTTTAATTGTCAGATGCACAATATTTGTTGCTGATAGACTGTTTGCAGGTCTTTATTGCTATAGCATTCCCTGTTTCTATGAACAACTTGTGTATCTGTGGAAGATGTTTGAATATGAGAGGGATCTACTATATCACTTATGTCTCTGTAGTCATTTAACTGTGTGCACTGGGCAGATTGCTGTAATGTGGTTGGTTCCTGGAATAACACGTACAAATGCCAGATATGTGTGGCCAACTGCTAAACTGAGATTTGGCCTAAGTGTGTGAGCATGCCCAGTTCAGGCTTTCCATGGCATGTTGTCTGACATATGTCTCATTTATCAAAGTGTGCGAGCATGCCCAGTGAGAGCTTTCCATATGTTGAACTCTGCAGCCCACCACATTTGTGGATAAGTGTGAACTTCAACAATATCTCACGTTTATGGTTGTGTGTTGTGTGTCATGTTGTGTACTTACTGTCCAACTGCTTTGTGTCTGAACACAGCAGGGATTATACTGTGCCTGCAGGGTTTGCATGGGATACTTTGTATACAGTTGTCAACATCCTTTCATACTGACCTAACACTGTAGTACTGTATAGTGTACTGGTTCAGTACTTTCACTGTGGTGGACAGTATCCTGGGCTTTAGTCTTATCACTGCTTTACATTTTCATAGTGAGCACAACAAACTGGTTAGGGGTCAGTCGTGCACATCTGACCATGTTGCATTATGTTCAGATATGAACTACTTAAACCAGGCTTGTCCAACATTGGTAGTGTATTCCACAACATAGGTGTACATTGGCAAACACTAGCGATGTGCCCTAGGTCATTTCTAATGCTAGTCGGAGAGTGTGTTTGTCCTTCGACACACATTGTAACTGGAGTTTGCCATGACATATGTCATGGTTAGTATACTGTGCCTCCGTCTACCCGTGACATAACAGTGATACCCAGGGTAAACCTACCATCTCCCATCCACTCATCAAGATTCCTCTTGAGGAGAGTCGATGAGTGACTCTCTGGCTAACCTGTACTGGGAGTTTACTCAAGAGTGGGGGTGGCTTCTGTGTTATGGATCATTCAGTACAGCTTGTCCTATGTATGTCAGTGCTGGGGTTCAGGTCTCTCATGTGCATAGCTCACTGCCATTCAGATTGTACAAGGTGCAGCATGTTCATTGATTCCAGCTTGGACATGGCTTTATACATCAGGCACAGCATGCCTCTGGGTGGGCAGTATGGCAGTGTGTGTAGCTGCAGTTTGTTTAATCAGGCAACACATGGCATCTGTTCAAGCTCTTTGATACTCCTGGTGAGGTACTTTTGGGGACTTTCCAGTTGATGGAGGTGTCTGCTGAGGTACATCTCACAGGGGCTATTGTAGTCAATTGTAACGCTGATGAAGGATGACTGCAGAGCCACAATGACCTCCCCTGATCTAGATCTGACAACCTTCATGATTAGGTGGGTATATGGTATGTTTCTGTAACCACTACAGCCACATGCTTGTCCAATGCAGGATATCTATCAACTTGTGTCCCCAGGTCTCTTATTACATGTTAAGTACTTAATGGGTTAACACCTATGTGGTAATTGGTGGGCAGTTACTGTATATCCACAGGGGTTGACTATACACTTTTCCGCAATTAGCTTGCTAACATGACTATGGCACCAGTTGTCTGTTTCTATGTGGCCCTTTTGTGGGATGCTTGCGTCAGCTGGAGGGTCAGATATGGTGGCCAGTTTGTAGTCCTCTGCAAACTTGTTCAGACACAGTCCTTCCATGTTGGCCTGTACCTATGGGACATATATACCAAACGAGGGTGGTCCCAGGACCAAGCCTTGTGGGATGCCAGTTATATCTGGTTTGTAGTCTGACATGGCTGCAGCATTTCTGACCATGTCAGTTCTGTCCTTGGTCTGGTTTGCAACCCCTCTACTGACATAAGGGTTTATATTTAAACTGGTGAGCTTATCTATAATGAACACGTGGGGTATTGTATGGAAGCCTTTGCAAGGTCCAGCTACGCTGTGTGGACCACATTCCCCTCATCAATGACCTTAATGACTGTTTCAAATGAGTCAAACATGTTTAAGGGGCAGGATCTGCACTTAAGAAAGCCACACTGGGTAGGGTCCAGTGTCAGTAGGTCCCCAATATCTTTATGTCTGCGGTACATGCTGATCCTTTCCATAGCTTTGCAGACCAAGCTTGTCAGGATTCTGGGGTGGTAGTTTGCAGTATCCATTCAGGCAACACCTTTGTTGAGAAGGACCACTATTGTTGTACACTGCTCTTTGGGTACATATCCTGTGGTAAGGCTGACATTGAGCAGTAGTGTTATTTGGCATTCCATTCTTCTTGGAGTCCATGTTGGACTCAGCCCACCATCTCATACCATTGATGCTGTGTGTTTTGCTTTGTAGATGCTGGCTGTTACCTCAGCATCTGCAATGTCAGGGGGCCAGCACTCTGCTGGGATAGATATTTTGCATTTTTGGGGGGGGGTTGCACTGCACCTGTCAGGTTGGATGTTGGCAATATGTGTGTGTGTTTGGTATGTTGTTTGTAATATTTGAGTGATTCAGAGCATATCTGTGAATTCCCAACAAGGTTCCTACCATCAGTTAAGAAAGCCTTGTGATTATCCTTAGTGTCATGTACAATTTGTATATTCATAAGTTCATAGGTTCATACTAGGCTATCCACCCTAGGGCATTTATAAGCCTAGCCAGAGTGTGTGTGGCTTTCGCCACCCCTTGCTATGTGAATATTATGGCCATTTATGATTTACTTTACTGTGCCTCTGTCTGGACGTGACACAGTGAAGACCCCCAGTGTACATCTATGATCATCCATCCACTTGGCAAGATTCCTGTTGAAGAGAGTCAGTGAGGGGCTCTGCCTAACATGGAGTGGGATTCTGTTCCAGGGTGTAGGGAGCCTCTGGGTTCTGTATCTGTCCCTCTAGCACATCCTATTTCATTATGTGTTGAGGCTGACATCTCTCACTCTCACAGCTCCGATGGATTTGGGTTTTCTGGGGTGGAGCATGTCCATTACTCCTGTGTTGGACATGGCCTTGTACAACAGGCATACAACGCCTCTGTGTAGGCAGTATGTGACTGCATTCAGCTGGGGTGTCTACAGCCAGGCAGCATATGACATATATTTGAGACCCTTTATCCTCATGGTGAGGTACCTTTGAGGTCTTTCTAACTGCTGCAGGTGTCGGGTAAGGTACATCCCAAATGAGGCATTGTACTAGATTATGGGTCTGATAAGAGAACAGTATAGGGGCACAATGACCTCTGTTGACGTAGATGTGAATCCTTTCTTGATACGGTGTCCAATATAGACAGTCTTCCTAGCCACTTTGACAATGTGAGTGTCACATAACAGGTTACTGTCCATTTGTGTCCCTAGGTCCCTGATTACTCCTTCCATACATAATGGATTACCACCTATGTAGTAATTTGTGAATACCTTGTTTGGTATTTGGTGAGACATTCATACTGTCCAGTGTCTTCAGGACGGCTGGGTGGGGTTCCTGTGTGTGAGAGTGTGGTCTGTAGCATGCTACAGACTGTACAGCAGTTTTGCCTATGGTTAGTTGCACATGGGTGGTCTCCGATGCTTCATGCATTGTCAGTTACCTGGACATGTGGGTGTCTGTGCTGAATATGGATACTCCCCCTCCTTTTATGTTTTGGTCCAGGTTTTGGGGCCATAACGCATGATATGAGGTATAACCTGGTAGTGCTGGTGTGCTGTCAGGAGCCTTGCTGCAGGTTTCTGTCACTGCACAGACATCAATGTTCTCCATACTGGGAGGGCCTCGAGCATGCATATTGAGGTTTACCCGGCTGGCATTGGTCAGCATTACCCTTATGTTTCTTTCCACTTATGTTTTCTAGGGTGGTGGGTTAGTCTTTTCAGCCTTGCCTACGAAAGGCTCTATGGAGGTGGCAAGAGCCTTATCCATTATCCAGACGCCCAGGGGTAACAGGTGCAAGCCATCCCTGGAACAGCAGCGTGGCTTGTCAAGCATGACATCCCAAGCAGACCGACATTGGATCCCCTTGGAATGACACCAGTAATTGTGCCACTTGTTAAAGCTGATCATTCTGTGTTTGTACTGTGGCATCATTCTTGGTGAGGGTAGGATGCTGCACACGGTCAGTGTCATACCGGCCTGGACTACATAATCGGAGAGCTCATCTATGTCTCTTTTCATGTAGTCCGGGGAAGTACATCTCAGGTCATTCACGCCAGCATGGACAATGACTGCATCATATTTCTACTTGCTTTGGGGTGACCTGCGTACTTCTGTTATGTGGCGTATTGTAGCAGCCTACAGGTAGCTTACTGTATCCTTTCCCTTGTTCAGTCTGGTGAGCGGGACAGCAGTGTGACTGACTATGGAGTCACCTATTACAACTGTATCAGGCATGTTGTTTCTCCTTCTGGCCTGTGACTGTTTGGCACACCAGCTTTGTGTACTATATGTTGCATGTGCTATGTTTGGAGGTAGTGGTTGCTTGGGTGTCTGCTTTGGAGGCCTCTGTTGATGTGGTGTGTTTGTAATTAGGGCCTCCAGGAATGTTTTTCTGTGTTTATGTCTTTGGTTTGCAGTTGTGATAGGTCTATGTGAGACTGGGTTTGTGGTGTGTGTGGTTACCTTCTCCTCCTGACTAGTTTTGACAGTACTGAGTTGAGAGAGCTCAGCCTCCGGTTTGGATAAATGGTTGCATCTCTCACATATATTTGTATTTCTTGGGGGGGAGGTGAGGGTTGTCTGTGTACTTGGGGCAGGTGTAACATTGCCTCAAGATTCACAGATTCAACTTGTTGTAGCTGGCCTTAGTGGATTGTATGTGTGGACATATTTTATTGCCATACTACTGATCAGTGATTACTTCCCTTTTATGTTTGCTCTATCATGTAGTAGCTTCCTCATTCTCTTGCATGGTTTGGTAATGGCTGGAGTCGACCATGCCAGATGCCTGCGTGTATGGCATTGTGTCTTGGTTTTATTTGGGATTGCATAATCCAAGCATTCCTGGCAGTGTTCATGGAATGCCTGTATAACAGGTTCTGAGGTGTGGCCCATATTTTGCACCTGCACAGGGCCTTTAATGGATTCCACATCAGTTTGGAGGAGTGCAACTTTTGCTTTACACATGTTTTTCACTGTGATTTTTTGGCCAGGGACTGTGGTCAGGATGTGTATATCCGGTGTGATTACTCTATGGTCTGGTCTTACCAGTGAGGGATACACTTCTCATCTTGCCATCCAGTACCCATGTTGCTGATTATCACATCCAGTATGCTTACCCCTCTTGTGGGAGTGGTACGTTGTTCCTTGACATTTTGGTTTATGGATTCTAGGAACTTTTGTCCTACAGTGTTGGAGCTAGTATAATGCTCCCAGTCTATGTTTGGGTATTTTCAGTCACCCAATATAATGTGGTTTGGAGGGCTTGATATATTCATGTATTCCAACATAGGCCAAGTGCAGTTCCTGGTGTTAGGACAGTAGTCTAGCAGGCTATAAACTGGGAGGCAGTTTTAGCCACTGTTACTTGACCATGGCTAGTCCATGCTGCTTCTTGTTGTGGTACCAACATGGGGGTGTGGTTATCCTTGACAATTATTGCTAGTCACCCTCCTTTTGTAGCTTGTTCCATGTTTTGAGGCTGTACAGCACAGTATGAGGTGTAACCTGGTAGTGTTAGGGTGCTGTTGTGAGCCTTGACCCAGTTTTCTGTTACAGGACAGATATCAACATTCTCCATACTGGGGGAGTTTAGACTGCATGCATCTTGCTGTTTAGACTTCTGGCATTGGGTAGCATTACATCTAGGTTCTTATCCCTTGTGATACCTATGGAGGTGGGTTTGTGTTTTGAGCCTTACCTATTCAAGGCACACTGTGGGTAACAACAGCCTTTGCCAGTATCCATAAGGCCTGGACTGATAGGTGCACGCCACCCCTAGCAGGTGGAGCATCATGTCATGCTCAGCATGTCATCCCAGGCTGGCACACAT
This sequence comes from Protopterus annectens, assembly GCF_019279795.1. Lineage (NCBI taxonomy): Eukaryota > Metazoa > Chordata > Ceratodontiformes > Protopteridae > Protopterus > Protopterus annectens. Next base: position 1,076,567,573 of record NC_056739.1, read on the forward strand.
TGGATCCCCTTTGACTAACTGCAATACTTTAGCCAATTATTGCAATTAATCATCTCATCGTCATATTGTGGCATCATGCTTGGTGAGGGTAGGATGTTAGTCAGGGTCATCAAGTTTGCATATACTACATGGTGTTACATTGCTTAACACATGGCATTCATGCCTCAGGTGGTGCTGCAGGGCTGCCTTTGTCGGATGCACGTACTACACTCCCTGTACATGTTTGAGAGCAGGTTATGTCATTTTAGGCATCCCTGTTATTATATGAGTGAGTCAGAGAGGGGTATCATTCCCAGGGTTCCTACTGAGCCAGTGTATGTGCTATGCATTGCCTCTTTGCCAAGGCCAGGGCATACTGGGCACACCTCCTTCTGCCTACTGGGACAAGCTCAGGTTGTTCCTCCTCTGAGTCATGCTCTGCCTGTGATGGCCTTGGGAATGGTGGGGGGCTGTTTGGCCCGGCCCTATGCTGGTCCTGCTGCAGCTGTTTTCGCAAGATCATATTATGTAGCATAGCACATACCATGACAATTTGGGTACATGTAGTTGGTGAGTACTGCAAGGCTCCACCAGATGTGTCCAGACACCGGAACCGCGACTTGAGCAGCCCAAACACACTCTCTATTACATTATGTGTTTGTGCGTGTGCCTCATTATGGTGTTCCTGTTCAGGTGTGTGTGCATTTCTGATGGGTGTCATCAGCCATGGCTCCAGTGCATAACCTGCATCCCCCACTAGGTGTCCATGTGGGATGTCCCCATTGGCAAATGTCTGGTACAGCTGCGTCAAATGCCAGATATGGGAATCATGGTAGCTCCCAGGGCAGCCAGCACACACATTCATTATTATGCCCTGGGCATCACACATGACCTGGCAGTTGATGGAGGGGAAGCCCTTGCGGTTAATGTAGGCCCTACCCCGCTCACCGGCTGGTGCTTTGATGAGTATGTGCGTGCAGTCTATTGCACCCACTACCTCAGGGTATTCTGCTATTTGCTGGAAGAGACGCATATTGCTGGCCAATACCTCACGGGCATTGGGGAAATATACATGATCACTGACATGTGCTGACATGGCATCCAGGAACTGGTGCAGTACCCTGGAGGCTGATGCCTGTGATATCCCCATCATATCACCAGTTGGTCTCTGGAAGGTACCTGTTGCTAGTATTCTTAGGCCAACACATACCTTGGTTTCCACTGGGATGGGTTCCCCTCTGTTGGTTCTGTGTGTGAGGTGTGGCCTGCACAGCTCAACAATTTGCTGCAGGAGGTCTCTGTCCACTCTATAGCGCTTCACTATCTCCAGCTCATGTAACCCGTGGTAGGTGACCCTGGGCCTGTACACTCTTCTCTGTCTCCTCACTGTGGGTTGTCTGGCACCATTTGCATTGTCACCACCCTCAGCAAGTAGTCTATGTCTCCTTATGAAAGCTATGGCAGCCCCTAGCATTTCCGCTCTGAGTTCAGCTTTTTCAGTTTTCACTTCTAATAGCTTACTCCTGTCTTGCAGTGTCTCTTGAGAGAAACATCCTGCACTGCTGTTTGCAGAGTTTTAAGTGCTTGGCTGGGCTACTATTCTGCCTGTGTAATTGCCTGCTTCTAATTGTTTTCACCTGCTAGCTCCAGCAGTATTCCCTGCTAGCTTCCTACTAATTCTGTTGCTTCCTGTTTCCTTTCTGTTTCCTCAGGGGGAGCAACGCGCATACCAGCATAAACGCGCTCACAGTGGCTTACATGCGCGCACACATGCTTACACGGTTTAGAATCTTCTTATTCGGGTTAAAACACACGCACACCAGTGCAAACAGTCTTACAAGTCTGCCAACAGGCTCCCACATGCTCAGTCTGCCTTACACGTGCGCACACTGCCCTACTCATGCCTCATGGTGAGCACACGTGCGCATGCACGCCCAGCAAGAAACTTTGGTGTAAGCAACAGTGTACACCTTCCATTTCTTGACTTTCCCATGCTTATCTTGTGGCACTCCTCTTTCCATGATATGTGTCTGACATCTGTCATGTAACACTGACCTCCAATGAACTGCATTTCTTTCTGCCATTCCCACCTATCTCCTACTCTATTCCTCCCCCTTATGTATCTCTTACATTACTCAGAATGTGTTCATTTGCTATGTGACAGTGGAATTCAGTATCCTAACACTCATTTACATCAGATTGCCTACTAATGCTTAGTTACATGTCTTAGACTCAGCTTCCCCCCTTAGCAACCACTAAACGGTGGCCATGTTGTTTTTGGTCTGCTGGTCCCTGCATTGTAAATCCATGTATTGCATAAAACCCACATTTGTGGGTTTATAACCTTCATTTTTATGTTTTATATAGCGCAGCCCGTTTGCACTGGGCTGTGCTGCGTTTAAACATCGCCGAAAAAAAAATATTTATTTCTCATATTTGCATCTGGGTACCTTGCCAGTGGCCACATATTTGGCCATTGGCATGCTGCCTGACACATATGCACCCTTTATTTGGAGCTGACATGGCTCCATTGTGTTATTTGCATAAACATACTCAGTTGTCAACTGAGTACATTTCTGCAGCTAAACGGCTCTTACACGGGCTGCTTTGGGCTTCCTGGATCGCTAATCTACCTCATTTCCATGCCTTTCAGCTGCAAGTGAGGTGATTAGCATATCCATGCCCACTCCGTGTAAGAGACGTTTTAGCTGGTCTCTTACATGGAATTTCGGGCTGTTCCTGGATCGTGAGGGCTGCATGGAGTCTTACACTACTCTTAGACTCCATGCAAGCCTTCGTGAATCCTGCCCATTGTCCCAAGTTATGCCAGTACAACAACCAAACTGGATTGTGAATAATGGAGCATGATGAAGTAAATATGTGACACCATATAGTCACATGGAGACCTTGATTTGCAGATGATTCACATGCATACAAAGCACTAGTTCATAAAGCCCTGAAGGAGAAGCTACATCTGTGTAATGCAGCCTTGTACACCTCACAAACAAAGTGCAGTATGTAGTAGTGAGAAAAAGCAATTGTACGTCACTTGAAAATATTAGTATGATTTATATAGAGGTGACACTGCCAGCCCAGCTGTCTGGAATTTTGTAAATAATCATATGTCATTTGGGAATAGTGATATGATTCATATGCTTGTCTCACAAATGTAAGAGAACTGTATGTTATGTACTAAGCTTCAACAATGTAACCACAGTGTACCCTACTGGGAAAGAACAGAAATGTGTATAAACTATATACCTATGCAAATGTATGTTTTAGTAGTAGACGTTGGAACATACAGAGTTAACTTGCAAGGGTTCAAGAAAATATATTGGAATCTGAATGTTTTACAATTGTGTTTATCTCTGAGTTTCATTGATGGAGACAGGATGTCTAGAGCTAGAAGTTACTTTCTATTGTCTTGAAACATAAATAATTACTAGGTTTAAAATGTAAAGTGTTTTTATTCCGCTGTGACTTCCTAACAGCTGTACATCTGAGAGAGAGGTATTTTTCACAGACAAATGTTAAATTTTAAGTTTCTGTTAGCTTGGGAAATGAAGGGAGGTGACAGAGTGATGTCATCCAGCTGACCCAGCAGTAATGTTTGATATTAACTTAAGAACTCTCTCAGAGAAAGTCTGTGCATTTTGTATTTGTCTATGGACCTGGAAACATTCATGTTCAGCACTTCTGTCTTGCTAATAGTATGTAACTAGGGAAAAGTAATTTCTTTTAGATATAGATACAGGTATAGTGACAATTAGTTTAGATGTTCTGTATTTATTTGAGACTGCCCTGCAAATTTGTTTTTAAATATTTCCTGTGATTCTGAACTCTGTAGTCACTGTGCTGAATTATTGGATATTGTTTTGCCCTTTTATTATTTATTATTAAATATATTTAAACGTTTTAATTGTGGCTGGTTTGTTTAGACATATTTTAGGTCTTAGAGTACTTGCATGCCATGCATGTAGTCGCCCTGTATAAGCCACTCCTAAATAGCCTTGGCCTTTGTCACACTTACTATTTGGATAATAGTAACATTACACGTTAGGATTAGTCAGGCTTGGTAAGGGCCTTATAGTAGCTGTACAACTCTCAGGAAATGGACAGCTCAACCTTTCCACAGAGGACTTAAAAATCTCTCTGGACTTAGAGACTTGAGTTGGATGTCCAGCATTTGTAAATAGAAGCAGGAGAGAGACTGAGACATCTTGAGGCCGAGGAAAATGACAAACTGCAATACCTGGAAGCTGAGGAGATTGACAGGCAGAGGCAACATGAAAAGGAGATGCTGACTCTTCACTAGAGTCATGGAGGTAATGGGGAAGGGAGTAACTGAACCCCAGAGGCAATAAAGGTCAGTATATTTCTTCCACAATTTACAGTGGGGGATAATTTTGATAGTTTTAAATTTATTTATTTGAAAGGGAATGTAAACAGTATAATGTTGACCAGGGCTCTAGGTATGGTTCCTGACCCCCTTATTCCATGGTAAAGCTGTAACTGTTATCTCCAAATTGTCATCTACTGAAATTAATAATGTTATAAAAAAAGTTTGCTAGAATGTTTTAACACCTGAAGCCTATAGAAAAAAGTTTCATGAGCATAGACACAAGGCAGATGAAAGTGTGTGTGAATATGTTGCTGAACTAAGCATTTATTTGCATAGGTGGGTGAGTGCATGTCAGGTCACCACTTTTGAAGGGCTGGCAGACCTTTTGGTAAGGGAACAAGCCCTTAGCACTTTCTTGGGGACATGAGAATCTGGTTAGCCGATAGACAGTGCACTACTGTAGATGAGTTGGGGAAGACGCGAGACCTATACTGAGCAAGCAGAGCATCACTACGCAGGAAAAGAACACCCAGTGCTGCTCATGGGTCTAAGGGAAACCTTGGTGGGCTGCCCAGACTGCCCCAACAGAGTCTGCCAGTAGCAGGGGAAGCCACTGGTCCAGGTACATGCCCGAGCCAGGATTAAATGCTTTAAATACAACCAGTGGGGCCATGTGGCATATAGATGTCCATGGAGGCAAGGTGGGGAGCAAAAGGTGGGAGAGCCAGTAAGTGGGAATGACAAAATGCCAACAGTAAGTTGTCTCTAGACAACAAGGGTACCAAGCAACCACCCTGCAAATGTCCTGATAGGGAATGATTTTGATAATGCAGTACCGGGTGTGCATGCAGTTACATGCAGTCAGGCTTGGAGACAAGCATGTGGGTCTGGTAGCCTGGGGGAGACCCAGAGAGACCGCATACTTGCAGCCAGGACTGGTGAGGTGGTTACTTCAGGGATGGATCTACCCTGAAGCAGTGAGACTTGAAGGTGAACCACAGTTGTTTCTGGCTTCTGATGTTCCCTTGGACAGAGTGACTGCAAGGGAAGAGGTGAGCAGTAGTACCCAGGCTGACAGTGAGCCACCATTGCCAGAGGATGCCATACTTCATGTGGAAGGGGAGCTGGGATTGGTTACAAAGAGAGAGTTGAGATAAGCTCAGCTCTCAGGCCCTACATGACAAGGCCTGAGGGAGGTAGCTAGTGAGGCACCTGATTCTCAAGGGAAGGGGGAATCTAAATACTGGGACAAAGGGTTACTGTATAGAGTGGACCCCTGAGGGAGGGCTAGAGGGTGAGAGAATACAGCAGCTGGTAGTGCTCAGAGCCTATCATCTGCCACTTCTAGCCATAGCCCATGATATTCCCTTTGCAGGTCAAATGGGCATAAAACATACAAAGAGATATATTATGCAGATCCTTTATTGGCCTGGGATTTCCAGAGATTTAACAGGGTACTGCAGGACCTGTGAGCAGTGCCAAAAGGTAGGCAAGGCAGGAGATAATGTGAAAGCTCCTTTGATGCCTTTGCCTGTGATTGAGGAGCCATTTCAGATGGTAGCTATGGATATTGTGGGGTCTCTGAGTGCCCCACGTTCCATAGGGGAAAAAGTATATCTTAGTGTTGGTAAATTATGCTACCAGGTACACTGAGGCAGTCGTTCTGTCCTCCATTGAGGCAGAAAAGGTGGCAAATGTTTTGTTAGAAATTTTCAGCAGGATAGGTTTCCCAAAAGAAATACTGACTGACAGAGGTGCCAATTTCATGTTAAACCTGCTGGTTTTTCTGTGAGAATACTGTGGGGTGAAGCACCTGAAGTCCACTCTCTACCATCCCCAGATTAATGGTCTTGTTGAGAGGTTAAACTGTACACTCAAGTCCATGCTATGGGCATTTGCAGACCAGTTTAAGAGGGAGTAGGACAAATATTTGCCTCATCTGTTTGCTTACAGATAGGTGCCCCAGGAATCTACAGTTTTTTTACCCTTTGAGTTGTTGTATGGGAATAGGGTGAGGGGACCTCTAGATTTGATTTGAGGTGAGTGGGAGAGTGAGTGTGAATCCCACAAGAAGTCTGTTGTGGCATATGTCCTAAACCTCAGGACAAGGTTCAGGGAACTCATGGCCTTGGCCCAGGAGAACCTGGCAGAAGCCCAACAGAGGAAAAATATCTGGTATGACAGGAATGCTTGAGCTAGAGAGTATGCTGTAGGGCAGCAGGTAATGGTTCTCATTCCTGTTGGATGCAGCAAGCTGCAGGCAGCCTGAGTGGGACCCTACAAAGTGGTACAGAAGGCCAGTGATGTTAACTATATGGTGGGAACTGCTAGGCAGGAGGCAGGGGTAAAAATTGTACCATATTAACATGATGAAACCTTATCACGACAGGGAGGCTCTTGTGCAAACTATTTGCACTTCAGGGCAGGTGGAGTCTGAGGGGGGGTCTATGGCTACAGGGAGCCAGCCAGGAAAATCCCAAATTATTATGGTGGAGCCTAGGATTGCAGGAAAATGATAGGACAGTGCAGCATGGTACTGGGGTCGGCAATGCCAAGGCAGCTGGAATCTCAAGACTGGAAATGGGGTAAGATATTTCCAGATAGGCTCAACCCTCTCAAGGAACGTTTCTCAAGGGTCACTTGAAAACCTAACTTGAGTTTTTGGGGAAGGGTGAAATGTGACACCAGGAAATACTGCCAGTCATCCAGCTATCTTTAATTTTGTAAATAATTGTATGTAACTTGAAAATATTAATATGATTTGTATACAGATGTGACACATTTGTATACAGATGTGACACTGCCAGACCAGCTATCTAGAATTTTGTAAATAATCATATGTCATTTGTGAATAGTGATATGATTCATATGCTTGTCTTACATCTATGTAAGAGAACTGTATGTTATGTACTGAGCTTCAAGAATGTAACCGCAGTGTACCCTACTGGGAAAGAACAGAAATGTTTATGAACTATATACTTGTGCAAATGTATGTTTTAATAGTAGAAGTTGGAACATACAGTTAACTTGCAAGGCTTCAAGAAAATAGGTTGGAATCAAATGTTTTATGATTGTGTTTATGTCTGAGTTTCACTGTAGGAGACGGAATGTCTAGAGCTAGAAGTTTCTTTCTATTGTCTTGAAACAGGAATAATTACTATGTTTAAAATGTTCTGTGACTTCCTAGCAGCTGCACATCTGAGAGAAAGGTATTTTTCACAGACAAATGTTACATTTTAAGTTTCTGTTAGACTGGGAACTGAAGGCAGGTGACACAGAGTGATGTCATCCAGGGGACCCAGCAATAATGTTTGATACTAACTTAAAAACTCTCTCAGAGGAAGTCTGTGCATTTTGTATTTGTCTTTGGACCTGGAAACATCCATGTTCAGCACTCCTGCCTTGCTAATAGTAAGTAACCAGGGAAAAGTCATTTATTTTTGATATAGCTAGGAATATAATAAAGATTAGTTTAGATGTTTTCTGTATTTATTTGAGACTGCCCTGCAATGTTGTTTTAAAATATTTCCTGTGATTCTGAACTCTGTAGTCACTGTGCTGAATTATTGGATATTGTCTTGCTCTTTTATTATATATTATTAAATATATTTAAACCTTTTAATTGTGGCTGGTTTGTTTAGAAATATTTTGGCTCTTAGAGTACTTGCATATGTATCTGGTGACACTGTATAGGCCCACTCCTAAATAGCCTTGGCCTTGGTCACACTTACCATTTAGATAATAGTAACACTACACAGTAGGATTGGTCACCCTTGGTAGGGACCTTATAGTAGCTGATAAAGAGCTGGTTGGTGGCAGTGATAACTACCTTTTAGTCTGGGCAGAAGGGGGCATAGCTAGTACCTGTAGTCCAACACAACCAGGAATGTGTGTGTGTGTGTGTGTGTGTGTGTGTGTGTGTGTGTGTGTGCGTGTGTGTGTGTGTGTGTGTGTGTGTGTGTGTGTGTTTGTATATAAATCAGATCTTAACGTGTGTGTGTCAGCTACTTGGGCAGGGACATGAAGCACTGGTTGGGCAGCGAGGGTGCTGGAGAGTTTAGTTTGACCGCTTGGCTGAGATCTTAACCCTATATCTTGGATAGTGGGGAGTCTTCTTGGGGATCTGGAGAGAGAGGGAGAACCAGACCCAGACTGACTGTTAATCTCTGTGTGCTCTTAAAAGAAATTGTTCTTTACTGTATGTGTACTTGTCATCCTCCCAATGTGTACGTCCCTCACTGGTGAGGATTAAGGCTCCTTGATCACTGGGCCAGTGCAGGAACATCACAGTTATACTGACTTATTTACTAGATGTGAAAACATACTGCAGAAATGTACTAAAGACACATCTGTGAATGGTAAAAATTGATATTGTCAAGATGACAACACAAGAAGAAAAAAGTATTTTACCAGTCTAAGCACACTATACTTTCCATGATGAGACCCATGGAATATAGTTCATTTAATTAGGATCAAGCTATTAACAGATATTTTTAAGTTTGTTCCCTTCTTCAGAAGCAGAGTGATTTTCAAGGTTGGTATATTGAAGTAAGGGGGATGTGGTGTGTGGGGCGGAGTTCAAAGCTGACAACATGTAGTGCTTGAGTGCAATACCTTTCCAAAATACTCTGGAATGTTCCACTTTGTAGGGCCAAACCTGAAGAAACTGTCTTTCAGTGAGTATGTTGTTGACAAAATGGAACAAATCTGATTTATATTACAAGGAGTGTTGTAAATCCAAACTGAATCAAACCAACTATGTTACAAAATGATGAAAAAAATCTATGACGTGCACTTGTGTAATGTCAATATATCGAAAAGCACATGTTATAATGGTTTGCCATGATACATGTCCTCAAATAGATGTTACAGTCAAAAAGTCATGTACAAAATGTTTTTAAAAAAGCAATGCTAAATAACACTGTGATACCTTATGAAATACCAGACAGGCCAAGACATAAAGTAATTGATAATGTATTTCAATTCAAGGCATTAATGCTGAGATTCACAGACATGTTTTGTGATGCAATGCTAACTGAAATATGTAGCCACCATGTGACTTTTTCTAAAATAATGTTGCTGCACACCTTTTTAGCTTTGAGCAGCCTTGTGCAATGAAGTCCTTTGTTCGTACTGTGTAGGTGCATAGAGCTCATCAGGGAATCTCAGTATCACTTGTGTGTTTGACTGTTCAAAGTATCCCAAAGTCCTCAAACTAAAAAATATATCTTCACAGTCACTCATGTTAAAGTAGTTTTTCCATGTCATGGTATCCCTGATATTTTAATAATCACCCTACTTTTATCAGTCAGAAATGGGAATTTCATCACATAACCTCTTCACCAGGGTACCTGGAGTCCAACAGGCTGATAGTCACAAAAACTTTTAAAAATATTATAAAGAAAATATTTTTATATTTAAAGGTACCATTAGCTCTATTTGATCATAGAAACACTCCATTGGAACTGCTTGGATTGAGCCTTGATCAGCTGTTCAGAGGAAGGAAAACAAAGTCAAAGTTCTCTCCCTCATCTGTACTAACCTCAGCCAGAAAAGAGCGACAGATGTAAGATCAGTCTGATAGAAAAGTCAGCAAGAGCAAAACCTCTGCCATAACAGATCAGCTGACTTACTGACTACCCTGATGCTTGGGTAAACAGCTGTAATTCTCAGGGCTGTAAATTATATTGATTCCTTTATGAATGCATCTTTTAGTCCTTGCCATAAGGAGGAAAGGCTGATTTCTAAATATTGACCTCTGTACCCTCGGGGCATAAATAGTTATATTTATTGTGATTTCTATTATTATTATTATTATTATTATTATTATTATTATTATTATTATTATTATTATTATTATTATTATTATTATTATTATTAATAATGTTCCATGTTTTCCCTTATTCATATATTTTACTTTTTATTTACAATAGAAGCATGTCTATTCACATTGTTAAAATTATTAGTGTTGCATGAAATTGTTTGCATAGCAGTTAAGAAACTGAAACATTTAACAGATTGGGTCATTAATTAATTGATTCTTGATGCTATCTTTAACCAAGATGGCTGAATGAAGTCTAGACTGTGAACAGTGTGTATTGACCAGAATTGCGAAAGTGTATACTCTAACCAGTCTGAACAAGGCATGCCTAATCACTCTAGAGAGATTGATTATACCACTTCAGTGGTGGTTGTATCATTTTATTGATCCATCCTACTACTGAATACAGTATTGTACTTCATAGCCTTCAAACAAGCCACTGCTTACTACAAAAAAGGTGAGGAAACTTGATCTATTCAGAAAAGCTCCAAAAAGTGTTTCTCTTTCTTATAAGTTACTTAGTAGTGACCTGTGCCTGGCTTATAAAACAATATATGTTCCAGTTCTACAAAAAAGTCTATGAAAGCACCTCCCGGGGGATAAAACCAGATCAGGAAAACTAACACTGTGATTGACAGATTCTAGCTCTTCCAAAATTAAAGAACATGCTTCCTCTTACAAGGATGTTAACTTCGTCCAAAAATAATTTTAATATGTAAATGGGAAGTTGAAAATATCAAAATAGGGTTACAGTAATCAAGCATTTTGAAGGCCAGTTGGTTGTACTCCTGACAAGTGAACTTGATGTTTTCAACTTTAGCTGTCTTTCTCCTCTGCTCCTTGTGAACATAGTGCTACCTTACTGGCCTGTTCATTCACTTCCCTAGCTCCCAGCATGTGAAGATACACAGTGAGAGAAGTACAGTCAGAGATCATGGCAATCATCCTGCAGTGTTCTGAAGGTTTCCTACTTGGTTTCTAGTTCTGTTTCCTTTGGTGGTCCCGATTGGTGAACTGTAGAAGGGGAATTTGTAATACTGGACCAGTGAGGTACCCATGTTTCCATGCTTATGCCAAAATCTGCCTAAAGTGCTACTGTCTACTTGACAGACCAGAGTGCATATCTTGGTGCATGTGTTGCCTTGCTTTATCAGCTTGTCTCCACTGGGTGGCAATAAAGAGTTGACTGGGCCAAACGTCTACACCAGCATTGATGACTCATTCCCTTCCCTCCTGGCCATCTCTTCCTTGTGTTGCTGGGTGGTGCTGCCTTGTCTGGTCTATGGGCAGGGCTTCATCTCTTTATTCCACAAGCTATCTTTAAACTCTTAATCTATCTGAGGGAATAGAGAACATGATCAAACTCTCTTTGGGGTTTACCTAGTGCTATAGGCAGGGCTTCATCTCTTTATTCCACAAGCTATCTTTAAACTCTGAATCTATCTGAGGGAATAGAGAATATGATCAAACTCTTTTTGGGGTTTACCCAGTGATAGGTGCAGCAGTGAACAATGGGGGAAGAGTGTGAGAGAAGATTTTGAAAGACTGACCAGATGGACTGAAAGATGTCAGCAGATGTTCACTGCAGACAAATGCAAAGTACTACACTTAACTTATGGTGGGGGTCCTGCTGTGTCAGCTGAGTGAGAAGTACTGATATTGTGTGTCAGCTGGGGCAGTACTGATATTGTGTGTCAGCTGGGGGAGTACTGATATTGTGTGTCAGCTGGGGGAATACTGATATTGTGTGTCAGCTGGGGGAGTACTGATGTTGTGTGTCAACTGGGGCAGTACTGATATTGTGTGTCAGCTGGGGGAGTACTGATATTGTGTGTCAGCTGGGGGAGTACTGATATTGTGTATCAGCTGGGGGAGTACTGATGTACTGATATTGTGTATCAGCTGGTATTGTGTATCAGCTGGGGGATTACTGATATTGTGTATCAGCGGGGGGAGTACTGATATTGTGTATCAGCTGGGGGGAGTACTGATGTGTGTGTCAGCTGGGGGGAATGCTGATGTTATGTGTGTCAGCTGGGGAAGTACTGATGTTATGTGTCAGCTGGCTGAGGTTATGTGTCAGCTGGGGCAGAAATACTTTGAATGAATGTGCAGGAAAAGGACCTAGGAGTGCCAATCACACCTGACCTTGAACCATCAGAAGTGGTGTGAAAGAACAGTGGGAACAGCTGACTGAATGCTGCAGTGTATTCTCTGGAAGATAAACTGTAGAAACAAAGAAATAATGTTTCTACCCCACCAAGCCCTAAACAAGCAAAACCTGGTCTACATATTGTCCAGAAAGTTATGCAGAAAGAGGGACATCAGGCTGCTGGAAGGAGTTCAGAGAAAATCTACCAGAATGGTGTATGAAATGAAGGGAAGAGGAGATGAACAGCTATTAGAGAAACAATGACCCTTCTCACTAAAAAGGGGTGTGGGTGCACAAAAATATTGTTGGGCAGAGGTAAATAGGTAACCCTGTACAGACAGGATAGAAGTGGAAGGTGGACCAAAGGCAGCTGACAGTAGGGACCTCCTGCTACTTGGATATTTCAATGTATGTTTTCATGGAGAGGGTTATGCATCCATAGACTACAGTACCAAAATGGGTGAAAGGGAATCTACAGAAGAACTTGACTATATATGGGGAAATGTGAAGAAAACAGGAGTGTGGTTTTATGTTAAATTTGCATAAGACGGACTAAATACATTGTCTTTTTTGTCTGGGGAGGTGTTCTGAAAGTCAGTTTCTTTATCTCTCATTTTTCTGTGTTTTGTCTGTTTTTTGCTTCATGACTGCTGAATGTTTGTTTTGATAATTACATGTATTATTCTGAAGGCTTCTTTATCTTTTTTCCATATTATGTTTTAATTACAGCTGTATTAATGTTTTAACCTTCATATTGGAATATCTGTCATGATTATCATTTACTCAGAAATTATTATCCCCAATAATGTCTACATTTGAAATTGGTCATGATGATGGTTATAACCTAGAGTGAAATGTCTTGTGATTCAGATGTTTTTACTAAACTCATTTAGGTTTCTTACTGCAATTTGGTCCATGCCATGGCTGATTAGTACTATGATCAATCCACTTACTTAGCTATCAAATAAGTAAATAAAAGGTATAATCACATTTCTCACAGAGTGCATTCTGGAAACACATTTCTTGATAAATAGTTTCTCGCTCTCCTGACATGGTGTTTCTTCTCAAAAGGAGGCCTTAAGTAGGTGTGAAGATAATCACACATAAGTTCAAATCTTCATAAAAAAATACTTTGGCACTCCTTTCTGTGGATGAAAATCAATCCATTTATTAGAGACGAGCTGAGACAGAAATGGTCTTAGTAGCTACATTTCTCAGCTGTGTACAACCAAAGACCTTTCATCTGCATGGAGAACTAGGTATAAGGGAGAACAACTCCGCTTGGTGAACTCATTTTGTCAGATTAAGACTAGTGAGTCAGTGTCAGTTAGGTTTAACTATCCCTAGCATATGTAATAGGAGAATTTGAGGTCACAGAAATGGTAGAGTTGAGACAAATATAAGAAATTCTCCTGGATCTAGACATTTGTTGATATAATGCCTAAACTGTAAACATGTTTAGAGCAGACAACAGCAGAAGTGCAATATGCAGTTGAAGAAAAGGAATACTCCAAGCCATGGCTTTACACCTTTGATATGCTTCCAGAGCAAGTCAATATATCTTTGCAAATGGTCCAGATGTTAAAGTATCTATAGGCACAATGAAATGTCTGTAAACAAAGGGATGAATGACTCATAAACTAAAGAAAGCTGGCATGTAACTAATGAATTAAGGCATACAGAACAGCTGATCAAAATGTTTTGTGGTATGAAGGAAAGTGTAGCAAAGGGATGGAAGTAGGTATAATACCTAATGCCATAGTCAAGGAAGTCCCATATGCATGCTATATTATATCAACTAGATCTCCACAGCAACCCACAATCTCTCTTATGCATAATATTCTTTGGTAGGTAATTCTCTTCCATTAATAATGCTGAGGTATTATTTTTATCAACAGATAAATCAGTAGTCACAGGGGTTTGCATATAGTTCAGAGTAGCTAGATTTTAGGTGAGCCAAAAGGAAATTAAAGGCTGAGCAGAGTTCTATTATCTAAGTTTAATAAATGTGGAATATTGTAGCTCTCACCACCCCCCCCCCAACTCAGTAATGTAGTAAAGCATTTTGAAATGAGAGAGTAACAGTATGAATAACTGCATTGATCAAAAGGAATGGGAAGATCTTGTATTGGAATACAGATAATTCGTACAAAGTGGATGATGATCAGGCAGTCGGTACAATAAAATGTTAAAACATATCAGTTTGAAAGTTTGCTGAAATTGATATGAGCACTGCAACAATAAAAGCTATGCAATGTACTCTTTTATGAAAAATCAGTAACAATGCAAAATAAACATATATACATGTATTAATATCTTGCAGGGGACAAGTTCTCTTGCAGCTCTTTTATTGTAAGAATTTATTATCAAGTGAGTATTTTTACCCAGAGCTGGATCATGGTTAAATAGGGCCTTAGGCAAGCTAATGGACCACAGATCCCCTGCAGCTGTTCCAGTGATTCATTACTTGGCTGTCTGCATGCTGTTCAAACCTGCCAGTATGCAAATGATTACAGAGATTTGGATACAATTTAAAACATACACCATTTGCTAAACAAAAACAGTCTTAGATTGAAAGCAAGCATAGCATGAGCAACGGTAACCTTCTCTTTCCTTGAAACTCAAATTCAGTGAAAATACATCTGACAGTTGGCAGATCGTGTATCTTGGGCCCCCGGCTGTTTTTGAACTCTATACCCTTTGCACACATTTCTAGGATATAAATAAAATGCAAGTGTTGTTTGATTCATCTTCCTTATTGTTCTAAATAATAATTCTCATTTAATACAGTAACATTTTTGTTGAGTGCGTTTTTAAATTTGTAGTTTTGAACATTTTTTCAAGTAAGCAAAATGTGTGATTCAGTAATGATAAAAGTACCCATTTCAAACCATTTCAACAAAAGGCCACTCACACTGCTGTCATTTATAATCCGGCAATATCCATTCTCAACAATTATTACCACTTTTTCAATTGTGCGGACACCACATGTCTGACTGTGATAAAAATGGACAAAATAAATTACTCCAATTCGTTTAAGACAAATGTTCACTACTACTGCAAAGATGGACTAATAACTTGTTAACTTTATCAATATAGCAGGGTCAGTCATCTTTATCTACAGATAGCCCCCAAACCCAACAATTATAGCAACAATTCTTTTTGGATGTCTATACCAAACCCAACAATTATAGCAACAATTCTTCTTGGATGTCTATACCAAACCCAACAATTATAGCAACAATTCTTCTTGGATGTCTATACCAAAATGGTAATAATAATGACAAAAGTAATATATTTCAAATTTTCTACTTAAATACTTAGTATTCCAACTTACACACACACACACATGAAAGTAGTCCTGCAAACCAAATTAAAGAACGTTTAAAAATGATCATATGATAAAAGCTTAAGTACTGCCATCCACAGAGAGAACCCCACCCTCACCAGTAATTATATCCACTTAGTGTTATGAAGAAATAAATTACATACACTTTATTGGTAGTTTTGGGTAAACAATGTGAAACTATTTAAAGACCACACCTACATCTTCCGATAAGATCCAGCCATATGTAACAGTTATGACAGCATAAGAAATATTTACTACCTGATAATGTATGCCAAGCCAGTATGCACAATCTCTGCAAAAGTAAAAGTTATCTGCATAATTCCATACTAATGAGAATTATTAGTGATGCAGAGGTTGCTGCTGGCAAACAACTTTGCATTCCAGTGCTTCATCTATAAATATAGTGCCTGCTGCACTTAAGGAATAAATTGCCAATGTTGCATTAAAGGTCGGTGTGCTGGTGATATTGCCATAATATTTCTTCAACTAGATCAGCTATACAAAAGGGAATGGCTGACAAACAGCAATAGGTTCACAGTTACTAGGCCTGCGGTTCTGGAGATTAAGGAGCCTAGCCCAAATGCCCAATTGCTCCAAAGTACTGTCTGGTTAAATGATTTGCTCAGTGTCACATAATAGATAAATGAAGGTGGAAAGACTCAAACCCTGCACCCTTGCCAGATAAAGCAGATTGTTAACAAGTTGAACTTTATTCTTCTGCGATTCTGCGCTAATTGCCAGAGTAACCATTTTTAACTAAATGCTCAATTCCTTCAAAGTCTGACCTTGTAAAGAAGACTGAATTTAGTAATATGCAGCAATAACTACATAAGGGATGCTGACGGTCAGATGTTTCTGATCAGCATCACTTAAATAATGCAGACTATATGACTTGACATATGTCAACCCCTTTGCAGTTACTGGAGGCTGTAAAGAAGGTACTGCAAAAATATACTACTAAAATGTAACATACTTAGACTGTATTACACAATCCACAAATCATACAGAAATTAGAAATACTACTGCATAAAATGCACTATGTTTTATTTTTGGGTGAGAGGGAGGCTTACATGCCCGCATGACAAGTACATCTCCTTTCTGACCTTCTTATGTCTTCTCTATCATCAACAATAGCTATCCCATCTGACATTACTCGGTACTAGTCTGACCTACTTGAACGGCTGATAATGCTTTATTGTTGCAGCATACACCTCTCGAGTCATCAATACCAGATCATGCACAAAGAGGGCCCAATGCAGGGCAATAATGCACACCCCTGTCAGCCATACTGATATCCCATTACTTGGCTTTCTCTTCCTAATTACCGTAAAACCTGTCCGTGTATATGCTGTCTCCGTCTTTACTTTAACAATTGGAGGTTTAGATTTCATTTAAAACTTTTATTTCGAATTTTACAGAAAAGTAAGGATAGACATTTTTTAAACAAAACATATTCTCCTATTGAAAAATGACTTGGCATTTGAAACAGTAAACGTCTTTTTTCCCTGAAACTCATATTTAGTGAAGCTGCATCTGGCAACCCATTAAACTACAAGAGACCTGCTGGGATTCATACTCAAATGGCATATGTTAAAGTACTAATTACTGTCTTATGTGAAGGGTGCAGAAATTCAAAAGACAAGTGTGTAATGCATTTGTAATAGCCTGGGACAGCCTACTGGCCCCAAGTGTCCCTTTTCAGGAGCGATTGGAAGAGTCAAGACCAGTGAAGGCTGAGGGAATTAAACCATGTATTAGAGAGAGCAGCTCTTTAACAGCTCATAGCCTTATGCATCTGTACTAAGTGCTAGGCAGTGTTATTGCCCTAACACTCTGCATTTTACACTAGCGTGACTGCAAAAAAACAAGCTAAATTAAACTATTCCTAGTCTTTTACTAAAACATAGTTAAAGGAGGCCTGGCAGTCGGTGTGGACTCTCTTGTCCCCCATATTAAGGTGCAGGGTTTGAATCTGTATGACTCTCAGCAGATTTATTAATTAGACAGCCCTTCTAATTGAGGCATTTCTCAGACACATGCCGACAGTTTCAAAACCATCTGGAATGTGATGCTTAAAAGCTATGTTTACTCCCTCAAAGCTCCTGCACCCCCCCCCCCCCCGGCCCCACCTACTGAATCCATCTCACCCATACTGACACTCGTACTCTTAAAAGCTCCACTCAGATCTCTTATTTTAAAATGTTTGCGGCAGATTCCCTGAAGAGCCGCATCTTGTCTCTTACTGGCAGCTGCTACTGAGATTGGAGCAGAATGGATAGTCCTTCTTTTATAAGCACCATTGTTGTTTTATGGATGTCCGTGCCAGCCAGCACCAGACCCTAGGCAGCTGTTAAGTCCAACTGCCTAGATAATCTTGTGCTGGATCTGGCCCTGCTTTCACCTTACATCAGGATTCTTTACGTTCACCAGTTATGTGCATAACAATTTTGTCAAGCCTAGAATCTGCGACCTGCCAGAGGTGGTAAATAGTATTGCTCCAGTAAAAAAAAAAAAAAAAAAAAAACCCCGATAAGGTAGCTATCCAGTCATTTTAAACTAAAGGTGACTCCTGGAAGAGTGTGTGCAAGTCCAGGGAATGCATGATCAAGGAAGACTGAACCAAAAAATATGGATATAGTACTTTGCCCTTTCCAATTGATTCTTTTTAGGCATGCTTTCATTTGTGCATGTGGGATGTCAATAGGCTAATGTTGTATATGGTGAATGTTCACAATTTGCTACAGTAGTTTATATGCACCTTATCCTCACATAATCTGGATCTCTGTGTACAGTTTTTGAGTAGTGGTGATCTGATGAAACGGCATATACTTGACCAGGTAAATGTAGTCATTTATATATATATATATATATATATATATATATATATATATATATATATATATATATATATATATATATCCCAGACAAAATCAGGGCGATAACACCACTAGAACTTTTACAAAAGTACCCAATGGAATCAAACAAGCATGACAGTTTTCATAAGTCTGGTTGTGAAATGTATTTTCCAAGGTAAATTCTCTGCTTGTGCTTACTGTACTGTACTGTACATTAGTTGGAGAAAAACCTGTTTTCGTTGTATATGGTACATTGCTCTGTTAATATGGCTCCTTTATTTGTACTTTAACATATGGTTGTGTATTCTAAATTGCTTTCTGCCTTTTTTTCTGATTTCAAAAAATAATTCTTGGATCAGTGTGCCAACCACAATAACTAATGCTAAAAAAGGTTTATTAATTAATTGTATATATGGTTGCACTATAAAAAATAATATGCACTTACTTTGTACAGATGCAGCTAAAAATAAGTTTGTGCTCTCTGTATCCTCCGAATAGCTGTGTCCGACAAAACTAGGGAAGAGAAGGGAGCAGTTCACAACACAGCACATGAAGGTCTGGGCAAAGTACTGGATTTACTTTTAAGTGACAGCTGAGATGATCTCTGTCTGTCCTGTAACCTTGAATGGGATAAAGTGAGTGTCACTGTCACTGAATGAATTATTGAATTACAAGCATACCCACATAAAAGGCAAAGAGCTGTATTAAAAATAAGTTACTGCATTTCTTTTTATCAGGACACCTAATTATTTACAAAAAATGTATAAATAGTATTTGTTTATTTCATCATAAAAATATTAACAATGTAATGAATTACACAGAGCACTATGATGGGGTCTGTGATCATAACCAAGTTCTTATAAGTTTGAGATATGGGAGTCAAAAAACTTAATATCGGGAGTACTTGTATGGTTAATCCACATACGTCTACAACATAAATGAGAAGGAAAACGTCAGGACAAACTAACGGCTGGTTGCATGTGTTTCTATATGTAGCTTGACTGGGACAGAGAAGAATTAATCAATTTTCATCCACATGTTCTAAGGAGCTATGTATCTACATCCTAAATGAGGTTTAAACTAGTGTCAGCAGTTTCAGTTTGGGGCAGGGGATTTTCAGGGTCAACAGACTATTTTGAAGCTACATTACCAGAGAGGGTAGGATTGAGACAATGAAGGTCATCCAGAGGGAGAATAAAACGAAAAGGAGGAGTAGATGACACAGAGTACACCGGCCCTAAAACATGCAGCTGTCCTGTGAACGGGAGATGACGAATGATGGGGCTGCATTAATCTGTCTACAGTTCAACTGTTTCATGTTAGTTATGCTCTGTTAAAAAAGGCACTGCAATTTATTCCTACAGAGAGTAACTCAAAAGTAGATGCCAGTGGTCTCTGCCTGACTACATTTTCAGATGATTGCAAATTAGGAGCTGTCACTGAATCTCACACTGACACAAATGTTCTGCAGGAGAGGCTGACACAGACAAACAACTGGTGTCAGAGCCATGGACTAAACCTAAATGCCAAGAAATGCATAATAGTATCCTTTGGGAAGACATCCATCCCTGTTAACTATCATATTGACAACACACCCCTTAGAGTTGACCTAGTAATCAGGGACTTAGAGACACACACAGATAGTAATCTAGCCTTTGACCATCACGTGTTTATAGTGGTGAGAACATCATTCTATGTTGTACAACTTATAAACAAAGGTATGCCATCTAAGTCCAAGGAAGTCATTCTTCCACTGTATTCGGCATTCATCAGACCTATCATTGACTACAATGCCCTTTTGGCATGTACCTTACCAGGCATATTCAACAACTGGAACGTCCACAGAGGTTCTTTTCTAAAAGAATACAGGGTGTAAGCAAAGTGTCGTACGCAGACCACCACAAGGCTCTATCCTTGTATTCTGTCTCCTACAGGCTTTTGAGGGGAGATCTATGCCTGGCATACAGTGCATGTCAGACCCCACTCTGGATCTCCTGCATATCCATAAAACAAACAGCACCAGAATTACCCATTCTAAAGACTTAAACCTTGCCTGTGATATAAATAGGACTTGCTGGAGAGATGGGTATATATCCCAGAGACTACCCCATCTATGGAACAGGCTCCCCAGAGTTCTTCCCTAACCCAATTCAAGTGCAACTTGAATGGGATACCTGAAATTCATCCCTGGTTTGGCACCTATGTCTCTAATGGACACAGATATCCTGTAAATGGTTCATCTCCCAGGCCCATGCTTACACTTATCAAGGGTGTTAGAACTTGTCAGAGATTTGGGATGCATAGCTAGGCTTAAAATGCCCTTGAGGTCGTTAGCTTAGTAAACACCTATGAACCTAAGCATTAACATATTTAAAATTGCTCACTAGAAATTTGAATTTGAAACTCACATGTAAAGATAATGTTAATTTAAATAACGTACCTAAGAAGCTGAGTACTTCTTTTGTACCAATAAGTGCTCCTGCCATTACAGGCTTTTATAATGCTTGCAAAAAACAGCTGCATGGAATTTACACACAGCAAGATGTGAATAAGAAGTATAATTTAACCAGAGAGGAGTATCTTTCTTTAATCTGCAGAACAACCCCAATATTGTGATTAAACAAGCAGATAAATGTGGACCGATGGTTATTTTAAAGTGAAATATCTATCTTGTATGAATGAATACTTAAGCGATGAGAATACGTTTAAGAATATAAATAATGTTACTGAAAGCATTTGCATTAATAGTCATATTTATGATTTGCAGTTACTTAATGATATCACTTTAGATGTCTATAATTTCTTATATGTTGCACATCCTGTTGTCCCATTTTTATATGGCTTGCCAAAACACACCCAAAGAGACCTATTGCTTCTGGCAAAGGATGGATTACTGAACCATTTTCACTATACTTACAAAATATATTAAGCCCCTTGCTGACTAAATTACAAAGTTTTATAAAATAGGCTAGTGATTTTTTTAGATAAATTGTGCCAATGGTATGCAAGTAATCAGAATAAGGAATATACTTTTCTTTCGCTAGATATTAATTCACTGTTCACAGTGATACCTCATATGTATGGTATACAAGCAGTGAGATATTTCTTGATTTGTAATAGTGAATATACTGGCAGGGAAGTAGAAACTGGTTGTTCCCTTTTGGAAGTTGTTTTAACCAGTGATGTATTCCTATATGAACAGCAGTTATTCCATCAGGTTGGAGGTGTAGCGATGGGAACATTGGTCAAGAACACCTATGCTAATTTAGCTTTAAATCAGTGGGACAATTTGAATATTTTTAACACCACTAATGAATATGATGAAAATGTGTTCTACAATGGTTTTTGTGGATGACATATTTTTAATTTGGACTGGTAGTGAAGCAAACTTCGTGATTTTGTCACCCATTTGGATGCTACTACAGAATTTTTATGTTTTAAGTTAAATTTTTCGAAAGAAAAAAATAAATTTTTTGATATTGACTTGATGAAACAAGGTGATGAAATAAGTAATAGAAAGAGGTACAGGCTTACAGGTTTTTACATAGAAATAGTATGCATCCACAACATGTTTTTAAAGGGCTTGTCAGAAGCCAGTTTTTAAGAGTCTATAGGCTCAATACTGATATACAAACCTGTAATCAATAAATGTCAGAATTTAAAAAGAGACAATATAGTGATGCATTATTGAATGAGTCCTCACAGTATATAATAAATGAAAGGACAGAGAAAGCTAGATCTTATTTTATGAATGATGGTTATCGAATGCAGGCTAATGGAAGAACATTGGAGAATACTTGCTTGAGGTATATTGCCTGCTTTAATACTAGAACTGATAGGGTCATGAGTATTATTAGAAATAATTGGAGAATTTTGAATGCTCTTCCTGAATTAAATAAACACATTGTAACACATCTGCATTTTGCTTGTAGGAAAAGCAGGAATTTTATGTTATAAGGAGGTTAACACTGTTAAAAAATCAGTTAAAAGTAGTAAGAAAGGTACTTTTCCTTGTTGCAATTGTACCAGCTGTAAGGATATTTTAACATTTATAGAATTAGTCCATCCTGTTGTTTTGCTACTTGTAAATTGGATAATGTAATGTATTTAGTTACTTGTTTAGCCTGTCTTGCCTTTTACGTTGGTAAGTGTAGCAGAACATTTAAGGAAAGAATAATGGAACATCTTTCTGATATCAGAAGAGGTGTGTTAACAAATTCTGTTGGTAAGTACTTTTTAGACAATGGCCCCCAGCATATCTTCAGATTTAGGGTTATTCAGAAGTTACTATCTAGTATAAGAGGAAGGCATTTAAACAATAAACTTGAAATTGCCGAATACAATTGGATTTTAAAGGTGGATACAGATAAGACCCCTGGGTTAAATGCAGCTGCAAGTATTAAGCAGATTAAAAAAAAATAGAGAAATGAGGTTATAGACGCATTCTATTGATGCTATTGTTTTGTATGAAAAGAATTTAACTGCATTTTTAAATCATTTTTGAGATACACGCATTGTTACTGTATATATGTGTTCGACAATAGTTTTATTAATTATTTATTTTATTTATTTATTTGTTGAACGGGAAAGTCCGACTTGAACAGAGTCAATTTTCAGTGGAGGCCTGGGGAGAAACGCTCAAGATGCATGTCTTTGTATTGTGGGAGGAAACCAGAGTACCTGGAGGAAACCCACGCGAACACAGGGAGAACATGCAAACTCCGCACAGAAGGCACCCCAGCCGAGAATCGAACCAGAGAACCTCTTGCTGTGAGGTGACATTAACCACTGCACCACTGCGCCTCCTGCAGTTAATGCCTAATTAATTATTAACTGTGAGTTTTGATTAGTTGCAGTGTCATGTGATTTTTATATAAATTTAGTGAATATAATTGTTCTTAGCTTACACTGAAGAAGGGATTTCTCTCCTGAACACTTTGGTTTTTAAATGTTTGGATTAAAATTTATTTATTTCTCTGGCATCGTTAGTCTGGCAGCTGGCTTTTTTTTGCTATTACCTATACACTAACCTCAGGCTGCAGAGTTACTTTTGTAAAGGAATTTCCCCTCTGTAAATTAAATTACATAGCCACATTCCTCACTGCACAATTTACTGTACATTAGTACCTATTCTGTTATAACAAGAACCTGTTTTCTAATGCAAGTTCAGATTTATAAAAGCACTGATATGATGGATTATGCTAAAGTATTTAGATTTTAATACTTTGTAGTTAGTCTGAGTTTCTATAGTCCTATGATATGTGGATCATTGTGGGAGTGAAATACATGAATACTGTGAGTTCTAACAGGGTCGAAACTGTAAACAGTTCCACATCAGCGTATTGTGCTTTTATGTTATAGATTTTCAAAGAGGCACCTCATTCCTAAACTGGACAGTCTGCAGACGAAAGTTGTATGGTGGGCTGGTTAGCTGAATGGAACTGTATGCACTCTGTTGAAAGACAGTCCACTTTCTGTGAAAAACTCTGCTGCATCCGTGAAGCTGTCTGAATTGGGGAAGGTGCTGCATACAGCACTAAATAGGGTTCAGCTGTTTTACTGCTCTTTCTGCAAATGCTTTCCTAGGGAAAGTACTGCTGAAAGATTGGCTTGACGTGTACTTTGGAGACCTTCACAGCCTTCTCAGTAGTTCCTGAGAACAAAGTAAATTTTGTTTTCATATTAAGGGTTCTTTGTCAAATGGACTTTATTTTACAAAATTTTCAAGTTAGACTTTTCATGTTTGTTACAAAATGCTTCATCTTCATTCTGAAGCTCTTCTTGCTGATAATTTTTTTTATAGAATTTCAAGATGATAAGGGCAAAATGAAGACAAAAACTCCTGCTGGATGTGTTTGGGCTGCTTGAAAATGAAAACGAAATTATTTAGTGGCAAAATAGTGAATCTACCCACTACCATTTTCATAGGGAAGAAAATTAGGTGGTTTCCATAGTCATTCTGTGCAGATGCTTGTTTTGTAAAGACGCTGGAGACAGTAGCAATGTGTGTGTGAAGATATGGTGTACTCTATGTAAATGGATGAGTGACCTTTCAAGGCATTATTGTTCTAGCAGAGTTCCTCTGAGCAATACAAGATGCATGGAAGAGACTGTGGGCTGATTCAAAAATGCAGTTAATGCTTGGAAATGTCACCTTATGTAATTGTGTTAGAGTAATATAAATAGCTAGCGGACAACAAACCAGATACTTCTGAGTCTGGCGATGAGGCTGTTGGTGGGCAAGATTTAAGTCAATAGCAGCAATTTAAATAAAAAAAAAAATGTTAGTAAAATATTGTGTGATGGTACAGGAAGGTGTGTGTTAGAAGGAGGCAGGTCTATAGTTACACCAAATATAATTTTCTTTTCACAGCAGACATTGTTGATGCCCGCTAAGACTAACACTGACTCTAATGGCATTTGGGATCCAAGATTATTTTCACATCACCAAGTGGGAGTCAGCTGTGGGTTATGAAAAAGTGCCATAGAAACTGGACTCTAACTTGATCGTGATTGAGATGCAGGTGTGTGTGTTGGATTTTGTTTCTGAGTGTAAATCTAATTGGGGGTTTTATGGTAATCCGTATATATGGTGGAAAGTTGTTGAAGATATATAATAATGAAATTATGTACCATTGCTCTGGAAGCAGGCTACTAACTTTGCTGTCTAGACGAGAACAAAACAAATTGCCTAAACAACCATTGTCCTATAGCAGACTTCACCTTATTGCCAAGATTCACAAGCAAAGCAATGCATAAGAAAATCCTTGATAATCTTTATTTCTCTTACAGACTTTCTTGTACGCAATAGCGATTCATGAATCATGCCTATGTAGGTGAGTTTACAAATCTATCTTTGTGTTGTCTGAGTATATTAGAAAAATACTGATTAATGGAAATACAGCAGCTTAGCTTCCTAAATCTCTCAAAAACATTTGACTTTGACCACAAATTAGATAGGCTTTCTTAAGTATCTGAAGCTGGAGTTCTTTAGCCACCTGCAAAATTCCCAGCAGTCAGACCCTTATTTGGAGCCCCTCAACTAAATGTGCTCTAGAAACTATTGCTCTTAGTCTTCATAAATGACATATGACAGCAATGCACTAGGACTTATGTGATTTGTTAATAAACGGTACTCTGCTGTGCCGTATCTACCGATGAGTTCCTAAGGGGCTGTAGCTTATGTGTTGTAAAGCACAGGACTGGCTGACATACACCGGGATCACTGTAAATACTGCAGGAGCCCAAAGCATTCCTTTTACTCCTTCTGAGTCCTGTGGTTACTCCTGCTGTCTAACTAAAACTAATAACTAAGCATGGCACAATGTAATGGTGGGTACTAGCACTAATCTGAAATTGGATCTGCAGATTGTCTGCTGTTTTTAAAAATTGAGAAAAGCTTCTTCAGATGCTGTGCCTTTACTGCCCAGCTTTCTGTAGCACATAGTATTACTGGGATATTAATGATTTTGTTAGGTATGCTGCCACGGTTAAGAACTATAACCTATAGACTGCTGATCACGAAAAAGCTTGAGACGTCATGGCGATTGCTTTGAAATGGCACTTTTGGCATGTCACATGCATTTATTCTTCAGCATAAAGTTCTGTCTAGTTGCTATTTAATGCTGAAGTTCTTTCTGGTTATTAAAATATAAGGTAGACTGAAACTGCTTTGTATCAGAATCTAAAGTTTTATCAAGCTAATACAGTATGTAGAGAGATTTGAGATAACCCAGTCAAATCCAGTTTAACGACAAAAATATTTCCATTTGTTTGGGAGAGTTGTATCGTCTTTAGTTATCACTGTTGTTTCCTTATGTTTTAGTAAACAATATATTTGACAGACAATAACTGCTCATTCCAAAAAGCTAGCAAGTTGACCTGGAACCATTATTTGTTCTCACTAACATGATTTTAATAAATATGCTCCCTAATCTTTTTAGTAAGTGCTGTGACTTTTAAGTTATCACCAAGTCATGTATATGGAACCTCTGTTTGATGTCTCGCCTGAAAGATGACCCCTTGAAAGTGCGGCATCCCATAATGGTGTACTGTAGTGTTAGAAATGGAGCATGCATCCAAGCACCTCCTGTGGGGCTAGAACTCAGAGTAATCTGATCTTTCCAGCACAGAAGATGTGTGTGCTACTTGCTGAGCTACTGACACTGAATGCTAGGATATATAAAGAAAGGGGTGGTGGGTTCATCCAGGAACCAAGAATTGAAAAGGGATGGTAGACTATGTCTTCCAGGAAACAGGAAGTGGAAAGTCACCAAATGTATCATAGGTAGGGCATCTAAGATGATATATTTTGCCTTGTATTTTTCATTCTAAAAGGCAAAGGGTGGGAGTTTAAAAAAAAAAAAATTCAGCAAAGCTGATGCGGGGTTTTGAGACACAGTTTATTAGGAAAGACTGGAGTCATTTAATCTGTGTACCCTGCAAGTAAGTTGAGCTATGAAGAGAGATAACTATCTTTCAATGTCTCCATTTTGTTTGTGTGTGTGTGTGTGTGTGTGTGTGTGTGTGTGTGTGTGTGTGTGTGTGTGTTTGTGTGTGTGTGTGGATAGGTAGAGTACCCCCTAACACATGTCAAAATCAGAGGTCAGGACTGAAATCTATACCCTGGCACTGAGGCAGAACCAGTGAGTGAGTGTAATTCCAAGATTAAACTTCAAGTAGATAACTTTTGTGAGTTTTTTCTTTTTCTTTTTTCTCAACACTGTGATTGCATACATACACACAGACAGACAGGTTTTTGAAATTAATTTACAGTCGAGTTGCACCCAGTATTAAATCTGAATATAAACATGAAGGACCTTCAGATTTCTGAATGAAATGAGCAAGCCATCTGTCAAGAACTATTTAATATAAATACTTTCTCACGAATACTGGGGCTTGAGCAATTAATGAAATGGAAGTACAGAAAACTTGTGAGAAGATTTTACTTTGTAACGCCTCACTAGGCGCTACTGTCTATTTTGAGAATCGCACAGTATACAAAGAGAAACTGAAAGAATCAAACCATGGACCACAGAACAAAGCTTATTATAATAAATATTACAAGTATTATATATATATATATATATATATATCTCAATCATATTATTAGTATTACAAGTATTATTATAAGTAAATATTACAATAAGAAACTGACTAAATAAGGCAAGCTGCTAGTGGTTTTACCCATGACTGAGCCTTAGCAGATAACTTGGTGGTTAGTCTTTGTGGCTGGAGTGGGGTGGGGAAGCTTGAAAGTGGGCAGTAAACATTATGTCTCTGTTCACATCATGTATTTTAAGTTTGTTTGCATTTTATACGCAGAATTCTTAGATATGCTGTCTTTTTTTTCTGACTTAGCTGGTGGCTTGATGTTTCAATGAAAGCTCTTGTGTCATTGTCCATGTTATATGTATTTGCCTGCTTCCATGCTTGTACTGTGTATTCATAGTTCTAGTAAGAATAGTTTTATTCCTACAAGAGAAGTACTACTGTTATAGCAAGGATATTTTACTGATGTGGAATCCATCTTGACAAATGTTTGAGTTATCTGGTTTTGGCATTATCGTGTTACAGAAATTGCTCGCTGCAGGATATATTTCTTTGCTTGACTTAACATTTGCTAGAATAGTGATCTATGGATGCTTGGTATTTAGAAAAATAAACTTATGCTTCATGGGGCCTGCTGGAAATTCTCTGATATACCCGTATGCGCACATTTGTATGTGTTGGGGGTACATATGTCAGGCCTCCCCCTTTGATGTCATATTATTCTCAAACCATGAAGGTCTTCTTGTTGATTATGTTTTCTTAATTTAAATTCATTTTTAAACAACTTCATCTGGTTCCAATAATAACTACCCCCTCAGATTCTCTCTGTAATTATTTCTGCAAGGACTGAGGACAGAATCTGTCAGATTCTGTTTTGCTGTTTAAAGTGCTGATTAATTGCAGATTGCATTTTACATTTTCTCATTTCGGTGCTATGGTTTTACAGGCATAGTTCTGAATCATGCAGCTAATGTTCTCCAGACTCGGATGGTACTGGTACACATCTAATTATAATGGTTGGCACTGTGTTGGCATTCATAGGGCAATGTAGTGGGGCAGTCTGTCTCTCAGGGATAGTGAAAGTAATCTGTATTAGTACTACAAATGGTGGAAAGTGGTAGGGGGATACTTTCCTTTTCCGGAGTACAGGGTATCCCCTCATATGAAGCTTCCCTGACTACACAGGCATTGGCTACTCAGATTCCTAATGCTAAGCAGCATGTCTGGCTTTAGCTGGCAAACACAAGAATGCATATTAGCAAAGCTCCATGTTTTGCTTTATATCTGACAGGCATTTATCTGGCAAATACATTAGAGCTCTCCATCAGTGATTAAGTCTGATTGGAAGCAATCATTACTGCTGGATAAATCTAGTGCAAGTAAGGGTCATGATGAAAAAAAAAAGATTATCATACCTGTTTGGTCAGCAAAGAAAACAAAGGAAGTGAAAGGAGTCTTTGAATAGAGTATGGAGCTAAGATGTTGCCTTACACCATAACAATAATAAAAATATCATCACTGACCACATGGCAAATAACTACAGCATGAATAGTTTAGCACGTTCAAACTGACCTGCAGATATTCATTATAATGTATTCCTTGTGGAAACACTACCACTATATATTTCATAGTAGATTTTCAAATGCTTTGTACAATGACCTTCCCAGCAGTTCCTGTTTGGAGTTGTGCTCAGTACATACACCAGACTCCCATTATGTCCGCACTGCCTAAAACTTGTATTGTATAATTTTGCTTACAATAATGATATCTTTAGGATGTCTGACACCAAATCTAAGCTGGCTGTTCAGTTTTACCCCTGTGACACTAATCCTTAGGCCTTCTGAAGGGTAATTAACAGAAATGTGGGCTTTATACCTTATGATGTAGTGCCAGACATTATAATTATACTCCTGGAATGCCATGCATTGGCACAGGACATCAGTAATCCTTATGTACATCTCCCATGCACTTACAGAGATTATTTTTGTCTGTAATAGAGCTGTCATGGATGGCTTCATAACATTCTCTGGTACTTGAATGTCTCTGCACATGTATATAAAGACGTACATCTCTCTATGTTTGTTTTCCAGGAAAACTAAACATGGTCCATAAATCTCACTAATGGGTATTAAAAATAGACCCCTGCCGCCCCCCCCCCCAACACACACACACACACACACACACACACACACACACACACACACACACACACACACACACCTCATCAAAGTCACATGGACTTGGTATTCTAGGCTCATGAGAGATGACTTTGGAAAGGTATGGGTGAAGATATAGACTCACCCAGGTACACTGATGAAGGGTAAAGGTCTTTGCCTACCAAGCCCATAGAATAAGGGAAATGCTGTACCAGAACCATGAAAGCAGATAGTGATGGGCAAGTGTCACAGGTGAATGTCTACACCCACTCCCACCCACTCCGAGTGAGTAGGGAGGAGTAAACATGTCTACCCACTACTGTATGCCAGGAAGAGGGTGGGATGTGAATATTTAAAAGCTGATGCTCATGTCTTAACAATGAAGTTTATGTTCTCATTGCTACTTAAGTTTGGCAAAATGTTGCAAGATCATCAGTGGAATTTAAGATTGGTTGGCTACCCTACATTAAACTTGACTGCATACACAGCACACTTGTGGCATTAAGTATTTATGTAGATAAAAACCTAAGCTGCTGGTATTATGCATGTCTGCATATGCAGTATCATACTGCTGGCATTAATCATGATTACACACACAGTACCACACTGCTGGCATTATGCAGCTTGACACACATGCACACTATCAGCTTTATGCACAGCTATGTACACAGTCATGCTGGTGGCACTATACATGGATGCCTATACAGTGCCCTACTTATTAGCATAATCATGACTGCATACACAGTACCCTTGTTTGGGTATTAGGGATGACTACTGCTCCCTAGAAATCTGTTGGTACCAGTCATCCTGCAGTACACTTAAGGGATAATTTTGGATATGTTCATGTAGAGATTTCCACTAAATCTTATCACTACAACACTGGATATATTTTTCACTAAACTGGTTCTAATATCAGTGCTGAAAGTTCATGCTGTAGGTTTAGGTTTGCTTATGTCACACTCCATTATTTTACATATTAAACAGGGGCTTGCAGGATTGAGATGATTATAATAGGGGCAAAATGGGCAGAATGCTGCAACCTTTGAATATTGAACTACTTTTCGCTATGCGTTTATTAATACTGCTATCAACAATGTTGAACCTCGGCTTATAAAGGACAACAGTTAATTTCCTGTCAGGAGTATAACTGTAATCAGAAAAGTAGTGCCTGAATCAACAGCAGGAGCATAAGGTAACAGCCCTAACATTTTCTTCATATTAACATGCCAGAACATGCTAGAAGCTTAGCAACTTGAATGCAATTATGATTTGTAATATGCAGGAACAAAGAGCAAACTTCTCATAATATGTACTAATCATGATAAGTATTATGCTTTAAGGAACACTCTAGAATGAACCAAGGGCCAGAAAGCTCCCTATGGATCCAGTAATAGATGATACAATTCATGAACTACTAGATTTAAGAACCAAAATATCTTGCTTTAAGTTAAAGTGGGTAGAGATGCCGATGTATATTCATGATCTGTACCCAATATTGCCAAACAAAATAGAGAAATAATCAGTTTGGGTTGTTTTTCTGAAAGTTTCTGTCCATTTATCATAATGAGTATAAAACTAGATGGAAATGTGATCACTACTTCCAAAGGACCCATAAAATGTAAATTCCAAACTTTTAAACAGAACCTCGGCACTGGAATTAGGAAGCACCCACATCAACTCCTCCTCAATGTGTGCATGCTCCTACATGAGTTGCATTTTAGCACTCTGATTTGCAAACTAAGTCGGTCAGTATCAGTTTTTAAAGAGGCTTTCCTACAACAGAAAGTTGCATGTCTTTTCGGAAGTGATATGATTACATTGCAATTTCAGAATTGGCTTGGGAAATTTTCATCAGTTTTAGCTGAAGATGAAATAACACAAATGACAGTTACTGCATTGCTCTATTGAATGGTTCTGTACTATGTCTTGCTGCCATTACAGTTTGTTATAGAATATGGTTCTTGTACAACAAGTGCATAATGTTATAATGTGTGAGAAGTAGATGTGCCATCTGTCACCAGAAGGTACGGGTGTGAAGGGTACCGAGATATCATTGTGATGCTGCTATGTGAGCTAGTAATAACTTGTGGCTGTTGTCATGATTTCAGTAATCATTCCAGTATAAGTAGCAGCTGCTGTGAGCTAGTAATAATTCTTACTGTTGTCATGATTTCAGTAATCATTCCAGGTTGCATTCCAGTATAAGTAGCAGCTGCATTTAAATTACAGGCAGAAAGACATTCCCTAAGGATAAGGGTTAAAGCAAACTGCTAAATTTTGATTCAGAAAATTAACGTACTGAGTAAAACCTATATATATTTTTTTCTTATCAACAGTGAAACTTAGGATTGAACCCCCCCATTGATTTATTAGAAATGTGTTCCTTTTCACATTGGTGTTCCATGATATTTTGTGATATACTCTTGCCCCATACAGTCCTATTTGCACAGGTTAATACCCACACTGCCCTTGTGTGTCTGCGGCATGTGGCTTCCTACAGCTCCGTCTTTCATTACATGCTCTAAAATCACATTCACTCCATATTTCACTGTTTATCTCATTGTGCAGCAGCAGATGTTCACTGCAAGGCGATCAGATATCTATTATGTATTACACCATGGGTACTGTGCAAGTTGATATCAGTTACATGGTATGTCAGCTTTCAGCTATAAAACTGTGCCATGGAAATAAAATCTTGATTCGTGATATGCCTTCCACTTAGATCTATGAAAATAAGCTATAATTTTGGTTGGAAATATGCACACTTTGCACAGGTTAAAGTTTTAAATAAATTTGACAAGTAGTTTGGTCAATTTATTTATCTGGTCAATTTCAAAGACATGCGTCTGGAGCATTTCTCCCCTGGCCTTCACTGAAAACTGGCTTTGTTCCAAGTTGGACTTTCCCGGTAAACAAATGTTAAATAAAATAAATAGTTTGGATTGGAGTTGTGACATTAAGGAGGGTTGCTTTTCACATTCTCTAATACATTGAGAATGAGCATCTCTCATTTCTAATGTGAAATCTCAAGCATTTGAAATGTAAACATAAGAGTGCATGAAGAAACCTTGGCATAAATATGCCTAGAGAAGTTGTGGCTTGTATAATGTTTGTTATTAGTGATGTTTAGTCTGTTTATTGTTGCTGATTTAAATACATGTAGGTGTCCCAAATACTGCTCATAACTAGTTGCACCACTGAGTACATTAACCATTCTTTAATCTCACTAAATCTACAGGTTTGGCATTTTTAAGCATTGTTTTACCCCATGCTTATTGGGATTTACTTTATTATACAGCAGTTAATCTGAAACAGTGAGTCTCTGTCTAGAGTCAAAATACAAGGCTGTCACATCCTGTACAACTTTTTAGGCTAAAGGAATTCTCTAATTATTTATAAAAATATGTCTAACTCTTGAGTATTAAGTAATTATTTATGCTTTGTCACAGATTGTATATAGTACCCCAACATTAGCAACTAAAATGTCTCTCAGTGAATCCAATGTTAATAATTAATAATTATATAATTAATAATAATAATTGTATTTTTCTGTATGTAATTTATATACTTTTTATACTGTATGATAACATGTATGTACATCTAAATTTTTACCTTGTATCAATACCCCTGGACTATGTAATTATAAATATATCTGTCTACTAATTTTTTGTATCTTTGTTTAAAATTTTTTATTTTTTTTTTTGGTAGAGCTTTTCTCCCCGGGCCTCCACTGGACATGGGTTTCTGACCCGGTGGACTTTCTCGGTCAACAAATGTCAATAAATAAATAACTAAATTAAACATGTCTCTGCTGCCCCACATATACATCATAAAAGACTTTATGCCTATTCTTTACTGAAAAGATGCATTTATTAATTTAAGATTGCCCTCCACTCACGGTCACACCTATTCCTAACAGCCTGAAACATTTGTCCTTAGTGAGACAATTTATTATATGACATTAGTTACAAGTACTATTAGAACTGCGGTGGTGGTGCTGCGGTAGCGTTGTTGCCTCACATTAAGACGCTATCCTGTTCAATTCTCAGCTACACCGTCTTCTGTGTGGAGACATGCGTGAATGGGTGTACCTTCATTGAAGGTTGTGCATCAGGGCCGGCAACTGGGCATGTAAAAATCTACTGCCAATCATTAGCGGACCGGAGTTCCGCTGTGGCGACCTCTAACCGGGAAAAGCCAAAAGACACAACAAGTTACAAGTACTATTAGAAGCAAAAAACAAAAAATTCATGGAGCCTTACTGTTTGCTCCTCAAACCTGGCCCTTGATTTTCTTTGTAAATGTCAACGTTCATAAGGCTATGGATGCAACATCAACATTCAGTGGCAAAATTGAGATTCATTTTTTTTTTTTTTTTTTAAGAAAAGCTTATATGTCAATCTATATATTATTTACAGTAAACTCTCTGAATTTCATGCTTGGATGGGTCTGTAGTCACCAGACATCTTGATACCCACTATAAAAGTTTGCTGTGCAACAAAAGCGGTCTCTCTTCCCATACTTTACTCCCAAATCCTCCAACTCTGAAATTCTCTTAATAACTCTCCTCAAAGCAACCATAAGACAATAAGAATCATAGGTGATATTACAATTCTTGAAAACATACTTTGCTGGGCTTCCTCAAATATCCCTTATGAAACCCTCATATAGGGTCATCTCAATATTAGGCAGGCATACCATACAATCTAGTAACCCAGCTAACAGTATACAGCTTTACACATTCACTCAATTACTTCTTCTCCAACCAGGTATAAGAAAGTGACAGGTAGACAGTCCAACCTAGACTGTTTTTTAGCATTATCACCTGACACATATCCAGTTATGGCCCTCTGCCTGTCTGCAAACATGATCATCTACCAATCTATGCAGAGAGGCACAGAGGTAGTAACCCCAACACACACACCACTTTAGGCAAGTAGGAAAATTTAATTTCAATAAACTCTTGTCAATGCGTTATAGCAGTGTAACTGGAAATTGCTTAAGACTCTCCCTTTAGAGGATGCTGTACTCAAGTTCAACACTTTTTTGAATATACCAAACTTACCATTTTCCATCAGTATCAAGAGAATCCAATCAAACTGTGCTCCATAGCTCTCCTAAGAAACAATATGAATCGGAGAGAGATGTAGCTTCGAATGCCTGGACTAAAACAAATCAGAGTGAAACCTTCAAGCCTATAGGTAGCTGACAAATCAAACTAAATGCCAAAATATCAAGGACAAGAATTATTATTCCACTCTTCAAAGCACACATTTCAATAATCCCAAGTGTTTCTGGACTTCTGTAAACAAACTGCTAAAATCTGTCCAAGCCACACAGCCAATCCCAGACAGACAAAACCAAAACTCTTGGTTTGCCAGCCTATTCAGTGCCTACTTAAACAGTAATATCCATAAGCAATAACCCATCCTAATACACCATTACAGTTCCACCACAGTTCACTAATATCACCAACCTGTTCTCCTTTCAGCCTGTCCCTACTCCAACCATCAAAATATTCTCATAAAGATGAAATCTACTATTCTTTCCCCAGATAAACTCCCAAGAGATTAAATTAAAATACCAGCTGATGCCATTACCAACCCTATGTCAGTCCTCATAAATACATCTGTGGCAGAAAACACTATTATACCTATCCAACCACTGCCTTGCTAAACTTCATTAATGCTGTCAACATACAGAATTGAAAGTAACCTGGACTCTACACTTAAGACACAGTATTTAATGTTTTAGAACAGTTTATCAGAAACTTGTGTAGGAATTCCCCAACAAAGCACTTGGTAACAGTCTTTACAGTGGTTCCATAGCTACTTTTGAAATGAAGTATGAGCAGTTAAATGGCAAACTAACTTCTCCACTTTCCTCCCTGTTAATATTGGAGTACTATACAATACCTTCTGCTTTCTAACAATGTACTGCTGTTAAACACGACACATTAGTGCAATGCGTTGATGATAATACTCTAATCTGCTCAGCAAAAACTTATTAAACTGCAAGACCTTTCCCCAAAATCCTCCTCTAGTGACACATGGCTAAGCAACTCAAAACTTCATCTGAATCCCCCCACCCCCATAAAACTAAATTGATCATATTCATGCTAAAACAACTCTACCCAAAAGGAATCTTTCACTGCAACCTGTACTAATAATACTAAGACTGAACAAGTAAATCTGATGAAACTACCAGGTGTAGACTACCATGTATCATAACCAGTAAAACACCTCAAAAGCTAGGTTCCCTCTGCAGGGTTAAAGTTTGCCTCAGTGATGCAGCCAGAAAATGTATAGCATGTACCTGCTTACTACCACCCCTTCTATATGCAGCTCCCATATTTGCTAACCTTCAAACCACATTGCTAACTAAACTTGAACAGTGTTGTAATAATACTGCCAAATTTGCTGTCAGATATATCTTCAGAACACACTACTGCCTAACACTCCAGGATCGCGGCTAGTTAGAACTACCTCACTACCTAACACTATCCCAACTCACAACTGTTCATAAACTCATCTGCAAACCTGAAAACTGTCCAACTCTAAAACAATATCATTTACACCTACTCCCCTGAAACAGCCTTATGATCGAAAGAGAAATCCTTGCTCATAATAACAAAATCTTGTAGCGGTGTTGACGACTCTCGATACTTGCTTCAACATAGAACCTCATTTCCTTATCACTCAAAACAACCAAAAATATAAATTGTTTCAAAATACCATTAAAAAAGAATCCCCCTAACAGAACAGTGGCTTTGCTCATGCCTGTCCCCTGGTTAATTTCCCATAATAGGAGTTACCATGAGATGTTATTAACATGAATCTACTTCTCCAACTAAAAGAGCACACGGTATAAGAATGTCTCCACATTAATGTACTCTCCTCCTATCATGCTTCATTTATCCTCTTTCTACTTTTCCTTCTCTAGTACTTTCATCTCCGATATTCTGATATTCCTTATGAGCAATGAGTTACTATGGTTTTCACTGCATATAAGTGGTTAAAAATCATAATTTACTTATTGCACAGTACAGTATTACTATATACATTTATTCATTATATACATGACACATATCAAGATATCCTTGTTTTACACTGTTCTTTCTATTTTAATTTAATGCAAATATTAGATAAGGTAAGATTGTTTTTTTTCCCCCTCATCCAAATGTTTAAAACTGATTCTGTCATGTTCTTTAAGTTTGTAATTATTTTACTGTTGGAGCTTTTCTGTCCAGGCCTCACCTGAAAAGGGGGTTTCCAAAATCCATTTGGACTTTCCCAATAATCAAAGGAAACAAATTAAATCGAGCATTAGTCCTGGAGGTTATGACTTCTGTTCATTAAGTCACTGGGGGTACATTTACCCTAATTGCTTTGCTGCTCTATCATCAGCTTTAGACAGACTATGCAAAGGTGCTTGAAACACGTAGCCAAAAAGTCTTCTATATTAGCCTTTTGTTTTGGTCTTTCCTCAGTGGCAGAGATCAGAGAGTCTTTATACCTTACTGGTGTTCATTATCTTACATACGCCCTTAGTCTTTGTGTCCGTCTCCTGTTGTTGCTGCTTTTGGGAGTCACTACATGGAGGCATGCACTGAGGAAGCTGTATTGCTACAATGATAATGATGGGCTCAGCATGATCTTTCACCCTCGTTACTTTAATTCTGTCTCGGTGTAGTACTTATTTTTTATTTACATTTTGATGACTGGACTGTCTAACTGAGTAGAGCCCATTTTCAGCCAAGGCCTGGAGAGAAAAGCTCCTGACAAACCTGGAGAAAAACAAAGGCTTAAATAAAATTCCACAATGGCGCAAGCAGCAGCCAACTAAAACTGAGGTCAGCCAAGATGAGGGTACAGCTGATTGACTTGTGCACCTGAGGGCTTGCTAACACTGACCATAGGTTTCCAGCCTGCACTTCAGCAGGTGTCCGTTAGCTGGTTTTGTAAGGTTTCAAAATGTGGGTGGGTGTTACTGACAGGAAATGATAGTGAAGGGAAGGTACCTATCAGGCTCAACACCTATTATCCTATGTCAGGAGTATCACCGTGAGTTGACTTTGATGCCTTTGGAAGATGATCCTATTGTGATCCATGCTGATTTTAGGGTGTGATTTGTTAAAATGCTCTGCTCTTGAGCTACTGAAATCCAAAACAAACAGCTGCAGAGTTCTGCAGTGTGGATTGCAAGTGGCTGACCAACTTCTTGACATGTTTCATTCTCTGCTTTTCACATCTGTGGTGCTGCAACAGTCCAGCATAACTATCAGCACTGGTTTACTTAACTTTTTTTTTAATGCCTATGTCATGACCTATCATGATCTGATTTGCCTAGCTGATGATCACTGATTTGCCTGTGTAATACTCTGTGATCAGCCTAAATGATGATCACCGATTTGCCTGTGTAATACTCTGTGATCAGCCTAAATGATAATTACCGATTTGCCTGTGTAATACTCTGTGATCAGCCTAAATGATGATCACCGATTTTTTTATTTATTAATTTTTTAACTGGGTATGTGAACTGTTCCTTGTGATTCTTCACCCATGACCTGGGTTAAAGGGTAAGGGTAAATGCAGTATGTATGGACAATTTATAGTAGCCAATCAACCAGCATGTTTTTGGGATGTGTGATGAAGCTTTAGTGCCTAGAGAAAACCTATACAGAAATAAAGAAAATGCCAAAACTCCAAGAGGACAGTTTCCAAAAGTCAGGATTGATAGCTAGACCCTGGAATTTCGAAGGAGAGTTCCTAACCAGTATGCAACTATGTTTACATTAAGATCTGTGATCTGCTTATGTGATGATCAGTAATTATTCCAATGTGATGATTGCCGATCTTACCAAAATGACTATCAGCAATTTGCTTAAAAGATCCTCAGTGATCTGTTTATCTTATAATCAAAACAGTGTAAGAAACTTCTCTGTGTGGAAGATTTTCAGTCCATATATTTCTAGTTAATCACTGTATATTAATCAGATCAGACAATAGTAGTAGAAGTAGCAAACTTAAACTCATCTTAAGTCAAAACAAAACAAAAAATAATAATAGAAAATATATAACTGTACAGCATTACTAAGTATTCAAAAGTAATCCAAGCAAGGCAGGCAGTCTCTTTCCAGTCGAAAACCCTTTATTAAGTACACAGACAAGCCATCCAACTAAAACAAAAATAGAATAATAATTTCCTCACAAGCTTTCTAAATATATATATATATATATATATATATATATATATATATATACTTTTTATTAGGCATGGGAGTGGTTTATTGTGCTGTAAAACAAAGTGTTATTGGTACATATGTTAAATTCACATCCCTTCCCCCATTAGTGTGACATTCGAGCTGGTCCTGCCCTACTTATTAGTTGTCATAATAATATATAACCCTTATGTACTTTAAATAATGATGTGTTACCTCTTATTTAACCAGATTATTAAGTAGATTATTAAGTCTGTGATTTTATCCAAGACAATATACTACATGGCTGGAAGTATATCAACCTTAGTTCATTTGGCAATCAAAAAAAAAAAAAAAAAAAAAAAAAAAATATATATATATATATACATTTTGCATCCATCCAGCCATGTAGTATATTGTCTTGGATAAAAATCACAGATTAAATATTTATTATTTTTAAACATATTTTTTAAGTTTTAATAATTTTGTGAAGTATAATACTACGTTTATTGGATTTTATGTATTTTTATTCCCCCATATTATGGCAGTATTTGTTAATTACTATGTGATTTTAAATTTTAATTGATGTAATGGTTAATTAATTATAGGGTATAAATGTGTAACAGGTGTTTGTGTTCACTGTTTTGTTTCTGAAGAAGTCTGGGTGGTACTCAGACAAAAACGCTCTGTACAAGGTCAGCATTAAGGATATTTGTAATAAAGGTGTTCCTGGCTGGTGAGTAGTTGAATTTCTTCACCTACTTTTGGATTTTTGGTTGGTGGTTTTTGGCTCATTTTATCGTGGCATTCAGTATTCTAGCTGTACTCTGTCTTCCATGAGGCCCCCCCATCTTACTCAGCCTGCCCAGATGTGCTGCTCTTTGTAACTGCAGGAATGTACTGTTGAATTATGTGGTTAAGGTACAGTAAACCTAACAGATGAACAGAAAAGGGTACATGGGTACACGCAACATTTTCACTAGTAACAGGAGACATTGCCTAATATAACAATCTGGTACTTTGAGTCTTGTAGATTTACAAAAGAAGGTACTTGATGCTGAACATTAAGTTTAGCCTGTGTGTGTTAATATAAGGTTTTGAATTCATGTCTACAGGTACATTTCTGAATTAGGTTTTGGCAGGACCAAGGGTGGCAGTCAGTATTTGGATCTTACTTTAGCAGTCTGTGAATGCCAAGTGTCAGGTACAGATTTAACAGGTGCACTTGGAAGTTTGCTCTGAGTTGATATTTTAGCAGTTGCATTAACTGGCTGACCCTCCATTAGACCACACAGATTCTTGCATAAGTTCTGTTTCTGTGGATTTGGTCTGTACTGTCATACTGAATATTACATCACCAAATACTTAGTGATGTCCATTCCTGTACAGCCTGATTATTGATATCTTACAAATGGAGTCCATCACATGTAATACCTCTGAACTAAATGTGTGACTGAGGATGGCTTATGTAGAGAGTTGGGTTTAAGTGCTCTGGTAGAGATGTGCATGCCTCATACATAATGTCCGGCCTAGATATTTTGCATGCCTGAATGCTGTATTTGTAAGGGATGAAAACGTGAGCATAATTGTTATGTATACTAATTTCATCTTTCTTATTGGTATGCTTTAACTGCATTGAAGCTCATTTTACTGATTTTCTAGTTACACTGTGTGGTTTAAGTCATTTGCTCAGAGCTCCACAGTGAGCAAAAAGAGACTGAATCAAAACCAGGACTACTGTGAGAAACTCATTAGCAGCCCATAGCCTTAATCCACTGCACTAAACTGACAAACTGGGAGCTGATATTAACTTTAAACTGACTGAAAAAATAATTTATTGATGTAAGATGTATAAATAAAATTAACATGGCAGCACCCCACTGCAGCTTCATAGGGTTTAAATCTGTGGTGCATTTGTCACTAATCAAGTATGAATGCATGACAGATGTGCCCATGTAAAGACATGCATCCATCTCAGCATCGCCATATTCTCACAATGCTCATTTTATTTTCCTCTGTGACTGCAGTTTGCCATTAGGATACTCCTATATCTAGCTTCATTTGAATCAAGAGTATTTCAGAGGATTATTTAAAATGTCAAGCTGTGCTACATTGTTTTGTCTTAAAGTTAGATAAATGCTGCAGTTTCTTTCTTTCTTGGCATATAATTACAAGGAAAGTCTGTCTGGGTAGGAGCCTGTGTTCAGCGGAGGCCCAGGGAGAAAAGCTCCAACATATTGCAAAACATTTTAAAAATAATAATTTTACAGTCTTGACACACACACGCAAAAAAAAAAAAAAAACAAAAAAACAAATACAGTTTAAATTATACCAAAGTAGACACAATATGAAAATGCTGTTTAAGAATAGATACAAGTTATATGACAATCATTTAATATTTAGAGACATTTTACAGGAAGATTTTCTGTTTTTCACTTGTTATTGCACTCTGTTTTCACATATGCTCCTGGGAAATGAAGATTTTTTTTATCAAATTAATTGTTGCAGAAGGCATGTTTTCAAGCTTTGGTGTAGGGAACTATTGCAAATACCTATGAGCTAGTGTTCTGTGGAATCTCATGTGTGACTGCCTGTGAGTATTGGGTGGGTGGGGGGAGATTGTGCTCTATG
The DNA here is from genome assembly GCF_019279795.1 of Protopterus annectens. Lineage (NCBI taxonomy): Eukaryota > Metazoa > Chordata > Ceratodontiformes > Protopteridae > Protopterus > Protopterus annectens. The sequence goes on from NC_056739.1 coordinate 1,076,609,108, forward strand.
AACGACCGCTCTTTTCTGGGACACACACAATACTCAACTGAAAATAAAGTTTTATGTTTTCATTTGTTTCACTTCATCTGGTAATCCAATAAACCCACTAGCCGTAAGTGCCTCTCTTCAGGGCACACTTAGTAGTACTCTCTGGCTAGCAGTCATGCAGCTTGCATGTCTAACTAAGCTGGCAATGCACAGGTATATATCAAATGCATATTTGTCTTTAGAACCTTCCAGATAAAGCATTTCATCAGACACTTGCTTGGCACAAAATGCAGCTAAAGTGTTTAAACTGTTGTATTATTGTGCTACCTGTCTACAGGTACATCAGTAATCAGTGGGACAGACAGAGCATGGCCATCCCCAGGGTAGGCCAGGAATGGGGACATACAGACCTCAGCAGATATAAAGGTAGTCCATCTGAAGTTGTGTAATTTAAACCTCATGTTGTTGTGTAATAGGAGTTGCAAGGATTGAATGGAAAAGTTTAGTAAGGCATAATCACAACAGGTAGCCATGGAGGTGATGTCTTCAGGCATTATTTAAATGGTCTGCCTAGGTACAAAACAGTTATACAGACATATATAGACAGGATTATAGTCATAATGTTAGTGAAGTTGCTGATGTTCATAATGAAGTGAACAGCACCTGGCACACTAAGCTGAATGAAATAATGGCAGCCGCTGTGGTGAAATTAAGAGATATTGTGGACTGTTTTCAGATCCCTACAAATATGCCAAAAGTTTTTGACAAGTCCTGGTTGTTTAAAGACTGGGAAAAATTGCTACTTAAACATAAACAATTGCAGTGGCACTTGGCTTTTTTAGTCTTTTGCTTGCAAGCGAGACAGGTACCCAAAGGTTTAAGAGTTTTGAATAAACTCAATGGGTATTATGGAATATTGTTCCAAGAGAAGTGGAATGATATATGTGAAATAGCATGGTTGACTTTTTTGAAGTTAATGGAGCACCAAAAACAGGAATAGACCAAATTAAGTAAATGGATTACTGGTCTCTTGGACAAACTTTTGTTAGCTGCTACTCCTAAGGAGATAAATGACAAACTTGATATTTTTCAGTTTAAAGCTGACAAGTTAAGTGAAATCATTAAAAAGAGTAAAGAAATGAAAATTGTTAGGGATTGAGTCTTTTACAAATTAAAGGAAGAGACAACCTTAAGTCAAAATGGTGCAATCTCTGACAATGAATCTGAGACTGCATGGACAGATAATGTAGTGCAATGTAAAGAACATCAATTTACTAGCTGCAGTGAAGCTGGTAGATCAAACGTGGCTAATAAAAAGGCTTTTTTGTCCCCAAGGAGATCAAAATGATTAGAGAAAAGGTAGGGAATGGAGAACACTTTAAATCAACAACTGAGAACAATGGCAAACCAAGCCGCTTCAGGAGTAAATGTACCAGGACAGATGAAAAACACCTGGGCGAAGACAGCCAGCACAAATGTACAGAAAGGAACTTATCCCTTGCTCCAGAGAATGAGAGACAATTATGCATTCAAGACCACAAGGTAATGCCATCGGACTTTACAGTTTAGTTTACTCAGACAGTTTACGGAAAGAGAGACCTGTGCTTTTGAGTAGGGGGTTTTCTTTTGTTCCCTCATGTAGATCAGAATCGGTGCAGACTATTATTGATTTAAAGGGTACACTTGAAAACTGAATTTGAGATTTTATTTTGTGATAAAATGTTAAATGTAAACCTGTTTTTGTTGTTCCTAGTGTTTTCAACCCCCCCTTACATCTCTCTATAAAAGTCTTTGAAGAATTATGTGAAAAGGAGATTAGGGACTTGTTAGCTAAAAAAGTGTCAACAAATTTTATAATTTATCTGAATTGGATAGACAATCCCCAGGATTCACGAAGCCTCCGTGTAAGAGTTATAACTCTTACACGGAGGCTGCAGTTAAACGGAGTGATGTCAGCATGCTTTGCATATTCATGAGAGCATGCTGAATCACACCTAAGTCTAACACGGTCCGTGTAAGACAGTAGGGGGCGTGTCCGTAGGCTGAGCCCTGCAAGTGGACACACCCCCAGAAGTGTAAAAGTGCCCAAAGTAAACACCCACAACAGAGTCCACTGAAATGTGAATACACACAACACAACACATGCCCCCACAGACTATGAACATAAAATATATATAAATGAACATGTTATATATATTTTTTTAAATTGTATAGATGTTTAACCGTGAGTGCGCTCGTTTGCGCGGGCGTGCCCGTAGCGCAGCTACAGTTAGCAGTCAGTGGGAAAGCATATAAGAACTAAATATGCAAAATAAGCCAGGAAGCAATAGCGTAGCGGTAGAGATGTTGGCTGAAGAGCAGGCATTCATGGTCCGAGCCCCCACAACACCAATTTTTTCAAAATAAGCAGGAAACAAGTCCCTGACAAATATGTACACATAAAACCACAATTTATGTAAAATGTAATTAAATAGCCCATTTATATTGAAGACATGTGAGGTAACAAAAGAAGAAAAAATGCCAGATGTGTGCTCATAGCTGAGCTACAGTTTAACAGAGTGAGTGCATGTGCCCGTAGATGAGCAGTGGTTTAACTGGCGCAAAATGAGTGCCTGTAGCTGAGCAGTGGTCTAACACGCTAAATCTATGTGCCCCTAACTGAGCTGGGCGTAATATGCGTGCCGATAGCCAAATGAAGCGTAAAGCAGCGTACCCCGTTTGCACGGAGCTGCGCACCGCGCAAACGAGCTAACCAACGGGCAACGTTGAGCAAGCTGTATCAAAACTGCCTTTACACAGACACACCCCCAGCATGTCTAGACAGTCATGAAAAATAAAAAGCAGTGGCCAGGTTCGACCCCAGGATACTATACACCATAGTCAAGGTACCAAACCACTAAGCCATGACAGCAGTACCTAGAAATGCAATAATAGCTAATATATACGAATTAATACAAACTGGAGCATGACAATGCAGGTTTACTGAAGTTGATAAAATTCCAAAATGGCTATTCACAGATATGTGCGGGAAAAACGGACTATATAAGCCCCATAGGCGGGAATACACAGCATAAACGATTGTAGAACTGACCTGCAGGCAGAATGACAGGAGTAGGAGAGGGTAGTTGCTTTCGAGCACAGAGGTGGGGTATTGAGGAGTCCAGGTACATGGTCTGGCTCCTAGTCCATAATCATGAGGTCCAACTCATGCAGGGCCAGGTCCTCTGGGGAGCATACAGGGCCGAGGCGTGGGACCGGTTGGCTCATGATCTCACCAGTGCCACAGGGATTCCAAGGACTGGTGAGCAGGTCCGTCACCACCATGCGGACCTGAAGAGACGCAAGCAGGACCAACTGAACCTTTGGATCCAGGAGGCCCGGCAAACACCCAATGCCCCACTACTGAGTAAGTAACATTTAATTATGTATGTAAGAAATTAAACTAGCTGATATTATGGAGATGTGTATTCCAATATTACTTCATTTATATTTCAGCTGCAGGTGTCCGTTCCGTGAACCGCAGAGCCTATGGTGATAGGCTGGTGCGGTTGCGCCACCAGGCAGGTCAGTAATCCACTACCAGTAACTGTAAAGAAATATAAAAGTATGACAGTCAGCAAAAGAGTGCAGTGTAGTCAGTAAGGAATAAAATCTGCAAGTAACAGTGTGAAAGTGTATGCAAGTATTGCTTGATTACAAAAGTGTGTTTCAGCCTGTAAGTTTAACCAAAAAATGAAACTGTCTGACATATATTCTGAAATAAAAATGCCCTACCTGTAAGAAAATAGTACACAACCTGCAGCAGGCTGAAAAGTATAGCTGCAGAAGATGATGAAATCACATGTGTGAAATATATCCCTGTGGAAATACTGAAACATGACAGAAGTGAGACTGCTGGAAAGGATTGTAATAACTACTGGTAAAACATGTCAATAAAGCCTAGAAGTACCATCCTGAATAGTAAAATGAAAGCAAGTGAGAGAGTGTGAGAAAGTGTCATGAATCCAGCAATACAGTAGTAATAACCCCTGAATAAAGTATACTGCAGTCAAGACAGAATGAAATGCATGTGAGATTCAAAACCAAACAGCAAAATCTGTTCAAAGTGTTGCTGCATCTGGAATGTGTATCCCAAAATCTGGATATGTTGCTCTCAGTCTGCAATATGCAGATAGGATGATTGTCTGATATACCAAACATCCACACTTGTCTACAGCTATATAAAGCAAATGTAGCAGGATGATGTAGCTGAACAAAGCTAGATATGAATCGTGTATGAAGAACCATAAAATGTATATTGATGTTGCAGTAACAGTCCTATCACCAAGCTGAAATAGTTATCATATAGGAAACTGTAGTTAGAACAGTAGTGTGTATATAACTGTAGCTATTAGAAATGTACAGCATATGTATTGTTATTCGAAGGTGTTAATATTACTTTCTTTACCCCACCCTATAACCACATATAACCCATTCCACATGAAAATGGTATGTGCAATCACAATTAACACCCCTGGACGTTTGTCCTGTTGGGTCATATATATTTGCATGTCCGTTGATGCATCTGCCCTGTTCATACATCCACACCTGATGGCCTGTTGTCATCAATTAACCCTGCATGTTGTTGGACTGTGTATTTCTGTTCAAATTATGCATGTGTTATGCACGCTGTTCAATGGTGTGAATATCTGGGTGTTTGGTTAATGGGAATACTAATGCATGCTGTTACAACTAATTGTGAATGGTATTATATGTCACTAACCCAAACTGTCATGACATAATGCAAAACATAGGACGACAGGGAAGGCGGGTTCCAGCGAACCCACCTCTCCCACCTCAGCTGGCGAGTGCACCTGGCACTAGTGCCAAGTCCGGACCCTCCTCCGGTGGCCCTGTGCCACCTGCGGGTGGAAGCACTGCAGGGGATGGGGCTCTCCCCCCCTCTGCAAGTGTGGCCGGAGGAGAACCACCACTCACCCTCCGTAGCGTCCGGACTGTGGTGCGTAGGGAGATTCGGGACTCTGTTCTCGAGCCCCTATGCCAGCTCGAGGCACGGATGGAACAACTAACGGGCATGACTGTTGCCCCGCCTACACAGCCCCCAGCACAGCCCCGTCCTGGGCAGTGAAGAAACAGTGGCAACTGCCTATGGGTGGGGATATCAGTTCCACTGTTGCCATCTGTGGGCTCATGGGCTCTGGATATCCAAACCTCCGTCCCCGTCAATTGCGTAACCCCCCCACACGTGTCATACACCGCCCCTGTATGCGTCTTGTTTGTCTTGTCTGTTTACCTACCCAACCTACCTCCCTGGCTGTACCGACTTCCTTCACCTGACATACCACTCTCACCTGAAAAAAAAAAAAAAAGGGCACTCTGTACCCACAAAAAAATTACGCCCCATACATAGCTGCCCATTCCGCACACATGCCTGCTGGACATGGAACCTATCAATTACAATTGGCTGTACAACAAGTATTATTGTTGTCCTGACACCTCTCTCAGGGGTGGAAGGTTTCAAATGTCACACCAAATTACATACATATGCACAGCTGTTGCTGATGAAGAAATGGGCAGCTATGGGCCTTACCTACATCCCTCCTGCACATCCCAAGCTTGTTTCCCTACTGTCTTACCCTCTTTGTGACCCCTTTTTCACCACTTTCCTGTCTCTCCATTTTCTTTTCTTTCAAAGAAAATAGCGCGGGTGTGCGCAAGAGTAAGCACGTTTAAGCGGTTGTAAGTGGGTGTGCGTGGAGCTAACCGCCAGTGCGCATGCGTGAGCTCTGCGCAAACCAGTGCTAACCCAGTTACAACTGCTTAAAAGTGCCTTAGTCACTTTGATTGATAGGTCCTGTACTCAGTTCAAAAGCAAAATAAAATCCCACTGTGAGTCCCGAACCCAGGACCTTGGAAACAGTAGTCTGCATGACTTACCACTAAGCCATGACTCTTATACAAGAACATTGTGCTAAAATAAATATATCATGTAATAGTAGGAATGAATGTAAAGGGAATATAGATGTGTAGTACACAAAGCATGCCATTTAGAATTACTATCAAAACTAGTGGATTTCCATAATAGTAGTGTGTGAACAGAAACAGCCATGCTAGTTGGAAGCTAGTAGGTAATAATGTCACTATAGCATCTTGCAAGCCACACACATACTCACAGCAGGATAAGCACTGCCCATACCCCACAACCTCTTACAGGAACACATCTGGACCAAGTAATAAAATATGTGGAGCAAAGGCCCAAAACCAGGGACACATTACAAATAATGTTACAACAAACGCAGACAGTTCAGAGAGTAACAGGGTCTGCACTTTGTGGGATGTTTGGAAGGGTATGCAGTCTGAAACCTGAATGTTTGTCACCATATTCTGACTTGAGCCCAGAGTGATTTGCCAGAAAAAGGTGTGCATGAGATATTGACCAAAATATGAGGCAGAAATTTGGACAAACTGCAAATATCTGTACACATGACGGGTCTGACACCACCATATTTGAATAGTTAAGAGCCTAGACATAGCAACAGTGAATGACTTACAGGGATGCCCCACAGACCCCATGTGAAATGTACAAACAGTAGGCAGAAAGGTGTAACACATGCAATGGTAACTATGGAGTCCTGAAAATATTCATCACTTGCATGGCAGAACAAGTGTAGTAATACATATGCTCATGCTAACCCACAGTCACAACTGCAGCATACCAGACATTTTAATGGGTGTACCCCACTGATATGTACCATTCCATGAGGCACATAACAGATGAACCTGAAAGTCTCTGGGGCCTGCTCAGCAGCATACTCAAATACCCTAATAGATGTCAAGGCCCACACCATGGCCAGACCACACTGCATGCTGTAACACCCTAGCAGATATAGCAAGCATTCCAAGGTGTGAATGTACATGGAAAATAGGAAAGCTACAGCAGCACACTACAGTCAGGACACCTAGCAGGCATACAAGTAGTGACTGTAAAGGGCAACTATTGAAGCCTTAGCAACAAAGTGCAAGCAAAAGTGAAAGGAAAGCACACACACACACATTAACAGTAGTAGTAGTTGTAGGTGTCAGTGTACATACACAGTTAGTACAGGAAACTGGAGAAATGAATGGAGGAATGTTAATCTACAACACACCTGGAAATATGAGAGAGATACCAACCTTTACACTCACAGAACATTGTCCACAGCATAACAGCATGGTCCCTGCCCTTAAAATCTGAAAGGGCTATGCCTATCTCACATACCTTTTTATAGCACTGTTCTGAAATCACAGTGAGAACTGCAATCAGTACACAACTGGCTGCATGCAATTAGCAAATGCTGGGTAACAATTGGTGCAGAGGCCATCACATGGGCATATGCAGATACCTACAAAAGTATGCTGTACTCCCAGTCCACACATGCAATACTTTCATTGCACCCTGAGAAGGGCGTGAGAGACAGACAGACAGAGAGAGAGAGAGACAGAGAGACAGAGACAGAGACAGAGAAAATTGCAATTAAGCAGACACAAACAAATTGTTCAGCAACAGCCACCTGAAAGCTGACAACTGGGAAGTGGAGCAGCAGGACAGAGAACCAGACGGCAACACAAGCAGCTGTGACAAACACAGGTAATGTAAAGTAATACTATAAAGATCTACATACTGTGAACCCTCCATATGTGTCATTGGTCTGTATCCATATGTATATGAAGATGTGTAAAGGGCAGGGGACATACAGCAACTATCAGTGAAGGCTGTACATACATTTGTATGTGAGAGCATCTATGTGCACATATCAATGTTGGTTGATTGTAGGTTGTAGTGCCATGTACAAAGTAGGTTTCACAGTTATGTATGTTTAGCAGTATGTTAGTGTGTGTATACAGTATGGTAGACAAACATGTTGATATACCTGTCTAACATATGGATACGTATGTATGTCAACATATGTATGTGTGTATATATATATATATATATATATATATATATATATATATATATATATAGCATATATGTATACATACATAGAGAGAGAGATGTAGGAATACATAGACAGATGTAGATAGAATATTGTACAAACATATCTATGTAATGCACACATACAGATATAGATATATGTAGATACATATACATAGACAGACTGATCTGACTATCTACAGGTATGACTGTATATGACGACCTTCAACACAGCCTGTCCCACCCCCTCTGTCACTCACACCCCCTCTGTGTCCCCCCCTCTCCACATCTATAGCAATATATGTACATCAATATATATATATGTGTATATGTATACAGACATATATATATATATATATATATATATATATATATATATATATATATATATATATATATATATATATATATATATATATATATATATACATATATATATATATATATATATATATATATATATATATATATATATATATATATATATATATATATATATATATAGAGAGAGAGATGTATATAAATTCTGAGTGAGGCACATGTGTACAGATGTATTGCAACAGGTGCCTGGTGACAAAGGCATGGAGTGAACACCAGTGTCAAAACCGGAGTACCATACCACATTCCAAATCACCTACACCAGTAACCACCAGATATGTGATTGGCTGCCCACCACTGCATGTGTCAGGGGTGAACAGGGTCATAAATGTGTACAATAGTGGCCCCAATGATATTCACAGTGGCACACTATCCCTGGAATACCTGCACATGGTATGTGTCAGCGGACATGGTGTGTCAGCTATGGACATGTAGGTGTGCCCCTCCACACCACATAATGGATGCCATGGTATGGACCTCACATGACAGCTACAGATATGGAGAAGGACACAGTGACATGTACAACACTGTGACAATGCACTCAAACACATTACCAATGCACAGTGACTGACAACACCACAGAGTACACATATACTACCCACATAGAGGTTACCACTCACGGAGTTACATATGTAAGTCACACCCATGACAGATGTCCAACAACCATAGTAACACCTCACACCATCCACAACCTAAATGTCTGCTGTGTGTCATCCGTGCCACTGCAATAGAGTGCACATGTGGAGGTAAAAGTTCCTATCCACAGATAAGACATACCCTGCAATAAACCACACAGTGTTAAGAAGCAAGACTCCCCATGAGTACATGTCACACATACCCCTGCTGAATGTTAGTCAGATAGGTAATATGCCATATGAGTCACCCTGTGTAACTGTGTGACAGCAGCAGGTACCATCACACCACATGTGTCACAATGGTCAGGGTAGCAGAACAGTACACTGCTGTAGTCCCAGGGGCAATAGCATATTGTATAGTATTGTATTGTAATGTAATGTATTGTGTTGTATTGTATTGGTATGTTGAGGTACCTCCTTCGTGGAGTGGAACCACTGCTGCTGTGCGCCAGTGTACAGGTACATATCCTGTAGTCAGGCTAGTGTTACATAGCACTTCTATATGTGTGTTTAGCTCCTGTCAGAGTTTATGTAGCATGCAACTGGGGATACCATCAGGTCCCATTCATGTTGTGTATTCTGCTGTCCTGAGGGTGGCTCTCACCTGGACATCTGTGATGACAGGGAGGTTACAGTCAGCTGGGATAACTATGTCTTATTTTGGGGGAGAGGGCGGGGTGACACCTGCACTGAACCTGTTTGCCATAATGTTGTCAATATCTGTGGTGTCAGTGAAATATGTGTTGTTGTGTACTAACTATGGGCATAGAGGATGGATCCTGACCAGGTTGCTAACATAACTGAAGAAGGCCTTCTGGTTATCTGTAGTATCCCTCTTGATTTCCCTCTCAAAGTTGCCCATGGATGTTTGTATGATGGAAAATAGATCCTTACTAGTGCTGCTCAGACATGCCCTCCCTTTATGGAATTATGCTCTGTCTTGCAGTAGCTTCCATGTTCTGTAATACAATCTGTCTATGGCTGGGGTCCACCAGACAGGATGCTGTCCCTTTGTGGAGAGTGTCTTGGTCATATATGGGATTGCATGATCCATGCATTCTCGGAGATGTCTGTAGAAAGCAATTGTGTAGGGGTCAGCATTCTGGGTTGTATCTGCCACTGGCCCAGTGGGCTGAAAGGATACCATGTCACTGTTACAAAGTGTAAAGTTTGCATCTTTAAAGTTATGCACTATAGTCATTTGTGCTGGTGGTGGAGGTGGGATATGTATATCCAGGGCAATCAGTGTGTGGTCAGCTCACAGTAGTCGATGATGTAGGCCATACAGTACCTAGATACAAACCCCCAGAGTGAGGAGGTGCTCTTGACCTGAATCAGTGTTCTGACTGCTGGGGTTTGGTAGTATGTCGTATGGAGTGTGCCAGGTACTGTTGCACAGTTGCTGGCTGAGCACTGATACCTGGCCATTTACATGTGTATCCACCAATAGACAGACAGATGCTACATATGTGAGATATGTTGTATCATAACAGTCGAGTAGCATGTGTAGTATGTGTGCCAAATTCTGCTGACATATATTGCTGATATCAGGTTATTTTCTTTCTCAGGTACATGGCCCACCCACGGAATCCCACTTACTCCACAGCTGAGGATGAGGAGATACACCAGAGCCTGGTGCGGGATTATGCAATACTCTTTTCCCGCACCAGCCAGAATCAGCAGGAGAGGGCTGCACTGTGGCAAGACCTTGTCTGTCGGGTAAATGACATAGGCACGCATAATAGGACATATGAGCAGGTACGACATCACTGCAGTGATTTAATCAGACATGTCCGTCAGCGTGCGTTGGATATCCACAGGCAACAGGTCGCCACAGGTGGTGGGGTGGCTACATATCCCCCACTCACCAGACTGGAGGGACTACTCATGAGTGTAGTGGCTCCAGTCTGCCAGCAACAACAACAGCAGCAGACATGCATTATGATGGAGGCTGGAGCCACGCAGCAGCAAGACAGTGAGCGTGCAGGTAATATGCCATATGTATAGTTGACTGTTGTGTACACTGGTAGTTAATGCATGTGTGAGATGTGTCCTTGGTTTGTAGCTGTCACCATAGTATTTAATGTGCAAGTGTGATATCCTCAATATTAGCAGCTGACCTGTGAAAGGCGACTGTTGTACTACTGACCTGTATCATACTCAGTAACAATGGCACAGTTGTGCCCACTGACATTAGTTTCTTCACATCTGCAGAACCCTCTGGTATAACAGCAATGCAGCCTATCCATGCTGGTGAGTGTGTATTAACAATTCCTGTAATAGTGTTGATAGTAATAGTACTATTTGGCTCACTTAGTAGTGCTCTTTGTATGCATGTAGGTGTGTCTGTGTCTGTATGTTGATATCACGCATACTGAGTACTGTACAATTGTGTGAAACTGTGTGCATGTGTGCACCTGTGCATGTGTGCACCTGTGCATGTGTGCATGTGTGCATGTGTGCATGTGTGCACCTGTGCACATGTGCATGTGTGCATGTGTGCACGTGTGCACCTGTGCATGTGTGCACCTGTGCACGTGTGCATGTGTGCATGTGTGCATGTGTGCACCTGTGCATGTGTGCACCTGTGCACGTGTGCATGTGTGCACATGTGCATGTGTGCATGTGTGCATGTGTGCACCTGTGCATGTGTGCACGTGTGCATGTGTGCATATGTGCATGTGTGCACCTGTGCATGTGTGCATGTGTGCACCTGTGCATGTCTGCATGTGTGCACCTGTGCATGTGTGCATGTGTGCATGTCTGTATGTGTGCATCACTGGTAATGTGTAGACATTGTAAACTGTGTTTCCTGTTTCCCTCCCACAGGTTCTGTTGCTGCTCTGGTGTCATGTAGCAGGGAACCTGAATCAGGTGCCGTGGGTACTGATAATGATGACATCTGTGTAATGGCACAGGAAAGTATGCCAGGGTCCGCCATTCATCAGCCGATTGACAGTACACAGCTGTCGACCCCATCAATGCGCACAGTTATCCTGCCAATACACCCTTTGTCACCAATGTCCCTAGGTGATGGACAGCATACAGTGGGCATTGACCAGGGTAATGTGGTATCTGTGGCACATGCCTCCCCACACAGCAGCCATGGGCATGGCCCAGAGATGGTACCACACAGACAGATGTCCAGGGATTCTCGTGGGCGCATCCGTGGGCGTACTGCCCCTGTCAGACGTGCCCACAGAGGTCTTAAAACCTCAGCTATGTTTCGGGCTGTCATGCAGGCACAGTCACGTATGGAATGGTACACCAGACAGGGTCTGAGGGAGCTGACAGCATGTCGCACAGCCATGACTGACAGTATGCGTGACATTGCGGCTGCCATCCATGATTTCACCGATGTCATAGACAGACGTTGTGGGGACATATTAGACCGGTTCCACAACTACATGTCCATGAGCCAGGGTGATGGTGGGCGGTTGAGGCGTCGACGTGGCCGTATGCCAGCAACAGCAGCAGCTGGCAGTCGTCACGGACGACAACAGGGCCGCGGCCGCCCCCGTAGTGCCAGCAGCAGCCCCAGCAATGCTGGGTCTGTGCTGTCATCAGACCGCCCCAGGAGACCACGTGCACGTGGCTCTGGCGGGCCCGACAGGGATCTGTGTCCAGTCAACGAACACCTGCTTCTGATGACAGTACCCAGTCTGGGTTGGTACTGGATACGGTCCGTAGCACCCCTGCAAGGCACAGGTACCGTGTCCATGGCCAGAGACACTGATCTGTATGACCTGGCAGGTACAGTCTGTGGCTGTCCACAAACACCAGTATATGGCAGCTATGAGGTGGAACTGTGTGCATCCATACACACATGCGAATTGACAACACCTAGGGCTACCGTACACGCACACACTGCATCAACATTGCCCCACCTTCTACTGCTGTCCCTCACCAACACACATACACATACATGTCAATTGGTGGTATCGGTGGCTGACTCAGGCATACCAAGTTCACACCCTGTGCATATGATGAAACTGTGCCACCTCCTGCAATCTGTAACAACTGTGCAGGTACAGGTTAACATGTTGCTGATGCACAGGGTGACCACATAGATGTGTAGTAATAGTATCATGTTGTTAACAGTACTGTGTGCTGAATTAATTGTGGGTATATCACAGCATGCCTGATGCAGTAAGTGTGTGATTGTCATGTCCTGTTGTCTACACCCATGGTAAGTACCATAGTGTATCATCTGCACATGTTGGCATACTGGTGGTAATGATGTCAACAGAAGGCTACATACATGGGTAGCACAGGGGATAAGGTAATGAATGTAGTAATACACAATGATGGACATGTAAATTGCAAGTGGCATGTTGCCCACACTGGACTCTGCAATGCAGATGTTTGAGGATGTTGATATGTGTGCAGTACTACACAACTGGTACAGGACACACAGGAGCACCCTAGCACTGCATGCTCACATCTCATACCATGCTAGACAGCCCCAACACACAAAACTAACTGTCACAGGAGGGAGATTCCCCATATATGTCAGGGATACTGTGGTGGCCGGCCAGGTAGCATACATCCTACTAAGTATGGAACCACTGAGTGAAGGCTCAGTGTCTGTTATTTGACATGTGTATTACTGCAGGTATGAGCACATGGGTTTCCATCCAGTTATTGTACATCCTGACAGTACATGGTCTGTACACTTGTGTGCACTGAGACTGGACCCTAGCCATCTGACCCGTGTATTTCCATGTACATGTGCATAGTGCCTGCATATTTGCAGTGTTACCTACTGGAACTGTTACAGCTTGTTTGTTGTACAATGGACTACATGCAGCCCTGTTTACTGTAGCTTTGTTTGCATGCATGTTTGCTTGCAATTACCCTGGAATACTGATCACACCTGCAATGCATAGTTATAGAGCTTCTGTGGACTCCTAGTGCCATCTGCATAGCTTACTATATGTATGTCCATGTCCCACTTGACAGGATATCACTGTTTGTCCTGTTCACATGTACATTGCCTGTGACACAGTGCATATGACTTACCTGGCATGTGTCCACGTGTATGCTACTGCTAACTAATCACAGGCACTACACCTTCACATATTCATCTTCTGTTGAACTACCTGCTTTGCTAGGGACGGCCTGCACCTGTCACCCATGGGCTTTCAGATATTGGCAAAGGCTCTTGCTACCCCCATAGTGCCTATGTTAGGCAAGGCTCAAATGACAAACCCACATTCATAGGTATCACAAGGGATAAGAAACTAAGAGTAATGCTACCCAACGTCAGAAGTCTAAATCTCCAGATGCATGCACCCAAAACACTCCTTGGCATGGAGAACATCGATATCTGTGCAGTAACAGATGCCTGGTTCAGGGCTACTGAGAGCACACCAGCACTACCAGGTTTAACCTGGTTGATTTCTTTGAAACAGTCACCAAGGCCATTGACGAGGGGAAGGTGGTTCACACAGCCTACCTGGACCTCGCAAAAGCCTTCACAACAATACCCCACTTGGGCGTAAATATAATCCCCTATGTCACTAGATGGATTGCAGAGTGGCTCAAGGACAGAACCCACATGGTTAGAATTGCTGGAGCCATGCCAGACTCCAAACCAGTTACGAGTTGTGTCCCACAAGGCTCAGTCCTGGGACCTCTCTTGTTTGGTATATATTTATTGGAGGTACAGGCCAACACGGACGGACTGTGGCTGACCAAATATGCAGATGACTGCGAACTGGCCACCATAATCGACTCTCCAGCCGACACAAGCATCTTCCAAAGGGGCATCATAGAAACAGACAACTTGTGCCAGAGCCATGGCCTTCAGCTGAACAGTGTTTAGAAAGGGGAATGTGCATCCTGTAGTCTGTTCACCTAGTTGCCCAAAGGGACATTTTCCTCACACACACTAACCCCCCTCAGCCAAAAACACACACTTGCCAATTGCAGGATTCAAACCCCTATCTGACTATGTTATGACACTTGAGACGGACACATTAGCAGAGTGTGCTATTTGCATTACTGGGAGGTTTTTCTTCTCTTGCTGTACTTATAGGGTGCTGACATCATCAGTGTTTCTAAAGGGAAATGTGCATCCTGTAGTCTGTTCCCCTAGTTGCCAAAAGGGACATTTCCCTCACACACAATTGCACACACACTAACCCCCCTCAGCCAAACACACACACTTGCCATTTGCAGGATTTAAACCCCTACCTAACTGTATTATGACATTTGAGACGGACGCATTAGCAGAGCGTGCTATTTGCATTACTGGGAAGTTTCCCTTCTCTTGCTGTACTTATAGGGTGCTGACATCATCAGTGTTTAGAAAGGGAAATGTGCATCCTGTAGTCTGTTCACCTAGTTGCCAAAAGGGACTTGTTCTCACACACACTAACCCCCCTCAGCCAAAAACACACACTTGCCATTTGCAGGATTCAAGCCCCTATCTGACTATGTTATGACACTCAAGACGGACACATTAGGAGAGTGTGCTATTCGCATTACTGGGAGGTTTCCCTTCTCTTGCTGTACTTATAGGGTGCTGACATCATCAGTGTTTAGAAAGGGAAATGTGCATCCTGTAGTCTGTTCACCTAGTTGCCAAAAGGGACATTGCCCTCGCACACACTAATCCCCCCTTCAGACAAACACACACACTTGCCATTTGCAGGATTCAAACCCCTACCTAACTATGTTATGACACTTGAGACAGACGCATTAGCAGAGCGCGCTATTTGCATTACTGGGAGGCTTCTCTTCTCCTGCTATACTTATAGAGTGCTGACATCATCGGTGTTTAGAAAGGGGAATGTGCATCCTGTAGTGTGTTTTCCCAGTTGCCAAAAGGGACATTTCACTCCCACAGACTTACACACACACCAACCCCTCTTACACACTGAGTATTCGCAGGATTCAAACCCCTACCTAACTATGTTATGACACTTGCGACGGATGCATTAGCAGAGCGCGCTATTTGCATTACTTGGAGGTTTCCCTTCTCCTGCTATACTTATAGAGTGCTGACATCATCGGTGTTTAGAAAGGGGAATGTGCATCCTGTAGTGTGTTTTCCTAGTTGCCAAAAGGGACATTTCTCTCCCACAGACTTACACACACACCACCCCTACTCGCACACCCTGAGCATTTGCAGGATTCAAATCCATACCTAACTATGTTATGACACTTGTGATGGACGCATTAGCGGAGCGCGCTATTCGCATTACTGGGAAGTTTCTTTTCTCCTGCTGTACTTATAGGGTGCTGACATCATCGGTGTTTAGAAAGGGGAATGTGCATCCTGTGGGGAGGCAGACACCAAGCACACTCTGGCTAAGCTGTCATTCCCTAGGGAAAACAGCCTAGTGTTGACCTCTGCACCCATATGTTTAATTGTCAAATGCACATTATTTGTTGCTGATAGACTGTTTGCACATCTTTATTGCCATAGCATTCCCTGTTTGTATGAACAACTTGTGCATCTGTGGAAGATGTTTGCATATGGGAGGGATCCACTATATCACGTATGTCTCTGTAGTCATTTAACTGTGTGCACTGGGCAGACTGCTGTAATGTGGTTGGTTCCTGGAATAACACGTAAAAATACCAGATATGTGTTTCCAACTGCTAAACTGAGATTTGGCCTAAGTGTGTGAGCATGCCCAGTTCAGCCTTCCCATGGCATGTTGTCTGACATATGTCTCATTTATCAAAGTGTGTGAGCATGCCCAGTGTGAGCATTCCATATGTTGGTCTCTGCAGCCCACCACATTTGTGGATGAGTGTGAACTTCAACAAATATCACCCGTTTATGGTTGTGTGTTGTGTGTCATGTTGTGTAGTTACTGTACAACTGCTTTGTGTGTGAACACAACAGGATTATACTGTACCTGCAGTGTTTGCATGGGATACTTTGCATACAGTTGTCAACATCCTTTCACACTGACCTAACACTGTAGTACTGTATAGTGTACTGGTAGTACTTTGACTGTGGTGGACAGTATCCTGGGCTTTAGTGCTATCACTGCTTTACATTTCGATAGTGAGCACAACAGCATGGTTAGGGGCCAGTTGTGTACATCTGACCATGTTGCATTCTGTTCAGATATGAACTACTTAAACCAGGCTTGTCCAACATTGGTAGTGTATTCCACAACATAGGTGTACATTTGCAAACACTAGCGATGTGCCCTAGTCCATGTCTAATGCTAGTTGGAGAGTGTGTTTGTCCTTCAACACACATTGTAAGTGGAGTTTGCCATGACATATGTCATGGTTAGTATACTGTGCCTCTGTCTACCTGTGACATGACAGTGATACCCAGGATAAAGCTACCATCTCCCATCCACTCATCAAGATTCCTATTGAGGAAGATTGATAAGTGACTCTATGGGTAGCCTGTATTGGGAGTTCACTCATGGGTGGGGGTGGCTTCTGTGTTATGGATCATGCAGTACAGCTTGTCCTTTGTAAGTCAGTGCTGGGGTTCAGGTCTCTCATGTGCATAGCTCACTGCCATTCAGATTGTACAAGGTGCAGCATGTTTATTGATACCAGCAACACAGGCAACACATGGCATCTGTGCAAGCTCTTTGATAATCCTGGTGAGGTACTGTTGGGGACTTTACGGTTGATGGAGGTGTCTGCTGAGGTACATCCCACAGGGGCTATTGTAGTCAATTGTACCGCTGATGAAGGATGACTGCAGAGCCACAATGACCTCCCTTATCTAGATCTGACAACCTTCATGATTAGGTGGGTATATGGTATGTTTCTGTAAACACTACAGCACATGTTTGTCCAATGCAGGATATCTATCACCTTGTGTCCCCAGGTCTCTCATTACATGTTAACTACATAATGGGTTAACACCTATGTGGTAATTGGTGGGCACTTACTGTATATCCACGGGGTTGACTATACACTTTTCTGCAATTAGCTTGCTGACATGGCTATGGCACCAGTTGTCTGTTTCTATGTGGCCCTTTTGTGGGATGCTTGTGTCAGCTGGTGGATCATATGTGGTGAGCAGTTTGTAGTCCTCTGCAAACATGTTCGGACACAGTCCTTCCATGTTTGCCTGTACCTATGGGACATATATACCAGACGAGGGAGATCCCAGGACCAAGCCTTGTGGGATGCCAGTTATATCTGGTTTGTAGTCTGACATGGCTGCAGCATGTCTGACCATGTCTGTTCTGTCCTTGGTCTGGTTTGCAACCCTCTACTGACATAGGGGTTTATATTTAAGCTGGTGAGCTTATCTATAATGAACACGTAGGGTATTGTATAGAAGCCTTTGCAAGGTCCAGCTATGCTGTGTGGACCACATTGCCCTCATCAATGACCTTAATGACTGTTTCAATTGAGTCAAACATGTTTAGGGGCAGGATCTGCACTTAAGAAAGCCACACTGCGTAGGGTCCGGTGTCAGTAGGTCCCCAATATCTTTATGTCTGTGGTACATGCTGATCCTTTCCATAGCTGTGCAGACCGAGATTCTCAGGATTCTGGGGTAGTAGTTTTCAGTATCCATTCAGGCAACACCTTTGTTGAGAAGGACCACTGTTGTTGTACACTGCTCTTTGGGTACATATTCTGTGGTAAGGCTGACATTGAGCAGTAGTGTGATTTGGCATTCCATTCATCTTGGAGTCCATGTTGCACTAAGCCCAGGACACCATCTCATACCATTGCTGCTGTGTGTTTTGCTTTGTAGATGCTGGCTGTTACCTCAGCATCTGCAGTGTCAGGGGCCAGCAGTCTGCTGGGATAGATAGTCTGCATTCGGGGGGGGGGGGGGTTTGCACTGCACCTGTCAGGATGTATGTTGGCAATATGTGTGTGTGTTTGGGATATTTGTGTGATTCAGAACATATCTGTGAATTCCCAACATGGTTCCTACCATCAGTTGTGAAAGCCTTGGGATTATCCTTAGTGTCCTGTACAATTTGTATCTTCATAGGTTCATAGGTTCATAGTAGGCTATCCACCCTAGGGCATTTGTTAGCCTAGCCAGAGTGTGTGTGGCTTTTGCCACCCCTTGCTATGTGAATATTATGGCCATTTATGATTTGCTTTGCTGTGCCTCTGTCTGGACATGACACAGTGAAGACCCCCAGTGTAACTCTACGATCATCCATCCACTTGGCAAGATTCCTGTTGAAGAGTGTCAGTGAGGGGCTCTGCCTAACATGGAGTGGGATTCTGGTCCAGGGTGTGGGAGCCTCTGGATTATGTATCTGTCCCACCAGCACATCCTATTTCATTATTTGTTGAGGTTGACATCTCTCACTCTCACAGCTCCAATGGCTTTGAGTTTTCTGGGGTGGAGCATGTCCATTACTCCTGTGTTGGGCATGGCCTTCTACAACAGGCATGCAATGCCTCTGTGTAGGCAGTATGTGACTGCATTCAACTGGGGTGTCTACAGCCAGGCAGCATATGACATATATTTGAGACCCTTTATCCTCTTGGTGAGGTACCTTTGAGATCTTTCTAACTGCTGCAGGTGTCAGGTAAGGTACATCCCATATGAGGCATTGTACAAGATTATGGGTGTGATAAGAGAATAGTATAGCGGCACAATGACCTCTGTTGACGTAGATGTGAATCCTTTCCTGATATGGTGTCAAATGTAGACAGTCTTCCTAGTGACATTGGCAATGTGGGTGTCACATAACAGGTTACTGTCCACTTGTGTCCCTAGGTCCCTGGTTACTCCTTCCATACATAATGGTTTACCACCTATGTGGTAATTTGTGGTACCTTGTTTGGTATTTGGTGGGACATTCATACTGTCCAGTGTCTTCAGGACGGCTGGGTGGGGTTCCTGTGTGTGAGAGTGTGGTCTGTAGCATGCTACAGACTGTACAGCAGTCTTGCCTACAGTTAGTTGCACATGGGTGGACTCCAATGCCTTGTGCATTGTCAGTTACCTGGATGTATGGGTGTCTGTGCTGAATATGGATACTCACCCTCCTTTTATGTTTTGTTCCAGGTTTTGGGGCCATGACACATGATATGTGGTATAACCTGGTAGTGCTGGTGTGCTGTCAGGAGGCTTGCAGCAGGTTTCTGTCACTGCACAGACATCGATGTTCTCCATACTGGGGATGGCCTTGGGAGCATGCATATTGGGGTTTACACATCTGGCATTGGTCAGCATTACCCTTATGTTTCTTTCCACTTATGTTTTCTATGGTGGTGGGTCAGTCTTTTCTGCCTTGCCTACAAAAGGCTCTATGTAGGTGGCAAAGGCCTTATCCAATATCCAGATGCCCAGGGGTAACAGGTGCAAGCCATCCCAAGAACAGCTGTGTGGCTTGTCAAGCATGACATCCCAAGCAGACAGACATTGGATCCCCTTGGAATGACACCAGTAAGTGTGCCACTTGCTATGACTGATCATTCTGTGTTTGTACTGTGGCATTATTCTTGGTAAGGGTAGGATGCTGCAAACGGCGAGTGTCATACCAGCCTGGACTACATAATCAGAGAGCTCATCTATGTCTCTTTTCATGTAGTCTAGGGAGGTACATCTCAGGTCATTCACACCAGCATGGACTATGACTGCATCATATTTCTACTTGCTTTGGCGTGACCTGCATACTTCTGTTATGTTCCCTTGTTCAGTCTGGTGTGCGGGACAGCAGTGTGTCTGACTATGGAGTCACCTATTACAACTGTATCAGGCATGTTGTTTCTCCTTCTGGCCTGTGACTGTTTGGCACACCAGCTTTGTGTACTATGTGTTGCATGTGCTATGTTTGGAGGTTGTTTGATTGGGTGTCTGCTTTGGAGGCCTCTGTTGGTGTGCTGTGTTTGTAATTTGTGCCTCCGGGAATGTTTTTCTGTGTTTATGTGTTTGGTTTGCAGTTGTGATAGGTCTATGTGGGACTGTGTTTGTGGTGTGTGTGGTTACCTTCTCCTCCTGACTAGTTTTGGGAGTACTGAGTTGAGGAGCTCAGCCTCCAGTTTGGATAGATGGTTGCATCTCTCACATATATTTGTATTTCTTGGGTGGAGTTGGGGTTGTCTGTGTACTTGGGGCAGGTGTAACATTGCCTCAGGATTCACAGATTCAACTTGTTGTGGCTGGCCTTAGTGGATTGTATGCGTGGACAGATTTTATTGCCATACTACTGATCAGTGATTACTTCATTGTTTATGTTTGCTCTATCATGTAGTAGCTTCCTCATTCTCTTGCATGGTTTGGTTATGGCTGGTGTCCACCATGCCAGATTCCTCGTGTATGGCATTGTGTCTTGTTTTAATTTAGGATTGCATAATCCAAGCATTCCTGGCAGTGTTCATGGAATGGCTGTATTACAGGTTCTGAGGTGTGGCCCATATTTTGCACCTGCACAGGACCTTTAATGGATTCCACATCAGTTTGGAGGAGTGCAAATATTGCTTTACACATGTTTTCCACTGTGGTTTTCTGGCCAGGGACTGTGGTCAGGATTTGTATATCCAGTGTGATTACTCTATGGTCTGGTTTTACCAGTGAGCAATACACTTCTCATCTTGCCATCCAGTACCCATGTTGCTGATTATCACATCCAGTATGCTTACCCTCTTGTGGGAGTGGTACGTTGTTCCTGGGCCTTTTGGTTTATGGATTCTATGAACTTTTGTCCTACACTGTTGGAGCTAGTATAATGCTCCCAGTCTATGTCTGGGTATTTTCAGTCACCCAATATAATGTGGTTTAGAGGACTTGATATATTCATGTATTCCAGCATAGGCCAGGTGCAGTTCCTGGTGTTGGGACAGTAGTCTGTAGCAGGCTATAAACTGGGAGGCAATTTTAGCCACTGTTACTTGACCATGGCTAGTCCATGCTGCTTTTTGTTGTGGTACCAACATGGGGGTGTGGTTATCCTTGACAATTCTTGCTAGTCACCCTCCTTTTGTAGCTTGTTCCATGTTTTGAGGCTGTACAGCACAGTATGAGGTGTAACCTGGTAGTGTTAGGGTGCTGTTGTGAGCCTTGACTCAGTTTTCTGTTACAGCGCAGATATCAACATTCTCCATACTGGGTGAGTTTAGACTGCATGCATCTTGCTGTTTCGACTTATCCCTTATCTTATTCTTATCCCTTCTGATACCTATGGAGATAGGTTTGTGTTTTGAGCCTTACCTATTCAGGGCACACTGTGGGTAACAACAGCCTTTGCCAGTATCCATATGGCCTGCACTGATAGGTGCACGCCAGTCCTAGCAGGTGGTGCATCATGTCATGCTCAGCATGTCATCTCAGACTGGCACACATTGGATCCCCTTTGACTAACTGCGATACTTCAGTCAATTATTGCACTTGATCATCTCATTGTCATGTTGTGGCATGATGCTTGGTGAGGGTAGGATGTTAGTCAGGGTCCTCAGGTGTGCATATAGTACATGGTGTTACATTACTTAACACATAGCATTCATGCCTCAGGTGGTGCTGCAGGGCTGCCTCTGTCGGATGCACATATTACACTTCCCTGTACAAGTTTGAGAGCAGGTTGTGTCATGTTAGGCATCCCTGTTACTATATGAGTGAGTCAGAGAGGGGTATCATTCCCAGGGTTCCTACTGAGCCAGTGTATGTGCTATGCGTTGCCTCTTTGCCAAGGTCAGGGCATACTGGGCACGCCTCCTTCTGCCTACTGGGACAGGCTCAGGTTGTTCCTCCTCCGAGTCACGCTCTGCCTGTGATGGCCTTGGCAATGGTGGGGGGCTGTTTGACCCGGCCCTATGCTGGTCCTGCTGCAGCTGTTTTCACAAGATCATATTATGTAGCATAGCACATACCATGACAATTTGGGTACATGTAGTTGGTGCGTACTGCAAGGCTCCACCAGATGTGTCCAGACACCGGAACCGTGACTTGAGCAGCCCAAACACACGCTCTATTACATTACGTGTTTGTGCGTGTGCCTCATTATGCCGTTCCTGTTCAGGTGTGTGTGCGTTTCTGATGGGTGTCATCAGCCACGGCTCCAGTGCATAACCTGCATCCCCCACTAGATGTCCGTGCGGGATGTCCCCATTGGTAAATGTCTGGTACAGCTGCATCAAATACCAGATGTGGGAATCATGGTAGCTCCCAGGACAGCCAGCACACACATTCATTATTATGCTCTGGGCATCACACACGACCTAGCAGTTGATGGAGGGGAAGCCCTTGCAGTTGATGTATGCCCTACCCCGCTCACCGGCTGGTGCTTTGATGCGTATGTGCGTGCAGTCTATTGCACCCACTACCTCAGGGTATTCTGCTATTTGCTGGAAGAGACGCATATTGCTGGCCAATACCTCATGGGCATTGGGGAAATATACATGATCACCGACATGTGCTGACATGGCATCCAGGAACTGGTGCAGTACCCTGGAGGCTGATGCCTGTGATATCCCCATCATATCACCAGTTGGTCTCTGGAAGGTACCTCTTGCTAGTATTCTTAGGCCAACACATACCTTGGTTTCCACTGGGATGGGTTCCCCTCTGTTAGTTCTGTGTGTGAGGCGTGGCCTGCACAACTCCACTATTTGCTTCAGGAGGTCTCTGTCCACTCTATAGTGCTCTACTATCTCCAGCTCATGTAACCCGTGGTAGGTGACCCTGGGCCTGTACACTCTTCTCCGTCTCCTCACTGTGGGCTGTCTGGCACCATCTGCATTGTCACCACCCTCAGCAAGTCGCCTATGTCTCATTATGACAGCTATGGCAGCCCCTAACATTTCTGCTCTGAGTTCAGCTTTTTCAGTTTTCACTTCTGATAATGTAACTCCTGTCTTGCAGTGTCTCTTGAGAGAAACATCCTGCACTGCTGTTTGCAGAGTTTTAAGTGCTGGGCTGGGCTACTATTCTGCCTGTGTAATTGCCTGCGTCTAATTGTTTTCACCTGCTAGCTCCAGCAGTATTCCCTGCTAGCTTCCTACTAAATCTGTTGCTTCCTTTTTCCTCCCTGTTTCCTCAGGGAGGAGCCGTGTGCAAACCAGCAGAAACACTCTCACAGTGGCTTACACACACGTACACATACTTACACGGTTCAGAATCTGCTTATTTGGATTAAAACGCGTGCACGCCCGCGCAAACAGTGTTAAACATCTCCCAACACGCTCCCACATGCTCAGTCTGCCTTACACGCGCGCACACTGCCTTACTCGCGCTTCATGGCATGCACACGTGCGCATACACACCCAGCAAGAAACTTTGATGTAGGCAACAGTGTACACCTTCCATTTCTTGACTTTCTCATGCTTATTTAGTGGCACACCTCTTTCCATGATATCTGTCTGACATCTGTCATGTAACTCTGACCTCCAATGAACTGCATTTCTTTCTACCATTCCCCCCTGTGATGTCACCTATCTCCTACTCTGTTCCTCCCCCTTCTGTAACTCTTACACTACTCAGACTGTGCTCATTTGCTATGTGACAGTGGAATTCAGTATCCTAACACTCATTTGCATCAGATTGCCTACTAATGCTTAGTTACATCTCTTAGACTCAGCTTCCCCCCTTAGCAACCACTACACGGTGGCCATGTTGGTTTTGGTCTGCTGGTCCCTGCATTGACATTCCATGTATTGCATAAAACCCACATTTGTGGGTTTAAAACTTCGTTTTTATGTTTTATACAGCACAGCCCGTTTGCGCGGGGCTGCGCTGGGTTTAAACATCGGCAATCGCCGAAAAAAAAAATTATATTTTTAATATATTTGCATCAGGTTACTTTGCCAATGGCCACATATTTGGCCATTGGCATGCTGCCTGACACATATGCACCCTTTATTTGGAGCTGACATGGCTTCATTGCAGTTTTTGCAGAAATGTACTCAGTTGTCAACTGAGTACATTTCTGCAGCTAAAACGGCTCTTACATGGGCTGTTCTGGGCTTCATGGATCACTAATCATCCTCATTTGCATGCTATTCGGCTGCAAGTGAGGTGATTAGCTTATCCACGCCCACTCCGTGTAAGAGCCGTTTTAGCTTGTCTCTTACACGGACTTTGGGCTGTTCCTGGATTGCGAAGGCTGCATGGTGTCTTACACTACTCTTAGACTCCGTGCAAGCCTTCGTGAATCCGGCCCAATGTTTTATGTCAATCAAAGCAGATTCTTCATTAGGGTGATGAAGCCAGATAAAGGGGTGAGTGCTATGGTTGTGGTTAATAGCATGATTACATTGGTAGTATGCACATTTTATTAAAGGGCAACTTTTTTATAAGGAAGTTAGTAAAAGTGATGTCTTTAAAGCATACAGATACGTTGAGTCATGGCTGAATGAGAATTTATGTGATGGAACCTTTTCAAATTCGATGTTTTCATTTTGTCATGTTGCCAAACCTAGGATTGGTTGCTTGTTCGGGATACCCAAGGTGCACAAGGATGACAGGAACCTCCCTCATAGACTAATTGTATTGGCACCAGCTTCTAAGTTGGAACCACTGAAAAACTGTATAGATGGGGCATAGCTAAAAATAGTTCAGCAAAGTAATTATATTATAAAGAATTCCTTTGACTTCTTAAGTAGAATAAGGGATCAAGTTGTGGGCCCTGATGATTTGCTGGTGACAGTAAATATGAAATCATTATACAAGTGCATTCCACATGAAACAGGTTTGGAATGGGTGGGACAAATGTTAATTAAAAGCAATGAGTTTGAAGTAGGTGAGCATAAGTTTATGCTTCAATGTATAGAACAAATTCTCCAAAACAATTATTTCACTTTTTTGGGAGAATATTTTTACAAGCTAGGGGTGTAGCAATGGGGGAAGGATGGCCTCCAGTAATGCTAATTTGGTAATGGCATATTGGGTGATGTACATTCTTCCATGGGTGTCATGGCTGAGATAAGGTAAGCCATTATTTTTGTTTTACTGATAATTTATTTTTTGTTTGGAAAGAAAGTGTGGTTGATTTAATTTTTTTGTGGAAACTATGAATAACAGTACTCATTTTTGTAGTTTTCTTACACTTGGAATTAGTTTAATATTTGTTTTTTTGGATTTGGATGTGTTTAAACATGTAGAAACATTTAAATTGGGTTCAGTTATTAGTTTTAAGAATGTGGCCAGTAATACCTTGCTACATTATTCCAGTATGCATCCCTCATATATGAAACATAATATTAAGAGTCAGTTAGGTTAAAAAGGCTAACTACTGATGCATCATTTTTTAGATAAACATATGGAGCAAATACACCACAGGTTTAGGTGTAGGGACTATCCTTCAAAAGTCATAAAAAACTTCATCCAGGATGAGATGGTTGGGAGTGGTGACTCTGTACACCATTTGGACACAAGGGATTGGACAATGTCCGTGCCTGTGTCTTTTTACAGTGGATAGTACTAACATTAGGAGTATTATTAGAAACAGAGGCTCATAGTGAGTTAATATGTATTTTGGGGCCATCGCCTTTATTCATTAATAAAAGAACTAATAACTTTAAAGAATTGTTAGAGAGGAATATCATGGATGTCAGACAGGTATTTGAAGGACTTTTATGTGTTTGAGTTGTAACTTTTGTAGATATGTTGCTGAGGGTCCATATTTTGAGGTTTGTACCAGCAATAAAATCTGGCAGGTACCTGGATTTTTCATCTGTGGTACTTCTTATGTAGTATGTTTGACAAAGTGCTCAGCCTGTACTGCATTTTATATAGGAAAAACTAACAGGTAGTTTAAGAGGAGAGTCTATGAACATTTGTATTCCATTTGGAACAAAAATTTAGATAATGCACTATCAAAACATGTTTTGAACTGTAAAAATGATAACATTTTACAGTTATTGATCATGTACGGAGGATGTTAATGGGAACAGGGAAGGGGAGGGAGAGTATAGAGAATTCAAGTGGCAGGTTATATTTAATGCGTATAATACACCAGGTTTAAATGCTGCTCCCAATTATAAAGCAGTTTTGCACAGAAAAGCAGATTTAGATAAATGTAAATGGATTTAATTTCTATTTTGTGCATTTTACAGAATTTTCTATGGGTCAGTTGTATGTAGAGATTAGACTTTTATAATTTTTTTTACTGGACTTTTTAAGCTTTATTAACTGAAAGACATTTCTGATTGGTGTAAGTACAATAGACAATTTGTGTTAGTGATTTTTGTTCTGATGAAGGCTTCTGTGTAAAGCCGAAAGCGCTAAACATTTGTGAGATTAAATTTCTCTTTTTCGTCTCTCAGTGGTGCCCGTTTTTCCATCACAGCGATTTTGTTTGTAGTTATACAGACATATTAACAACAACTTAGCCCACGTAACAGATTCCTGATTAGAAAGTTTGGTCTGTATAGTTTGAGACAAGCTGTCTGTACTGAAGTCACCTAGCAATATGGTGTGAATTTCATAAAGCTGATTTTTAAAGGTCTGAGAAAGGTCATCAAAGGAAGAAGGAGCAAGACGTAGAATCCTACTTCTTAAATTTGCCTCCTGATTGTGATCTGCTTCTAATAAAATTTGTGGTAGCAAGATGTGGAATCCTACTTCTTAAATTTGCCTCCTGATTGTGATCTGCTTCTAATAAAATTTGTGGTAGCAAGATGTGGAATCCTACTTCTTAAATTTGCCTCCTGATTGTGGTCTGCTCCTAATAACATTTGTGGTTTTTGAGCAAATCACAGAGTACTAAAGTCACTAAATAATGGCACACATTTATGTTTCAGCCTTTATATCCTTCAGAAATTGCATGCAAACACAAATCTTATTATTCTAGCAAATATTTTAAGTTTCTAAGAGCAATATTTAAAATCTGACCCTATTTGTATGCATTTGTTCCCCTATTATTTTAATCTTTGTCCAGACTGCTTTCACTAAGAGGTTGAGAGGTATGGGTGGAAGGAATGTTGCAAACTCTGACATGAAAATCAAGTGGCAATCAGCAGTGAGTATGGTCATTATGTATCTGGGACTACAATCATGCAGAGTTTGTATTTCTGATAAAAAGCTAACAACTACGAACCATTTTAGCTGCTCAGTGTCATAACTGGGATATTTTTAGTAGAGCCAGAACCCACCACCGCCTTTATTACCAGGCCTGTCATATCTTTGGTAGGAAAATCTGTCATCCCAGTACTTTAACAGTGAATTTCTGAGAAGACAGCGTGCTTCTCTCTGTCAGTGTTGTAAGGAGGCATAACGGCATAATGGTCATCTTCTTCATTTACAGAGCCAACATAAGATGAGTAAAAAAGTGAAGAGTGCGTGACCCCATGTCTAGATGAAGCGGAGAGGAGTTTAGTGCAACACAAGATAAACAGAAAGGCAGCTGCTATGGGACTGAACTACTGGCAATGTTAAGGAATTGAATAAAAAGAGGAGTAGATTGTGTAGGGTCCTAATAAGATATGAAAGCAGATAAC
The DNA here is from genome assembly GCF_019279795.1 of Protopterus annectens. Lineage (NCBI taxonomy): Eukaryota > Metazoa > Chordata > Ceratodontiformes > Protopteridae > Protopterus > Protopterus annectens. Next base: position 1,076,637,404 of record NC_056739.1, read on the forward strand.
CTTGGCTCTAGGTGATTCACTATTGAAGTGACACCCCGACCCCATGTGCAAAAATGGGAAAAGGGATTGTGGATGGATGGATGGAAGCAGATGGTGAAACACTAAAGGGGCCGGAGTTAAGGTAAATATTAGCAAAGGGAAGCAGAAGAAAAGTTTTGGAGCTGAACTTAATCATTTGTTTTGGATGAATTTTTGCAGCTTTCAAGCACAGATTGGTGTCTGGAAGATGAATAATTATTTCTGCTGACAAAAAAATAAGGGACAAGCAGGCATGAGTGAGATGAATAGTCACAGCAGGAAGAAGAAAAAATGAAGGCAGATACACTGGAAGTTGCCGACTGAAAGGGAATGAATGAGCATTTAAGTTCACAGAGTGTAGATCATTAGCAAAGGTTTCTTGGTCAAGGTAAAGCTGCAGAACAATATATGTGGAGAAAAAAACATACAGGAAGATCAATGCTTTTAATGTAAGACTCTCTATAAAATATAGTCGTATGGATAATAACTGAGATAAATATGTTGAATGAATGAGAAAAGGGCTTGGAGTTAGCTGTAGGAAAAAAACAAGAAAAGAAAAAAAAAATAAACAGTGTAAGTAAGGGAGAGGGGATTTGTCTAAGGTAGATAGGTGTATGCTGCTATGCACCTAGACGACAAACTGTAGGTGGGATCAGATGTGTAGGATAGGTGGGGCTCCTCTGACACTTGTAGGGACAATCAATAGTGAGCAGCCAAATAAGTGGATGTTCTGTGAATTACAGAAGTATATGGATTACCTCAAAAGAGGCATGTAGTAGCAGCCTTCATTATTATCAACCTCTGGGAGCTTCAGTGCTACATCGGTACATCAGAACTGTTTTTCCTGTAAAGCAAGTGAGTTGAAAGCATGGAATTGGCTCACATTTGTGATATCTTGTCTGTATGCAGGTCCCCCCCCCCCATGCAATAGGCTTTGTTTGCATCCCCTAGGGTTACTATGATTTCCTCACATTCTTGCAGCTTGTGGAATGAAGCAAAAACCTAACTTGTTGAAATATTATAGCTGGCATGATGCCAGTATGGATCCATTTTTTTTTGCTGTAGTGTATGCTAGGTTGAGCTTGATGGTTCTTCACCTTGCAGTAGTATGACTCTTCTGAGTCCCTTTTCATCCACATCCACAGACTTGTATTTTAGTACCTTTCACCCAGACATTTAAATCCTCTAGGTTGAGGTTATTGCCTCAGGCTGGCAAGTATTGGGTGTTTATTGGAGAAGTGCGTCTGACAGCTATCACTGCTGCTCTCCAAGAAGCACTGACAGCTTAGTTGCCATCCATATGACCTCCTTGTGCATGCTCACTACCTGCTAAGAGGTGGGCTTGTAAAAGGCTCATGTGAAGAGCTTCCCAGTCTCCACTATGCATCCTCATGAGCCCTGTCCACCAGAGATATACGCTTTGTTGGTCCTCCAGTCCCCACCAGATAATGTGTGTGACCTCCCTGAGCATGTGTCTGCCTGCCTTCCTTCTCTCAGGACTGGTGAGCAGATCAAGTGACATCACTCCTCTTCTTTTCCCTGCTGACTCTGACTGGCACCTGCACCTCTAATCGAACTCTGATTACATGATTCACTGTAAAAGCTTTATTCCTCAAGGTTACCAGACTTGATCTTACTTTTACAGCAATGCCTCTATAGCGGAGCATATATGTGACAGCTGTGTCCTGAGGACATAGCTATTAGCGCTTCTCAAGATAAGTAATTGATTTAGAAAAGTACTTCACAAGAGCTTCAGGTATCTATCACTGAAACAGAACAACCAAGTTGCAAGACTAGTTTGGAATGCCTAGTATGATCCAAACTATAAAAATTAGTTTTTTTCAAAATGCAATTAATAATAAAACCTACATATTGCTAAGTCATAAATACACACCCTTTCAAGATCATGTCACACAACTCTTGTCAAACTGCAAGCATTCAAGGAACAAACTAACTTATGGGATGGTGTGGGCTGTAAGATCTCTCACCACTGTTGGTACCAAATACCAAAGTTTTGTGCTTACCATAATGCTAGATCAATGTTGTCTTCCATCCATCTCAACTTGTGGGTTATTAAATCCAACCAGATCCAAGAAGAGCACTTCAGTCTTTTGGCTTTGAAGCTTCAACTTCCTTCTCATGATGTTCTGCACTCCTAAGTCTCCCCAGATCTCATTTCTTTCTCTTCTGTGTCAGATGTGGTCTCTGAATCTTCATTGGAGATTAGTGCTTTGTTGGTATTTTCACCTGTTTTTTTTTTTCTGGCATTATTTCTACTAAGATCCCAAGATTTAGGGTATTTCTTCTCTTTCTTGGAAGAGGTGTGTATGTGTGTAAATTTCAAAAGTTGGCTTTTGGCAATTTGACAGCTCTGACGTCAGGCCTAGGCCATTTTTTTCTTCTTCAATGTGTACAACCTCGAGCTGAGATTTCTCATCCATGGTGGGCGCGTTATATAAATAGTTATTAAATTATTATTAGTTTAATTTTTTTTTTTGGTTTTACCGTTAGTGTTTTTGGTGTGTATTTTTGTTCCTACTGTTTGGGAGTTACCTTACTTGTGTGCTATGTTTTACCTGTGAAAATGTCTGAGAAGATTTTGCACTTGCAAAAGTGCATTGACTGTGGTCATAAACTGCCACCTCAAGACTCTCACAAGTGTATTTATTGATTGGGTGTAACCCACTTAGATTAAGACTGTCAGGCTTCTACCTGTTTTGGGGCTAAGGCATTTGCTGATAGAAGGGCCACGTTAGTTTGGAAGGGCCTCTTTCCCATCTTTACCTTGGCAGGTTCTCCCTCTCCATCCAAAGAGCCACAGGAGAAAGGGAAGAGAGATAAAGGCAGAGACAGAAAGGAAAAGGTGAAAGAAAAAAGAGAAAATGCTAGAGATAAGGTCAGGAAGTGATCTGCTGAGTTTTCAGCCACTGATGAGCCTGAGCAGTAGGCCCCATGACACACTGCCTTCTCAGTTTCCACTAGAAATCCAGCATCAGCACATTCCCAGTATCAATCCCCAGTCATCTTGGTACCTACTGTTAGACATACTGATCCCCTTTCTGGCTGCGACACTGGAGTCCAATCACCTCTGATGCCTCTTTATGGCTGTTACCCCCTGATACAGAGTTGTCCCTGGAGCTTTCACCCCTTGGTATAGTCTTCTCCATTTAAGATCCCTGATTTGGACAAACCCCTGCACCAGCCTGTTAAGCTTTTCTTGACAACTTTCTCTAGGTTTGATAGGCCCATGCTGAGTCTTAAGGGAAGTCATATTTGTACAAGATGATGGAGCTGTTCATGATGGCCCAGACTGACCTGGTTATCTGGCTCAGAGGGTGGAGAGAGTCGGCCCTTCTGTCCCTTGCATTGTTTTGCTTTCTCCAGTCCACCCTTTGGCAGTGGTAGTCTTGAATCTGATTCCTGTCTGTGTAGTTCCTTCATCACGTCTGACAGCTTGGTTGTCTTTGGCTCTCTCTCTACCTTCATGTACTTGACTCCTGCAACATTGGAGCCACGTGTATCCTGGAACTGAGGGGTTGGGTTGGGGGCCTGGAGTCAGTGTTGACATTGAAACATTTGGAGCTATCCTTGCCCATTGGCCCTGGACAGCTCAGCTCCCAATTCAACTTTGTATCCAACCAGGTCTGTGGCTGGGGTGGGGTCTTCTCCTAGGTCTGACAATTGTAGAAGGCCCTTCCCAAGTCAACCAGCCATGAAGTTGTTTTTTGAGATCCTACAGAAGATTCTTTCCTGCCAGGGGACCAGTTTATCACACCCTGTGTCAGATACATCCTAATCTTCTCTATTTCCTGGATCTTCATCTTGTATCACCTTGTTCAAGGACAGCCTGTACCTCAAGGTCTCAAAAAGCCCCAGAATCAAGGCTTCCCCTGTGGCTTCCTTCTGATCCCCAGTTTTTCCTCCTTTGATGGATCACAAGAAGCATCAGTGAAAAAGGAGGCACCTAGATCCCCCTAGGAGTCTTTGATAGAGGACTGTGACTTTGAATGGGAAGGGTCTGCAGAATCACCCATGATGATGCCTGCTTTCCTGACAACCTTGATTTGGTGAGACAGAGGGTGGTTGGACCACTGAAGCAATTTCCTCTGGGATTCAGTGTTTCTTGAAGCCTTCAGTGCAGGACCATGCAAGACTTGTGTGGTAGCCCCCTTCTGATGTGTTTGCCAACCTACTGTCTAGAAGGACATGAGAGAACCTGACATGGTGAAGCCTATACCTAGGAAGCAAGATAAAATCTAAGTCCCACCCAAGGATAGGTCTGATTGGAGCAAATACCCTGAAGTTAATGCCATTATTGTTGCATCAGCACAAAGAAAGAGCTTTCTGAGGTGATTGCATCAGTCCATTCTCCAGAGTTATGAGCACTGGACAGATTTGGAAAGAGCATCTATGCTTCAGCCACCTTTGCCTCTTTGAACTGAACTATATGGCACACCTGACTAGGCTTCAGTAGGAATTAACAGTCTCCAAGCCAGTAGAGTCACAACTGACAACTGAGACTCTCCACGTCCATAGAGGCCCAATTGGCCACCATGCTGCCCATCTCAAACATATCTGTGTCTCATTTCCAATGCAGTGGATGGTACATCTAGGTCAGAAGGCACAAGCATCACAATTCACTGTCATGCCTGGATTCACATCTGTAACTTTGCAAAGTGCTTTAAAGTGTCCTTTATTAATGCCCTCTTTTATGAATCCACTTTTGTTTTGCCCTAAAATTAAGGACATACTGACCAGATGTGAACAGGATGGAAGACATTGTCTGCTGCAAGAGTTCACTTGTCCATTCTTCGGATAATCTTTGGCACAACTACAGGGGTGGGAATCAGTTATTCTTCTGTAAGTCACAGCTATTTGTTCAGGAAGTTGCAGGTGACAGTACCCTTATGGCAAAGGGGTGAGCTTTAATAGACACTGCCTTAAGGGCAGGAGTAATCTGCAAAATCAGGGTTTGAGGGGTCCCTTTTCTGCAAGCCCTTCCAGTCATGCTGAAGGTTTGCCTAACTACTACACTCTGGAGGCAGTCAGGGAAGGGGGTGCTTGACTCTCCACCCTCAAACTTGGGAGCCCATCACAATGTTTTTCTGTGTGTTGAGTTGTTACCAGAGGCTGCACTATACCCTTTCAGCTTTCCCCAACCTTACATCAAAGAACCCTTCCAGACATTCTGCCTTGGCAACAGCACATATTCCAAAGCTGCTCACAGCTTTTATTCAGGAGGTCCCATCAGACCAGGGAGGATTTGAATGTCTATTCAATCTGTTCATCAAACAGACTAAATTCCTGATGGTCACAGTGTAGGCCATTCTGCCACTATTGTAGAAGGAAGACTGGATGTGCTCGGTGGACCTAAGGGGTGCTACCATGTAGAGCTAGTAAGACATTCCAAGAGTTTCCTGTGCTTTTGGATAGGAGCCAGGCACTACCAGTTTCAAGTGCTGTCCTTTGGCTTCACCACAACCCCCTGGGTGTTTACTAAATACAATGATAGCAACAAAGCTCAGGCTGCCTGGATTCCAGGTCTTTATATATCTGGCTCCTTATGGTGACTTCAAAGGCATTGGTAATTCAGATGAGGGACTCCTTGCTCCATCTGTCTCTCTCCTTGGGTATTGCAGTGAACTTCAACAAATCTAAGCCCTAGAGTTTATAGGCTGCCACCTAGATTTGACTAATCAGATTTCCAAACTTCCTCTCTCAAGGTTATCTCTACTCCTTTAGGCCTATCAGGTCCTTCTGCTTCAAAGGCCCCAACTTCTCAAGTTCTCTGTCTTCTTGGTTTGATTGCCTGCCATTTCAGTAGTTCCTTTGAATGGGTTTTTAAGTGGGCTCTTTCAGTCCTATGGCCTATGCATTTTCTGTATATCTTATGGAGGTTTGTCATCTCCACATCTTATGGCGATTGATGTCTGACTATGCCTCCTTAGGATGTCTGTTCTTCCCCGGTCCATGGCCATAATGACCATAGACACTTTCCAATGGGGTTGGGGGGCATTATGAGGGGAAGATGGTCCAATATACCTGGCCCATCTGCACATCAATGTTTTGGAGATGAATATTCCCCTGGCATTGTAGACTTTTCATGACTGCCTCCTGAAAGGTCTGATTTCGATCCAGGCCAACAGTATGGCAGTGGTCTGGTACATCAACAAGCAAAGATGAACTCAGTCCTATCTGCTATGTGGACAGGCCATGAGGGTCTGGCAATGGGCAATCTCCTCTCAGTGCTTTTTATAGAAATACATGCCATAAGAAATTCCAACTTTCTAGTGGACAAATTGAACAGGAGCATTCTGATGCTTCATGAGTAATCCTTCAATCTACAGCAAAAAAGGATGGTAAAGCATGTGAATGTTGGCCAATGGTAAAACAAGACACAAAATGGAAAAGACCAACAACATCAAGAAAAGCAGAAATTTAATCCACAAACACATGATAAATATCCACAAAGCTTTTGGGTAGAGAGAAACCCTTCCTCGGTGTAACATAAAACTCTAAAAGCACTAATACAATTTTATACTCTAGTTCAAAGACACAGCCAGCCAATAAAAACGATACATCAATTAATCAATTAAAAACTAATTAAGTACAAATTCTTAATTCTATATTGTATACATGAAAAAAGAATGAAAAAAAAATACAATATATTATATATTTTTGCATATGGTTTGTCATATATTTAATATTTTATATATGTTTTGGTCTGTTTTTTTTATTTTGATCCTTCAGTCCATCAGTAGCTGTGCAGATTTTCAATCCCTGAAGCCAGCCTTGCTGTGACCTGTTTTGTGATTCCTTACAAAATGAAATGCAGAACTTTGCCCTGACCCCTTGCAAAGGAAAGTCATTGAGGGATGCTCTAGTCTGTTTGGACCCAGATCTCCTCTATGCTTACCCTGTGATGCCTTTGGTAATAAAATGCTTATAGAAAGCAGCTTGTTGCAAGGATACTGTAATCCTTGTAGCCCCCTCGTAGCCCACACAAGTCAGTTTCACTTTCTGTGGCCTCATCTAGTACACCATCCTTGAGTCCTGGATCTAATTTTCCCAACATTTGGATCAGCCCCACCTGAATCTAAAATCCCATAGACTGACTCCTTGCTTCCCCTATTTCCAATGATGTCCACAGATCCCAAGCCATCTGATAGTTGTACATAACCTTTCTTTATCTCAGAAGCCATCCACCAGGAACATTTTATATCACTAAGCAGATAAGCTTTAGTATTCTGGCAATCCCAAAAGTGTCTGGACCCCCTTTTCTGCTCTTTAACATTTTTTAGCTGTCCTTTTCCAGTCTGGGGCTAATTGCTCTACTATTAAGGTTCAGTTGGTGGCCATTTCCATTTTCCATGCTTGTCAGGGGCATCTCTCCCCATAGCTTCCCTAAAGTTAAATAAAACTTTCCTGAAAGATACCTTTCTTCTCAGACCTCCTTTGAGGGAGCCGGTTCCACTTTGGGATCTGTCTCTTTTATTACAAACCTTAATCATGGCACCCTTTGAACCTGCTGCCACTGTGGATCTAAAGTTTGTGTTGTGGGAAACTCTCTTCATAGCTGCAGTAACTTCCTTCCAGATGAGTCTCTGAACTGCAGGCTTTCTCTTAGTTCTCCTTCCCTCATTTGTCACAAGAACAGGGTTTCACTGTGGGCTCATCCAGCCTTTTTGTCTAAGGTGACCTAGGAGTCAAATCTGAATCAGTCTATTCATTTGCCACTATTCTTTCCAAATTTCAATAATAACGGTGAATACATGATTCCCTGCCTGTACATTTATAGTCAATTGAGATTTCTTTTAGGACCAAAGGCTTCAAAAAATGACACTAGCTTTGTGTGCCTTTCAGAGCCTTATTGTGAAAATGATTAAAAAAATGACATTATTAAAGATTTAAAAGGTGAACATGTTCTCATTCTCACAGGATGTCATATTGTACCAGTAGCTGATTGTTCAACAGAAACTGTACTTAATGCCATAAGAAAGGTTTAATGAATGTGCAGACTGTAAGGTAATAAAGGGAGGCAGCAGACAAAGAAACAAAGCAATAAGTACCAGTGTTTATAAGTTAGTTAAATGTGCTAGTACTAGGGGGCCTGATTGCAAAAGACCTGCTCTCAGTGTAAGTGATTTACTCTGGTATATGCTTGCTTTATAAACAGGTCTTACACCAGAATAAGCCACACAAAACGGGGACCAATCTATGGGAATCAAGGCAGGCTTGTACAGGAGTAAGTGACTTACACCAAGAGCAAGTTTTTTGGAATCTGGCCCACTGACTTTGCGAGAAAATGGAAAGTGATGCAGAATCTGATGGAGATGACTTGACATCTCTGGAACATGCCTCAACCTACAGAATTTGAAAATAGGGACAAAGTCCTCTGAAAAGCAATTGGATCCAGCCAAAAATCTGGACCTCTAAGTAGCATAAAATTTGAATACCAAATAGCACATAACTCTTCCTTCTTCCATTCTAAATGTGGGATATTACTCAAAACACATTTAAAAACATAGTGACAAAATGATGGAACAGCATAAACACATTATCAAAGAGACAGGGTAAAATCTATAGACTTTAATTAAATGTATTGCAAAATTCTATCACACAAGGTCATTTATTTTTGCTTCTGAAAAAGGAAGTGTAATGTGTCCTTTCTTTAATTATTGGTGCCACTGGTATGTTGGTCATGCAGTGTGGTTTTCTGTGTGCTAGACTGAGGGGGATTCAGAAAATTGTATGAAGGATAAATTGGGCCCGGAAATAGCAATGTTCCTCCAAAATAGGAATAGTTGAGAGGTCTGCTCAGAAAGTGTGCAACATAACCATTGATGAACACAAAATCATGTGGATTCCCTAAAGGTGAAAGCAAAAATGCAGCAAGATACAGATGTGGGAGTGTTAATGATTTCAGTTATCGTATGAAAAAATATTTTCAGATACTCCATTAGGAGTCAAAAATTTTATTCGAAATTATACCCGTAATAAAGGGGTCCTAAAATAAAATGTACTATCAAAGCATAATCAAAATGTACAGAAGGGTGGCTTGTAAGAGGGTAACCGAGAAGGGCCAGCCCTGCTTGGCAGATAATAAAGATGCAAACTTGTTATGGACATTTAAATGAGCCATCAGAGAATGGTAACAGTATTGTGTGAAACTGAAGGGCATAGACTTCGGGAGGGGGGGAGGGTCAGTCCCAAATTTCACAAGACTCCTACAGTACCATATGCAATTAGGCAAAAGGCAGAGTTGGATTTACAAAAACTGGAAAGTGTTGAGATGTAGTCCAATGGGGAATAGAATTAGTATGTGACCATATTTCTTGTCCCTTTGCCTTTATGGAGGATTTAGAGTTCATGTTAACAGACTGTAGTCATGAACATTGACAATATGTAACAAAGTGAGCACAGGTTTGTATACTTGATAGAGAAGCATCTTACGAAGTCTGTTGTAGCAACAGCGTACCTACAGATGGAGAATAATTAAATCTTCCAACCAGTTCTTGAGAACTAGTTTGCATAATGTTTGTAACAGCACCATTGTCTCATCTTTGGAGTGGCACCTACACCAGGCATTTGACAAAACACAGTAAGCCAGATACTCAAGGGAATATCTAATACAAAATGTCATCTTTATGGTATTGTTATGACAGACTGGTATAATAAAGACCTCTTGAACAAACTATCGAATGATTTGCACAAGTTAAAGCAGAAAGGACTTTGAGCTATAAGATGTGGGAATTTTCCAAGGATGGAATTTCTTATTGTGAGTTCATGATTGACAGAAATGGACTGCAGAAACTTCAAGTTGAATGCAGTGGTGTCCATACTGAAGGCATCCAACCATCAGAATGTGTTGTAACTGAGGCTCCTCCCAGGGGCAGGAGTCAGGTAGTGGAGATGTTACCTTCCTTATGTCAGGTGTTTTTTTTACAGCCTTCAAGCACCCCATTACACATGCCCAGTCATACCTGTCATCTTAGTGCAAGAAATCTGGACAAAGTCTAAGATACTGGGGGAAACAAAGGCCCCAAAACAGGAAGATTTTCAATATTGGTCTTGTAAGCATAGAAAGTTGTTGGAATAATGGGTTTTGTGTCAGCATGCATTTTCTGAAGGATTTAGGTCTGAAAATTCAAATGTCTGTCATTATTTAATGATGTCAACCATGAGTGGTTTACCAAAAAAGACAAGTTTTCTGGGAAGCAGACTGAAAATGAGGCAAAAACCTGGACGGATGAGAGGTATTCCAGTAATGTCCCAAGGGTTGGTGTGCAATGGATACCAGAAGGAGCAGATCACTCACTTCCAGAAGTGATACAATTCCTCAAGGGTCTCCTCATCCCCAAACCATTGCAGTGAGATTTCAGGTCCCTGTTGGGGATTCTACTAAGAGGCTGAGTGTTCACATATGCACCCCCCAAAGAGAAGTGAGCTAACAAATCTGCATTACTTTTCTCTTACTACAACAGGTGACTGAGCTGTTAATTGAACTCATGCTGCCAGGGTTGTATTCAGGTCTTCATCTGTCTATGCCAAAGGATCTGGTACTTTAAAGTGCTGGCTAAAGATAGGTATACTGACAAATGAATGGAAAGCTGCCAGAGCCTTTGAGACAGTCAAGTAAATGAAAAAGTTGCACCAAGTTGCTTACATGTTCTGATCTTGCTTTTGGTGGACTTTCATCACAGAAGTTCTCAGGTGACCTCTATTCATTTGCTTCATAATGACTGACAAAGGCTGAACATAATCATGCCAAATCAGCACAGTAGTCCTCTGCTGCTCTCCAACATTTTGGCAAAATGTACCCAAACCCTTAACTTTTGGGTTGTAAACCATGTTTTTTCTTGAACCCTGTTCCTTAAGGATGGGCAGGTGAAAGCAGACATTTCATTGGAGTTGACTGCACCTTCTGGAAAACAGACTCCTTCTAGATGAGTTCTATGCAAGGCACCAGTCTTAATTACCCATATCACAACATTGTTTTGTGTAGGGAAATCTGAGCTGCTTCAAACCTTAAACCACCTGCCTGTGCTAGTTCAGGAGGTGTATAGACTTTGTAGGGCAACCTAGTCTTGACATCTAGAAAGCTGTGTCTTGCAGTTGTGAGACAGCTGTTCACCACTAAAAATGCTTTCCTCAACTTTTTAGAAGATTTCACTGCATAAAAGGTTAATTTCAAGTACATGTATTTAAGTGTTACGTGGGCTTGAGTATTTAGTTTTTTGTAGTAGGGACAGAGCATTTGTTTTTTTAGAGCTTCTGTGTTTCAAGGGATCAGAGTGGAATCTATATTTGGTTGTGTGTTCATATATGTATGTGTTTGTGTGTGTGTATGTATCTATGTATGAAAAATATATGGGCTTATATTGTGTATGACCAAACTGCTCTAATGTCAAATGTAAAACACCAACAGAGTAAGTTCAATCATACAAAACAGTGAAACAAAATGCAAACAATAGTATAGAGAGAGGAAAACTATTTCCTCTCCCAATATTAAAACTATTCTCCCCCCTCTCCCAGTAACACTTGCCTCAAATGTATCAGAATAGTGGCAGTGTTATGGGAAGGTTTTAATGACATTAAGGTGTAAGGTTAGGGTTGGGGGAATGGGCAATGTTAAGAGTTAGCAATCATTACTAAGGTGGTGCAGGGAGACTCCATTCTGTAGTAATGGATGCTAACCCTAAACCTAACGCTACCCCTTCTCGCAACCCTAACCCTACACCTTAACATTAATAAAACCTTCCCATAGCACTGCTACTGTACAATACAGAGTCAGACATACAAACATTCACAAACACACACAAACACTACATCTGTCCCCTAACCTAAGCCTTGTTCTTACCCTAAAATACACAAACTCACAACATCCATCCTTAACTCACATACATACATACAGCTACCCAGCACCCACACACACACACACACACACACACACACACACACACACATGCACACACGCTGTCTCCCCCTGCCACTTACCTGTATTGACATTCCATACTATCGACATATCTGCCGTTAGGCCATCCATATAGATAATATATAGATAGATAATCTTTCTCATTCATATATAGATTTACCATCACTATCTGGAAGCCCAGGATTTTGAAACAATATCAAAAGACTGCAATGTCTAAAAATATTAAATAACAAATTTCCCTGCTAGTGTGAAGTCGGTAATGAGTGCTAGCATGGGTCCTGTTTGGATGGGAAGGGGTATGTTCAGAATTTCAGTATTGTGGTCTTTGTGTTTTGGTCTTTTGATATGTTGGCTCTGCTAATAACCTGTGTGTGTGTGTGTGTGTGTGTGTGTGTGTGTGTTTGTGTGTGTGTGTATATATATATATATATATATATATATATATATATATATATATATGTGTGTGTGTGTGTGTGTGTGTGTATGTATGCATACAGGTTCACTACATAATCTCGAAATTTTGAAATATCGAATTTCAAAATCTTGAGACCATATAGGTGAATACCGAAAAACCAGAAGCATGAATTTCAAAATCCCGAAGTTCGGAGATGTTGAAGTAGTGCTTCTAGTGTTGTGGTTTGTGAATGGATAGGTGGAAGGTCAGGTAAGTATCTATGTTTGAGTGTGTTGGTTACGGACTTTAAATAAGTGTGTGTTGTGACTGTGATGTGTGTGTGCGAGGAGAATGTAGGTGTGTGTGGTGATGTTTTCGTGTGTTTGTCTGTGTAGTGTGACCTTGGAGTTAGAATATTTAAGTAGGGGGGTGTGGGGGGTGCCCCCCTGCTTGTATGTAGTGTAGGTTTGTGTGTTTCTGTTTTGGGTGAAGATGTATGTATGTGTATGTGTGTGGTGCATGTTTAGTGTAGTGTTCGGGATTTTAAATTTCGCACTTTTGGTCTTCTGGGTATCTGGTCTCGGGATTATGGGCATCAGTATTATGGGTTTTTGGTCTTATGTTGTGAACCCATATGTGTGTGTGTACTATTTCGGGCGGCCACGGTGGTGCAGCGGTTAGCATTGACACCTCACAGCAAGAGGTTCTCTGGTTCGATTCTTGGCTGGCATGCCTTCTGTGCAGAGTCTGTATGTCCTCCCTGTGGTCGCATGGGTTTCCTCCGGGTGCTCCGGTTTCCTCCCACATCCCAAAGACATGCAGTAGGTGGATTGGACGCTCTAAATTTTCATGTGTGTGTGCCGTCTGTAGAAGGTTGGGCACCGGGCTGGCAACTCGACACTGTAAAACTCCACTGCCAATCATGAGCGGACAAATGATCCACTGTGGTGACCCCTAACCACGAAAAGCCGAAAGAAGAAGAAATGTGTCTACTTCAAATACTTGAAGTTGCAGACCATCGAACCACACATCATTGTGGACAAGATGATCAATGTTCTATAATCGAACATGAAAGTAGTCTGTATTAAAAAAGATAAAAAAAACTCTGCTTGTAAGTTTTTGCAAGGGGGCAAGCCAGCCTGGACCCTCTACACCCCCTGCTACTTAAATATACCAACTCCAAGATTGCACCACAGTGAAGAGAACAGTAAATTTCAATTCCATGCCATTCTCTTCACTGTAGTGCGATGTTGGTGTTGGTATATTTTAGTAGCGGGGGGGTGTGGGGTGTGCAGAAGGGCTTGCCCCCCTGCAAAAACATGAAATAAGAAGTTTTCACATTTTATTTATTTATTTATCGAGTTAGATATTGCAGAACTTTGATCCTTTGGTCCTCAATGGTCAGAGGTTCGATGTTCTGCAATTTTGATACTCTGAAGGGGACCCATCCACATATATATATATATATATATATATATATATATATATATATATATATGGGTCTACTTCTTTTGACCTAACTTTCATTTGCCTGACACTCATTTGCCTGACCCCATTTGACTGAAATTTCATTTGCCTGACACTTCATTTGCCTGACACTTCATTTGACTGACAAGTATTATTAGCAAGAAAATGGAATATGCCCCTTCCCCACTGCAGTGCGACCCTGGAGTTAGAATATATAGTTGGGGGGGTGTGTGGGGGGCAAAGCCCCCCACTTACTTTTCTGTTACTAAGCAATATTACATCAAAAGTTAACAATATCATATGAAATGAAGTGGGGGGCTTCGCCCCCACACCCCCCATTGTGGGGGGCTGTGCCCCCACACCCCCCTAACTATATATTCTAACTCCAGGGTCGCACTGCAGTGGGGAAGGGGGCATATTCCATTTTCTTGCTAATAATACTTGTCAGTCAAATGAAGTGTCAGGCAAGTGAAGTGTCAGGCAAATGAAATTTCAGTCAAATGGGGTCAGGGAAATGAGTGTCAGGCAAATGAAAGTTAGGTCAAAAGAAGTAGACCCATATATATATATATATATATATATATATATATATATATATATATATATATATATATATATATATATATGTGTGTGTGTGTGTGTGTGTGTATTATATATATATATATATATATATATATATATATATATATATATATGTGTGTGTGTGTGTGTGTGTGTGTGTGTGTGTGTGTGTGTGTATGTGTCTGTAAATATTGCATGTATGTGGTGGTGTTAAAGTTTATAAAACTGGTCTAACAACTTTTTTGTTATATAATTGCTTCAAGGCTTGCTGATTTAAAATAGCCCCTGTTTGTAAATTCCTGCATACACTGTTAGAAACTGCTTGTGTTCTGACTTGAGTGCTCTCAAACAATCTGGAAATGTAATTGCTGAGAAGTATAATTCTTGGCACTTTAACTTTTCCAAGTTCTGCATTTTCTTAATTTTTGCCTGAATTATTTTGTATATTTGCTGACTGAATTATTTTATATATTTGCTGGCATTGTTTTTTTGTTAAATAAGTAAAAAATATTGCACTAAGCCTGCAGGCTAGAAACATACTGTAAATTGTTTATTCAACTTTAAGACTACATAGTAATGACAGATATGCGCATACAGCCCTATCATGATTAAAATTAGATTTTTTAGAGAGAGATTACTCAGAAAAAGAAATCGTAAAAGCTATAGAAGAAGCTTGGTTACATAGGACTGATAGGTGTAAACCATACTTTGACTATACAGCTGAAGAATCAAACACTAGCCAAGATAGAATGGTTACCAATGACAATTTTGGAGTTACTTTTCAATATTCTAGTGATATCAATGAATTTTGTGACATTATAAAGAATAACTGGAGGCTTCTACAAGATCCATCAGAATTAATTAGTATAGTTGGTACAACATCATCCTTCTCTTTTAGAAATAATAAATCCATAAAACAACACTTATGCCATAAGAAGAGTGTAAACAAAAACCTGTATGAATCTACTAGGACAGGAGCATTTCCGTGTAGAAAGTGTACAGCATGCAAATATTTATATACTAGTTCCTTTTACCAACATCCCTCTTTGAGATTCACACCGAGAATGCAGTACTATGCAGACTGTAAAACAGTCAATTTGGTTTATTTATCTTTCTGTGAGAAATGTCATGCCTACTATGTAGGTAAAACAAATAGACAACTTACAGACAGAGTGTTTGAGCACATCAGGGATGTGAAGAACAAGAAAGAGAATAATGCATTAGCAGTACATGTACTACAAAATGATCCTACACATAGTTTTAGAGTTTATGTTTTACAAGTATTAGATGTAGATATTGGGGGGGGGGGCTGGAGAATTGTACAGAAGCAGCAGAATAGAAATGGATTCTTCTGCTAAATGCTGAAAGATCTCCAGGTCTTAACAGTACTTCTTCATTAAAACCTTTTCTGAAGGCACACCCCCCTAGGCATAAATAAAGAATGCTGTTTTTATAAAGAAAGATTTTTACATAGTTTTTATATAGTTTTTATACAGTTCTTAAATGTTTTTAAAATGTATGCAAATACTTTTGAGTGTGTGTTTTATATTATATGTTATGCACTATATATGCTCATTTTTAAATACTTTGTTCACTTTAATTGATGTTTTTAAGTCAGCAACTTTGTAGAAGATTATTTAGGATGAGCACTGTCTTTGAATGTTGTCTGATGAAGCGACTGGATGTTGTGAAAGCACTTACTTTGTGTGTATCTTTGTTGTTTTATTGAATAAACAGTTTACAGTACATTTCTAGCATGCAGGCTTAGTGCAGTATTTTTTACTTATTTGGCATGTGTTTTCCCGCACTACTCCGTACCCTGCCTTCATTCATTTTGTTCTTATTGTTTTTTTGTTCCTGATCTCTTCTGAAACTGGTTTTCTCCCTCCCTGCATACACTGTTAGAAGCTCCTTGTGTTCTGAATTGAGTGCTCTCAAACAATCTGGAAATATAGTCAGTGAAACCGATGAATTATCTTCTGCTCCTCCATCCTCCCCTTGCACTTTACTAAAAACAAAAAAAATCTCTTTGTGTTCTGACTGAGTGCTGAGTGTGCTTCTCATCTGCTAAGTATATGTTTTGGCACTTCTTAACTGTTCAGAGTTGAATAAAGCAACAATTCAATTTAGTTCAGAATGCATTTTGAATAAATTGCCTTTATTTAAACTGTATCTACAGTATTTTTAGTGCTGTTTTAGCTGCTTTCTGAAAAAAAAAATCTAAGCTTGTTTCCTGCCTTTCCTGTAACTAGTTTAGTCCAGATATAGATTTGCTGTATCCAGGACTGTTGGTAAGCTTCTGAGCCCCCCAAGCCTTTCTGTGCTGGAGGGAAGCCTTCTAGCTTATCAGTGGGAGTGGTAACCACAAGGTAGTCTATCTACCACAAGAGGCATGGCTTTTGGCTCATGAATTGTAGTTTATTGGCCATTTGGGCAGTTTTTCCATCTCTTTCAACTTTCTGGTTTAAAAGCCCACATTTGCGCTTGTTTCCCGCCTTTCCTGTAACTAGTCTAGTCCAGGTACAGATGTGCTGTATCCAGGACTGTTTGTAAGCTTCTGAGCCCCCCCAAGCCTTTCTGTGTTGGAGGGAAGCCTTCTAGATTATCAGTGGGAGTGGTAAGTACTAGGTAGCCTATCTACCACAAGAGAAGTGTTTTTTGGCCCAGAAATTGTAGTTTATTGACCATTTGGGCAGATTTTCCATCTCTTTCTACTCAGTTTATTGATCATTTGGGCAGTTTTTCCATCTCTTTCAACTTTCTGGTATAAAAGCCCACATTTGTGCTTGTTTCCCACCTTTCCTGTAACAAGTCTAGGTCCAGATACAGATTTGCTGTATCCAGGACTGTTGGTAAGTTTCTGAGCTCTCCATGCCTTTCTGTGTTTATGACTCAGAAATAGTAGCTTATTGGCCATTTGGGCAGTTTTTTCCATTTCTTTTAACTTTCTGGATTATAAGTCCACATCTGTGCTTGTTTCCCACCTTTCCTGTAACTTATCTAGTCCAGATACAGGTTTACTATATCCAGGAGTTTGTAAGCTTCTGAGTGGTGCCAAAGTCTGCGCTTCAATTTATCCCTTAGATCTGCTAGTTCTCTCCTCTTCTGCACTTTACTAGTTTATTAGTTTAGCACTTTACCAGACTTCTTGTAGCAATTATTGTAGCACACAAAAGTGCTAGCAGCACTAAATGTTCTACAAGGAAACAGCTCCAGAATTTATTAATGCTCACCCCTCCAGGCATGTCTAAAGGTCAGTTCCTTGTGCTTTCTACTATTAACCTGGTGAACTTGGGCATCCTGAGACAATGTAGCAACTGCCTCATGTACACTGACAACCCTCTCCTCTTACCTCCAAATGCTCAGACCTGTGAGAGATGCACTTGTATATCCAAACTAGAAGCCACGCATTCTCCAGCCAAGACCGGAATAGCTGGTCAGGAGGAGAAGGTCAACACTTGCACCACATCACATGGAACACACAGCCCTCCAGAACACACACCAGCACTGCCCTCACATAAAAACACAAACTACACTCCCACCTTCGCTGAGGCTCTCAATAAAAATGTACACAAACAGCAGAGACCTCCAAAGCCCCTAAGGCAAAACAGCATGCCCAACACACTAGTCATTGGTGATTTGATAGTGAGGCACACTGATGTCCCACTCACCAGGTTGAATAAGGAGAAAGTAACAGTCAGCTGCCTGTCAGGTGCCAGGATCCACCACATAATGCATGCACTCAGGTCCCTCAACAACAGGTACAAATATAACTCTGTCACTTAACATGTGGGTTTGAATGACCTGAGACATACCTCCCTGGACTACATGAAAAGAGACATGGAGGAGCTCTTGGATTATGTAGCCCAGGTGGGTATGACCCTAGCCCTGAGCAGCATCCTACCATCACCCAGAATGATACCACACTACAAGTAAAAAATGATTGATTTCAAGAATTGGCTAAGTTTCTGGTGTCCTTCTAAGGGAATCCAGTATCTGTCTGCCTGGGATGACATGATTGACAGACTTTGATGCTTTACCAGAGATGGCCTGCATCTGTCACCCCTGAGCTTCTGGATACTGGCCAAGGTTCTTGCCACCCCTATAGTGCCTTTTTTAGGCGGTGTTGCAAAGACCAAATTACCACTATAACAGTTACAAAGAAATGCAATCTGAGGGTCATGCTGCTCAATGCTAGAAGTCTAAATCTCAAAATGCACTTGCTCAAAGCACTCCTTAAAATGGAGAACATTAACATTTGTGCTGTAACAGAGACCTGGTACAAGGCATCAGAAAGCACCCCTGCACTACCAGGTTATAGCTCATTCTACACCTTTTGGTACCAGAACTTGGACCGAAGCTCCAAAGGCAGTGGTGTTTCCATATTCATAAAGGATGCACACACCTCCAAACTGGTAGCCCAACATAACGCATCTGAGATACTTCAGGGACAGCTAACACTGTTTAAGACAGCGATTCAGGTCGTAGCCTGCTATAGGTCCCCAAATATGTCCCAAAACTCACACTCCACATTCCTAAGCACCCTGGAGAATATTAGGGTACAACCTAACACACTCATACTGGGTGACTTCAACTACCCCTCCATTAATTGGGAAAACTACTCATGTACCAATACACTTGCCCAATGCTTTCTGGAATTCATTAATTCCAGTGCTCTGGACCAGCTCGTTCTTACCCTCACTAGAGGAGGAACATCCTTGACCTGGTCATTATTAACATGGGTGACCATTGCTCTACACCAGTAGTCAACTCCTCTCTGGTTAGATTCGACCACAAACTAATCACCTTGGAAATCCATATCCCTCCCACCCCCCACAAAGGTAACCACCATGAAAAACTTCTCCAAAGCTAACTTTGGGATCCTGAAAACAGAGGTGGCTAACTTCACAGCACCCATGCAAATGGAGAATAGTTGCATGACCGCCGAATCATACACCAATGCACTGTACGGACAAGGACACAAATGCATGGATCTCACCATGCCCAATAGAACTAAGATGCTCTCCTCAAAAATCTGGTGGTCCCCTGCCACAAACAAACTCTACAACAGAAGGAGGAAATTGATGTGGAATAAGGCGAAGTCCCAAGACTGGAAAAACTCCCTTATCAGCCTCAACAAAAGATTGAGATCCCTCATCAAATCCTCTAAAGCTAGTTATGAAAACAGAAATGCAGCAGATAGTAAAGACAACCACAAGGCCTATTATAGTCATGTAAAGAATCTCCACGGCAATACCCAGATTTGCTCTGAGGTACTGCACAATGGTACCTCCTATACCAAGCCAACAGATATTGCCAATATACTGGCCAACAAATTCAGTGCTAACTTTACCCCCCCCCAAAGGACCAATCACAATACCAGTAGATTGCTAGTCAACCAGTATTACTGCTGAGCAGATTAAAACAGCACTGTCCAAGGCCAAGAATACAGCTTCTATGGGACCTGACAATATCTCTGGCTGTGTTCTACATGAACTACAGAGTGAAATGGCACCTCACCTGTGTGCCCTGTTCAATCACAGCCTCACCTCAGGCTTTGTTCCTACCGAATGCCACACTGCTACAGTTATCCCTGTTCACAAAGGAGGAGTGACTACAGACCCCAGGAATTATCGGCTAATTTGCCTGACGAGTCTGACATGCAAAGCTATGGAATGCATCATCATGGACCTAATAAACAAGGATATAGGGAATCTCTAAACTCTGAATCCTACACAGTTTGGTTTTGTGAAGGGTAGATCATGCCTCTTCATCTTGGTCGACTTCTTTGAGTCAATCACCAGAGCTGTGGTTGAAGGCAAGGTGGTTCATACAGCCTACTTTGATCTGACCAAGGCCTTTGATACCATTCCCCAGTCAGGAATCATAGAAAAACTCACTAAGCTAGGCATCAACCCCTATATCACTAGGTGGGTTGCAAACTTGCTCACAGATAGAACCCACAGTGTGAAAGTAACCGGCTCCAAGTCAGACTGCTGACTAGTCACAAGTGGAGTCCCACAGGGTTCGTTCCTGGGTCCTATCCTGTTTGGTATCTACTCTTCTGAAGTCCAGGCCAATACACAGGGACTCTGGCTGACAAAGTTCGCAGGTGATTGCAAGTTGGGAGCTATTATTAACTCCCCAAGTGATGTTGACATCCTACAGAAAGGCCTCAATGACACCTACGACTGGTGTCAGAACCATGGCCTTAAGCTCAATGCCAAAAAAATGTGTCCTCATCCCCCTTAGGAAAAACCTGGTTCCCTTGAATTACCACATTGATGGCAGTCCACTGAACACAGAAGGCGTTATAAGAGATCTGGGAACACAGGTTGACAGAAACCTCCCTTTTGACAACCATGTTGCCACTGTGGTCAGAAAGTCCTTCTATGTGGCACATCTCATTACTAAGGGTTTTGCATCCAGGAAGAAAGAAGTCATTGTCTCCCTCTACTCTTCCCTCATTAGGCCAGTCATCAAGTAGAATGGCATGTACCTCACTAGACACCTGCAACAACTGGAGAGGCCGCAAAAGTACCTCACAAAGAGGATCCTGGGCCTTAAACACTTGTCCTATATGGACAGACTCAAACTCCAACTATTCTCTGGCTCATATTGCCTACTTATAGGCGATCTCTGCCAGTGGCGGCTCATGCCATTGGACTGCAGGACTGCAGCCCCCCCCCCCCCAGCTGTGAATGAAAGAAAAAAAACTTTAAAAAAAATGTTTATAAATTATTTCAGTTTCTACTTTACTTACTAATTAATCTACTACTGATGGCTGGCTGACCTGCTAATAAGCCCCAGAACTCGAACTGCGCATGCTTGGCAAGTTACAGGTTTAAAAAAAAACTAGTTTTCACTTTTCTGTAAATCTGGACTGCTGTAAAAGCAGTCCAGATTAAGGAGAAGCCATCAGTGTGATGCCCAGGCGTCTATATGGTTTAACTGCACAGTAAAATGGAAGGGGATCGGACTGCTACATCCGCAGTCTCAAAAGTGACATGGATGGCTGGTTGACAACTGATTGGTTCTCGCTCTCTTCCTGCACTTTGCGTGCTGTGAAAAAGAGAGCAAGAGCCAGTGAGTATTAGTACTTTAGTTTAACTTCGATCGGACAGTGTGTGCATTGCCTGTGCTAAATGAGCTGAGAGCTGGCTGACTGACTGAGACTGCTCAGACTGATACGTTTTTTGTCTGTTCATTTCACTTGTTCTGTTGGTATGTATGCATAATTTTTTTTTCTAGTAATAATATTATTGTTATTTTTAGATCGTACCTGACGTGGTTCAATTTTTAAGCACACCACAACACTGACATGTTGGAAAGGAAAGCCTTTATTGGCACTTTTTTCCTTGTATTCATCTGTGGTTTGGAGTGAGTGCACAGAATGATTGTTTATCCCACTGGTAACCTAAACCTAGCATTAACAAGTAACAACAAGACTCGTGTAAAAGTTCATGCACACAGGACTGAGGTACAATGTCGGAGATCGAGACGTTAGATGTATGAAAAAAAATGTGTGACCATGTTAGATAGATTAGGTGAGGGCAATAGCATATGCAAAATATGTGCCAGTGCCTTGTAGTGATTTAGAGAAGTTGACAGAGTTCTGAAGTCACCAATAAATGGGGTGCTGCATAAAAGTTACAAAATAATTAAAAAAAATGCAGTTTCATTGTTTAAATATGGTACAAATATACTGCCATGAACTCTTTACCATGAAAACCATGCCTTACAGACCCATTACGTTTTCATTCAAATGTTTTTAAGAAAAAAATGAAACACATTGATAATAACATTGAAGACATAATAGTGACACATTTACAAAGATAATTTTGGGAACCATTCTTCAAGTTGAAGCATGCGGTATGACATTAGAGTCCAGGTTCATGCGCTGGACAACGAATCTTATGGCTATTGTTTTTAATAAAATGCATCAGTGTTTTTGAGGGCCCTGAAGAGGTCCTTCCTCTTATCTAGTGCCCCCTTTCCTCCCCCAGGGTTTGACTTAGATTAGCGCCTGATGACAAAATCGTAGTACTAATGAGCGATGGTACCATATTTTGTGGTTTATATGCCACTTGTACCTAATACAAAGTCCATAATGGGCTCTAGTGACACAAATAAGTTTAATTATGTAGAGAAACAAGAAAACATATGCTCAAGACAAGTATATGCACTTAGGCATAAATATAAACATAAAGCATCCTGTGCTGTGCCTGTGATGTGATTCTGGAAATAGCAATGCACATGTACTTGACTTGTATGTCTCCCTTCTTTTTCAATTGCTTGTAGCGAGCGTATTCAGCACCCATCAGCAAGTCTTCAAAAATAGCAGGGTAATTTAGCTGCAATGGATTTATCTGTTTTACTGGACATTCAAAATGTAGGTTACTCCAAAAAGTTGCAGTATGTTGCAGATTCAAACATTATATGCCAGCAGTTGATTTTTTTTTTTGTCTTGAAGAAGACAAACAATAAGTGACTAGTGACCATTCTGGAGACTGTGGTTTAGAATTTGTATTGTTAAGAACTTTCAAACTTCACTTAATCGTGATTCTTTCCCTGTTTATTTGTGCCTTATACGATTTTCTTAAAATACATGAACGTACTGCCAGCAGTAGCACATGGTGAGAAAGTTACTGAAGCTGAATGTTAACAATAATGTTACATGCTTTACTGCCTCTGTCTGGATGTAGGCTTAGGTCCTCTACATGAAAAATTGTGACAACAAAAGGACTGTAGTTCTTAGAAATGAAATGCATATTGATTTACCTTTACCATTGGACTTGTATTTTGACAAATCAAACTGGTGTATGAAATGGATACTTACTCTCCATTAAACAAAGAGTAATTAAACTTAGGAGACATCCAGGACTAGTTTTAGAACAAACCATTACCTGAATCTGTATGTCGGATAGTGTGTAATGTTTTTGTGTATTTTACTACTTGCTTGATACAAATCAGGTGACATTTAGTTCCTTATGACAGGAGAGTGCTTAATGAAGGAGTGTTTTATAGTGTTGAGGATAAAACTGGGTGATGCATCTTTTAGGCTATTTCCGAGGTGAAAATGAGATATATTTAAAGTTAATATGCCAGTAAGTGGAGGGAAGATAGACTCCAAATGATTGTTTAGAAAGACTAGTTATGAACAGAAGAATGACAAGCTGATTGATAGGAAGAGTATTGGCTAATTTTGTGTTTTTAAATCTTTTTTTTAATTTTTTTTACAAAAATAAAAATAGGGAACAGAAATGCTAAAAGAGAGAGAGTTTAGGAGTACCTGTCAGAGATTTTTGAATAATTTCTAGTATCTGTCAGAATGTTTATATCCAGTTATCAAACTAGGCCTTTTGTGTAATCTATGCAGCTCATGTGATATTTGTAGTGGGATGTTTAGTAGTGTTCAGGTGATGTAAGGTGCCTTAGTTTAGTAGCTATAGAATATGCATTTGTTTTTGTCAAGATGGATAGCAGAATGCTAAGACTATTCCCATTCACTCCGGTGTGTGTGTGCCGGGGGGGGGGGGTTCTATGTTGTGCACTTTCTTCAAAGCATTTTGTGACAGTTGCATACAAGGTGTAGGGTTTTAAAAAAAAAATTTCCAAGGACATAGCTGTTGGTAGGACAGGACTGTAATATTAATCAAAGGGATCACTTTAAATTAATTCCTGACTACGTGTAGGGTCCGTTGTATAATCTTCAAATAGATTGTTCTTGGATGTAACAGTATAATGCATCACAAACAGTACAAACAAATGTCAGAAAAGTTGCTAGCACAAAGCTGTTGCAGTGATGTGTTTGTATATGTTTTAAGATTAAGATGTCTGCCTGCATTATTTATTTGCCATGATCTTCAGATCACTTTCCATTCACAGGACCAGTTTTGGAAGAGAAATGCAGCATCCTTTAAAATTAGTCACATATAGTTTGATTCTCCTAGACTACGGTATTTAGTTAGATGACTCATCAAGAGATATCAAAGAGGGAGGGAGGGGCATCAAAGATAATGAAGGTGTTTATTTGAGTAAATTCTGGATTTTTTTCTGGTCTGAGAAGACATGTTGGATGACTCTCTACTAGCAGTTTTTTTTTTTTGATTTCTTGAACTGCTGGTTCCCTCTGACTGGGTAGAACATCAGGGATCCTTTTGAATATTTTTGGAAAGGTTGTGAAAGGGAAATGAGTACACACACACACACACACACACACACACACACACACACACACACACACACACACACACACACACACACAACACATACACTTTTACATGCTCTTCTGCTGCATCCTTTTTAGAGAGAAGAATGATAAACTGCATATGGAGGCAGAGAGCCTGTGTGTGTACAGATTTATGCATAACATTTCTGGTCCGTTTTTCATAAAATTTTAGTTTTCTGGCAAATTAGTGACAAATCATTAAAGACTGAAGTTGGAAAATGACAGACACTTGAGTTTCAGAATTCATGCCCTTCTGAAAATTCATACTAATGCAAGACCTACTATTTTATTAGCTTCCTAAGTTTGAAAGAGCAATATTTAAAAATTGTCCTTATTTTGGGGCCTTTTGTCCCACTTATTTATGGCTTTGTCCAGATTTCTTGCTCTGAGGTTGGGTGTATGACAAATGTGTCAGGGCCATCATCATCAGCCAGAGACATTTCAAATTGTGACAGTGACATACTTGTTGTACCCCACTCCCCCATGTAGTGACTTTGGATGTGCCCAAGTAAGGCAAGGAGCAGTTATGCAGTGAAGCATGCAGACAGAATATCCCTTCATCCAAGGTAGACACAAGTACAGTGGTTTTTCATCTGTCCTTGATTTTGCAGAATATTCTAGTTTTCTGTCATATTTTTATACTGTTGATTTATGCTTCTTATTATTCAGAAAATGCATGTTGTTGACTGCATGTTACTTGGTACTTTTATAAAGCTGAATATAAATTATAATTAGAACTGCAGTGCAAGAAGTGGTTTGAGTTGAGTGCTGCTTGTTTATTATACTTGATTTTGACTGGCATTCCAGTAATGTATTTAAAAAGTAATTTATTTTTTCATGCCTCACAACCTTTTTGTTTCCATCTCGATATTAAGTAAGCTGTCATGTAGCCAATGCACTGAAATATTTTTTTCTTCTACACTTCATGTTGTCTTCATTGGACTCTCATAATGACGGTTTGACACCCAGAGCAGCGTATTTAATTAACGTCCCAGTTTTTGCGGTTTTGAGCATAGCTCCACCCCTTTTTAGTTGGACATACCACTTCCTGTTGGCCCCACCCATTCAACTCTCTCCTGCAGCACCCATTTGAATTGAAGTCACCAGACGCCACTGATCTCTGCTTGAGTTACAAAGCCATGTCTGACCCAGCTCTGTTAGAAATGCTATATCTAAAGAAATCACAATCCCTTTGCACCATACGCTCCTCAGACCTCAACCTCATTACCACAATCAACAGAACATGCTGGAGGGATAGGTCCATAAACCAGAGACTGCCCATGCTATGGAATAGACTTCCCATACATGTCAAGCAGAGTACCTCACTGACCCTCTTCAAGCAAAATCTTGATGAGTGGATGGGAAATAGAAAATTCACCCCGGGGATCAATCCAGTGGCTCTACTCGACAGAGGCACTAGGAACTAAGGTTGGGTGAAAGGATGCCAGGGTAATCCTATGGGCTAGGCTTATAAAGGCTCCAGGACCATTAGCCTAGTACACACCTATGAACCTATTTGTGTGCACAGATAAATGTGTATTTATATACAGAGAGGAAAGAGTGGGAAGTTATTGATGAGTTGATACTAATGTAACGGGTTGGCACTACTATGTCAGGAACTACTAGTGATGTCTTCCTGAAGGCTAAGCATAATTTGAAACCATTTTCTCTAGAAAACTAATCCTGAATGATGGAATAAATATCTCTTGCTGGATGATTAAAAAAATAAAACTGGCAGTGGTTTCTGTTTCAGAACACCCCTGTGATCTTTCAAGAAATTCAGCTTGCCCACATTACACGATTCATTAGATGTTTCCTGTATGAAGAAAAGTACCTAGGTTGACTCTTTCTTTACTCTAAGCACCACTTTATGAAGGGTGCTTTGAATGTCAGTACTGAAAGATCCAGCAGCCTTATGACAGAAAAAAAAGTCTGAACAATATTTTACCTTTTGTGTTTTAATACTGAATCCTCATTTGGGATCAGTAAGATGGATAACTTCTTTTTCCAGATTAAAAGACTCTTATTGTAAAGCTCCTACAATCTTAAAGAAAATCATTGTTTGACAGCTTCTCATAAAACGATACTAATGTACCTCCGGCTAAACCCTGAGCTGTGGATAATTTAGCTAATTTGATGGCCATGTACAATAATATTTGTGTTTCAGTAAGGTAAAAAAGAGTACACATGCTATCACAAATGTAGATGATTAATAGGTGCTGTTGTAGAAGCTCACATGCTGTCTGAAGCATGCAGGAATACATGTTAAATTCATTTATACAGCTTGTTATGTCTTCATGTAATTATACTAGATATTGACTCAAGTTTTCATGGTTCTTAAATTACTGAATTAAAACAAGACAGTTCTCGTTTATTTAGAAATAAGTAATGGCTCCAGCTGTACTGTAAAACAGATTTCATTAAGGCAGAATAAAGAAAGGACATTAGATACACAGCCCCTGTAGAGCTAGCCTTGATTGCATGGAAGAATGCCTTTTATTCATGAGTAAAACTCTGAAGCAGGGCATTATTCTATTAAATATTAGAAGAATATTATGATTATCCTATCAACCTTGGAAAATGTGAGTTTTTGTTTGGGAGGTGCAGTATGGAAACAAACTTTTTCATGCAGATGTACTTCAGATGCTCCTAGATAGATTGAGATTAGATGTATTTCCCCACAGACAAAATTTATATAAAAAGACAAAATCCTGTTATTTCTGTATTGCACTTAATAACAGTACACTGTAGAATAGAAATCTGTGTTCTGCACCTCAGGGCTAAATGGTGAGCTTTTGATGCTTTTACGGAGTGAAAAGAATAATTTCAGAAAGCTATGTGCCTTTGGATTGGAATATTATGTAGTGTGCTGTTTAGAATACTATTTTTTATGCTACACTGTACAAATGACTAAGCAATCCCCTAACCAATCTAGTTCTGTGAGGTCACTTTTGAACACAAGCAATTAAACATGGTAGTGGAGGGGGTTAATTAGTTAAATGGCTAAAAAGAAATCTAATTAACTTTTGTATTTTATTTGTGACCATTCTTGCTTTAAAACATACACTGTTTGCATTAGTAGAAGAGGCCACTAGACTGTATGCACATTTATACCCCTACTTTATTGAAGTCTTCTGCTCTATACATGAGTGACAAAGAAGTGCCACAGATTGTAATCACATGACATGACATGTTATAAAATAATATAATGCACATTATGACATAAAACACAATGCAACACAACTTGCCCAGCATAATAAACTTACATGCCATGAAACATACATAACACAACATAACACTAGCATAGTTTGATGACAAAAGGAAACAGATTTATTCTATTTGTTCTGTTAATAGGTAACTGCTACTTTCCTCTCCCCATGTTTGCCTTACCATTTCTTCTTGTCCTGTGCATTCATGAAACCTCTGTACCTTCACTCTTCACCATCCTGTGAGGTTGCCTGTTTTAAGGGTCTAGAATAAAGTGGGTTTGAACACAGTATGAATGAAAGAATGCTGAGGAAACTGTGTCTCCTGCAGCACAGACATCAGTGCTGGTACATTCTGTCTCCAGGCTTACATGATGCCCCCCAGATGATGATGTGGAAGGACTTAGGATTGATAAGCTGGGATTCATACATACTGTATATAGCACACAATGCAGTTGTAATTAGCTTTTTTCATGGCGATGTGCAGGGTGTGGGTGATTATAAGCAGTGTTAGTGGTGCAGTATGTAGCATGTTAGCCTGCAGTGCAGGAAGCTCTGGGTTCTATTCCTACAACAGGTAGATCAATTGCTGATGCTGCAATGCAGCATAAAGGGAGTCCTGCACTTCTGAGTATGCCATCCTTCACATGAGACATAGGTTCGTATGTAAGTAATAGGCTAGCTGTCCTTTTGAGTCATTTTAAGTCTAGATAGTTTCTCTTTCGAAGGTGAGACTCAAACCTTGCACCTTGTGTCTGTAAACACCTTAACCATTATACCAAACCCAAACTCCCAAATATCTGTCAAAAGTGGGATTTGAACTTATTCCTCCTTCTGGACACCAACATTCTTTTGAGCCATGGAGGAAGTTTAACCCTTAAGTCTGGTGCCTTAGACAGCTTGACCAACCTGACTTTAAATTGAGGTGCCATCTGCTTGAGTCGGTGGTGGCTTAGGTAGACATAAAAGATCCCATGTTACCTATTGAAAAGACTAGCGGTTCTTTATTTAAATAATACATTACAATATATACAACATTAATCAAAAAAATGTAACAGTTCTTATAAACACATACTTTTCACATCACACTTGTATTTCATTATTAAACCCCCACTCCACTTTCCACAGCCCAAATCTTATTTTTTTAACATCTTTGCTAGATCCCACTTTTCATTGAACCTAATTTCCTTCAGTCTTTGATTCCATATTACCCAAAATAGAGGCCATCTTTTTATCAATTCTATTAATGTAACTTTTTGGCTTGTCCACATAATATCCATACTCAATCATATCTATTTTAAGACTGGCCGGTCCTCAAGGAGCCTCATTCCTCAACACTGATACCAGTGAGTGATGGTCCCTAAAAACAGGAATGGCTTTACACAGTATTTTCAAATGCAGCTCTCTGCATCAAGCACAATTTCCCCCAAGAGCATACAGGGAACACACTCCAGACCTGTGACTGGACTCTGTCTCTCCAGACCCCAAATAAGATACTTTTGTAGCACTGTGTCCCAGTTCCCACTAGTTGATACACCCACACCTGGGTATTGTATTTAAACACACACACACTCCTGGGAAATGCTGGCACAGATTTACTAGTTGTACCCCTTCTGCCCAGACTATTAGGTAACCACGCTGCCAACAGTCAACCACTCTAAGGTTCTTACAAGGGTGTCCAATTATACTGAGTCAAATCAATACTATTGTAAATGATGGTGTAACCAAAGTAGCAAGGCTTTTCAAAGTGGTCAAGGCATTACCAAAATAAGCATAAACTCTCAAGATATTAAAAGCATTCTGTAAAAGACCAGCCACAATGAAAGGTATAAAAATATTTAACAATAAATTATAATGTAGAAAATATGAGAATACTAAATATCTAAGTACAATAAACACAATAAACACCAGAGTTTCAATGACAGGAGAAATAAAAAACAGTTGAACAGATTCATACAGATGCCGAAAAACAATACTTAACTAATCTCACTGTATTTCCTGACTGTCTAAAGAATAACTGTTCCCTAGCTTGCTTAATTAATACAGCAAGGCTAGATTACATGCTGAGATGCTTACTTCCACAAGGCAAGGTGATGAGCTTCTAACTTACTTATCTGAACTGAACATACAACTGTCATAGATCTTTTATATTAGGTGCCAAAGAAAACAAAACAAACTGCTGTAAGAGTTCCATCCTTTCAGTGCTAGTCATGGAATGACATCACATTTGATCACCTGACACTGGTACAATACGCACTCAGAGCTTTGCTAAGATCTGTTGCAGTATCTGAAAACTATAGAACATTTTCAAAAATATCTGATCTTCCCTTCCAGAATTATCTGTTTAAACATCTACATTTAATCAGTTATAGTAACACTGACACATTTCCAACACAAGCATCTGTACAAGTCAGTGGGACAGTAAAACAACATAAACCCATCCACAAAACTCCAGCCAACCATGCTGGCACATGCCACACATGCATTGTCCCACTCTCCCTGGCACACAGATGACAGCATCCCACATCGTCTATACATTCTATACAGTTTGTATTATTTACAATATATACATTAATCAAAAAAATGTAATAGATTCATAAACACATAATTTGCACATCAAACTTTCTCGTGTTTCATTATTGGACCCCCACCCCACTTTCCACAGCCAAAATCTTATTTTTTAACATCTTTCCTAGATTTCACTTTTCATTGAATATAATTTCCTTCACTCTTTGATTTCATATTATCCAAATTAGAGGACATCTTTTTATGAATTTTATTTACATAACGTTTGGCTTGTCCCCATAATATCAGTATTCAATCTATCTATTTTAAGTCTGTGTACATCTGTATAATTTTCTAAATATCTTAAATCATCACCTTTTTCCAGAATGATTTAACTCCTTTCTACCTAAAACATGTTCACTGGTTATAACTTGATTGCAATATATACAGCTTGTATTATCCCTGCTTTTATAAGACATATTTGCTTTTTCTTGTAATTTCTGTATCATTAATCTCCATAAAAAATCTTGATATTCCCACATGTTTTGTATCTTTCCATTCTCCCCTTAATTGTAGCCCCCTTTTTTGCACACATTTTTCCAATGATAAATATAAAGAAAACTTTTTCAAAATATTATGATACCATGGCTTTTTCTTGTCATTAATCTCAGTGATTTTCATTTTCCAAAACAACATTTTTGTCTTTATAATTATTCATTTCCTCAGTATTGTATATTTTTCTTCTCTTAAAACTCATTCATCCATTCAGCATTATATTTAATTTTAAAAATTCTCGCCAATAAATAATTATCATTATCCTTCAAACTTTTAATACTGTATACAAGTGTAAAAAAGCTGCAAACATTATAGGATTTATCAACCCCAAACCACCATCTTCTTTTTTAACATATAAAATTCTTCTTTTTACTGGATTTAATCTTGATCCTCAAATAAATGTAAATATAATACTATAAAGTACCTTTTCAAGTGTCAGTGGAATACTAAATACACTTTCTAAATAAACAATTCTAACTAGTAAAATTGAATTAATCAAATATATTTTTCTTGCAAGATAACCTAAAGGTCTTCAAAAATGCATGTGTTTCCATGACTTTTAACTTTTCCTCCCATATAGCTCTAATATTTTCTTTTTTCCCAAAAGTTAATACAAGTATATTTATCCCTATTCCATTAAAAGTAATACTTCCTAACATACCTTTATAACCTAAACCTTGACTTTTGTCTTTATTTATAGAAAAAATATTTCTTGTATAAATTCCTGTAAATAATTTATTACATCAATCTTTCCTTTCTGATTTCCTGTAACAAAAATATCCACATATAATAGCATAATCGGAATATTTATTCTTTCATTAGTTACGTATTCCATATCCCTCGTCTCTCCAGCATGTGTTGAAATCACATTCATTATTACTAATGCAAAAATAATACTCAAAGGGCAACATTTCCTTATACTCTTTTCAAGGACAATTTCCTTACTAAACCAAACATTTATTAGTGTCTTAACTATATTTAACCTATAAGCTGTAATACAAACAGTTTTAATTTTGTTACACTTTGCAGCAACTTTATCTATAATAACAGTATTATGTTGAATTGAATCAAAGGATTTTTAGATCACCCACCATTAATTTTGTTTCAACCTTCTTAGATAAAATGTCATCCCCTAATTATCTAATCACTAACAATAAATCCCGTACTTTTTACCTTTTATACCACAAATATTTTCATTTATAATTTTACTTAACTTGCTTTCCATTCTTTTTTTTTTTTTTTGCAAAATTTTCATAAAAATTCTGTTTAGTGTTATTAGGAATCATAGGTCTCAATTCTGTATTTCACATTTGTTGCCCTTTTCCATATGAATGTAATTACACAACTACACATTTTTTTATATTGAAACCCTTTTCTTAGACATTCATTTAATACTTCTAAAAATATTTTTTGAATTAATGTCATATTTTATACATTCTGTACTCTGCCTCATCTGGATCTGCCACAGATTCCAAAGTTACTTTTCCTAAAATATTTTCCTATTCTTCTATTTTGAATCTTTTTTCCAAATCTATATTATCTTCATCTGAAAAAATGTCTGCTTTCCATTCTTTAGTACATTGCATGTTCTTTCCTCTAAAACTTACGTTAACATATCCTTCTACTGTTTACATAATTTTATCTTGTTACTATGTAATATGCTTGACATGTCCTTCCTCTGACTCATAATACTGTCATTTTCTTTAATACGTTTACTCAAGTATGGTGCAATTTCCTTCTTTCCTTGCAAAAAACAAACATTGCATTTTCTTTTTTATTTAAATCATATAATTCCTGTTCCTTAATAAAACAACTGTCTTTGTTCTTTTCTAAACTATTACAAACAGCCTTACTTAATTGCTCATGATGTAGTCTTTCTTTCCTTTTTATACTTTCTCAGCTTATGTAACACTTTTTATATTTTTGTTTAAAATACAGCCACCATTCTGACAAATCTTTATAAAAGACCCCATTTTTATATGGTCCTTTCATAAATTTACTACATCCATCCTCCCTACTTCATCACATTTAACCTTACTAATCTTTCTTATTCCATATTTTTATATAGTCATTGTTATTTTTCAAATTAATCCATATAGCCCCATGATGCAAAAAAAAAAAAAACAGTTTCTACAACCCCTTCATCTATAATTTTTAACCCAACTTAAATTAAAAAATAGTCTGTTTCTGTTTTATGTTGACCTGTTCAAAAAGCCAATATACTCTTATTCCAAATACATACCTTTCCATATCTTATAATATCCAAAATCACTTTAACAGCATATGCTTTCTTCTTTTCTGCCTTCTATTACAATTAAAATCACTTGCAACAACTATATCCATATTTACTTCTACATACTGGATTAAATCTTTAAACATCACTTCCCTCTCCTTTTTTGGTACAAATGCATAAACCACCATAATTCCAAATACCTGATCTTCCCATCTCACATCAAGAATCATGGAATGCCCTACTGTAAGAAATAGAATATCTAAAATTTTTATCATCTTCCCATACAAAATAATTATCCCTGAACATGTCTGTCTCCCTCAGGTTAACATTTTTCCCCACCACACTTCCAATTGTTAACTCTCTTATTTTGTTAAAACCCTAGTATCTTGTAATATAATAATGTCACTTTCCTGCCTCTTATGCCATTCAAGGATGTTTATACTTCTTATAACTAAACTATTAACTCATTTTGCTCTAAGCAGCATAAATAATGTTGTAACTAGTCACATTTTCTTCTGCTAATTGTTTAAAACCTTGTTTGTAGCAACTCACATACTTGTCTGCCAATTGTTAATACTCTGTATAATTGAATTGCCTGAGGAGCTTTTTTTCTCTCCAGGTCTCTGCTTATAAGATCCTATAGCTGATTATTACTACTATGTTACTAAAATGTAATAAATTATTTTCTAGTCCTGAGGAGCTTTTCTCCCCGCATCTCTGCTGAAAATGAGCCAAAAGCTCAGCCAGACTAACCCAGTTAACAAATGTAAAATAAATAAATAAAATAACATTCTTTAAACTATTAACATTTAAAGCAAGTATTTTACACAAAATGTTAACTTTTTATCAAACCTGTGATGTCTCCACTCTGGGCCAGTAATCAAGGAGCCTGTATCTTCACCACTTCACCACTGACATTGGAGAGGGACATTCACTTGGAATACAAATGGATACACTCTGCATCAAGCATAGTTTCCCTTAAGACACACAGACACACACACACACACACACACACACACACACACACACACACACACACACACACACACACACCTGGGAAAGGCTGCCACAGATTACCCACTTTACAAACATTGCCCAGACTATATGTTAGTTTCACTGCTACTAGTCAGTTACTATAAGGCTCTTAAAAGGGTACCCAGTGTTAGTTAGTGCAGTTAATAATAATAATACAAATGGTAATGTTGACCAAACAGCCAGGCTTTCAGGAGTAGCCAGAGTTGTCACCAAATAAATATATGCAAATACTATCAAAGCTTAAATATTCTCTAAAAAGACCAGCCACAATGAAAAGTTTAAATATATTTAATAATAATTAATAAAAGAACAAGAAAATATGAAAGATCTATTTACACTAAACACCAGAGTTCCAGTCACAGGAGATGTTAAAAATAACACCAATTGGAAGTTTCACACAGTTATAGAAAAAACAGTATTTATCTTGTGTGTCTATGTTTTCCTGACTAGGCTATAAAGAATTACTGTTCCCTAATTAAGTTACTTACCAAGCAGAGCAAGGAAAAATTATTTGTTGAGTAGTCCTTGTTGTCAGATCCAAGACAATACAAAATGGTCCTGAGTCTTCTGTCTCCTCTGATATTAAAACATTATTTCTGTACAAAATGACATCATATACATCTGGTTATCTGACTCTCTTTCCTTCAATATTCCCCATCATTAGAAACTACCAGTGTTTAGCACCTATCTGCTACTATACACACAGATAGAGCTTTACTCAGATGTGTTACAGTTGCTGGAAGTCATAAAACCATTATCTAGCCCAGATGTTGCAAACCTGGCTCCATTCAAAAGTGTAGGATAACATCTTTATGGCTTAACTCATAAAGTAATTTAATTTCAGATATATTTTGCAAAGTCAGGTGGATTAAGATAACCTCTTCACTTCCAGTATATGCTGTTACAATCTATACATTTAATTCGGTTGCAATAATACATGTACATTTATTTTCCTTCCAGCAGGGCACACTGTTGAGACATTTTAACACAAGCAAACATCACAAATTCATTTTCAGCACAAGCATCTGTACAAATCAGTTTGGTATACAAATGACATTATTTAGAAAATTCCAGCTAGCTGTGCTGGCATATATTACAAATCCACCGACCTATTGTTCATGGCATGGCTGGCAGTACCTCCTATCATCACACTTCTCCCCTCTTTGAAGACTCAAGCTAGTTTTTCAAGTGGCCTTTGAGAAACATTACTTGAGATTGATGAGCCTATTTGGGAATACATTACCCCATACCCTGTCTTCAGATTCCATCTGCTTTGGCATTGTTAACCACACTACAGTGCTGCACTGTCTTATCATATACCTGCAACCCTAGGCTCCACCATAGTAACTTGGGATTTTGCTGGCTGACCTGCTATAGCCATATATCCCCCTCAGAATCCTCCTGCCTTATACTTAGCATCAGGGCCTCCCTGTCATGGCAAAGTTTCATCATGTTAATATGGTGCAAGTTGGGCTCCTGCCTTCTGCCTAGCAGTTCTACTATGTAGTTAACATTACTGACCTTCCTTACCACTTTGAAGGGTTCCTCCCAAGCTGCGTGTAGCTATTTTGTCTGACAGGAATGAGAACCATAACTTGTTGCCCCACAACATACTGTCTGGCTCAAGCATTCCTGTTATACCAGACCTTTCTCTGCTGTTGGGCTCCTGCCAGGTTCTCCTGGACCAAGCCAATGAGCTCCCTGAACCTTGTACTGTGGATTAGGACATATGCCACAACAGACTCCTTGTGGGATTCACACTTACCCTCCCACTCATCATGAATCAAATCTAAAGGACCCTCACTCTATGTCCATACAGCAACTCAAAGGGTGAGTAATCTATGGATTCTTAGGATACCTCTCTGTAAGCAAACAGCAGGTGGGCAAATATTGGTCCCACTCTCTCTTGAACTGGTCTGCAAATGCCCGTATCATGGTCTTTAGTGCAGTGTTTAACTTCTCCACAAGACCATTAGTCTGAGGATGGTAGGGGGTGTTGCTTCACCATACAGTGCTTCCACAGACAAGCCAGCAAGTCTGACATGAAATTGACACCTCTGTCATTCAGTATTTCTCTCAGGACACCTACCCTGCTGAAAATCTCTAACAAAGCATTTGCCACCTTTTCTGCCTCAATGGAGGACAGAGCCACTGCCTCAGGAAATTTAGTAGCATAATCTACTACCACCAGGATTATTTCTTCCCTGTGGAGCTTGGGGTGCTCAGAGACACAACAATATCCATAGCTGCCCTCTGAAACAGCTCCTCAATCACAGGCAAAGGCATCAAAGGAACTTTGATCTCATCTCCTGCCTTGCCTACCTTTTGGCACTGCTCAGAGGTCCTGCAGAACCCTGTTACATCCCTTGCAATCCTAGGCCAATATAAGTTCTGCATAATATGTCTCTTGGTACACTTTATGCTCATATGATCAGCAAAAGGAATGTTAAGGGATATGGCTAGAAGTGCCAGATGGTAGACTGTAGGCACTGCCAACTGCTGTATTACCTTACCCTCTAGCCCTTCTGCAGTGGTCCACTTTCTGTACAGTAACCCTTTGTTCCAGTATACAGACTTCCCTTTTCCTTGAGAATCAGGTGCCTCCCCTAGCTACCTCCCTCACGCCTCTTAGTGTACGGTCTGAATGCTGAGCCTGTCTCAACTCTACTTTTGTAACTCTTCCCAGCTTCCCTTCCACAGGAAGTCAGGTATTCACTGTCAGCGTGGGTGTTACCACTCACCTCCTGCCCTTGCAGTCATTTGGTCCAAGAGAACAGTACCTACCAGCAACTGTGTCTTACCTTCAGGCTCACCGTTACAGGGTAGCTGCCTCCCTGAAATAGCCACCTCACCAGCCCTGGAGTCAGGCATGAGTTCTGTCTAGGTGTTCCCTAGGCTACCAGATCCACATGTCTGCCTCCAAGCCTGACTGCATGTAACTGCATGCACACAAGGTACTGCATTATCAAAATCATTCCCTATCAAGACATCTGCAGGGATATCCTCAAACACACCTACTTGTTTGCTTCCTTTTCCACCCTCCCAGTCAAGGTGAACCCTGGCTAAAGACATTTGGAATGGGGTCCCTCCTAAAGCTCTGACTGGAGTGGACTGCCCAAGCAAGTACTGTTCTGTTTTAACCACTGCAGGCTTCACAATGGTTATGTCAGAGGCCGTGTCTCTCTTAGTAGTGGCCTGTTTTTATCCACTAAGATAGGATATAACCTCTTATGATAGTTTGGTACCCCTGTTGTCTCCAGACAACTTACCACTGACATACTGTTATTCTCACTTGCTGGTTCCCCCACCTTTTGCTCTCCACCTTTTCTCTGTGGACATCCATATGCTACATGGTCCCACTGGTTACATTTTAAACATTTAACTCTTGATCCTGGCCATGTACCTGTGGCTTCCCAGGTTACTGGCAGACTCTGTTGGGGTGGTTTAGGCTGCCCATTGTGGGTTCCCTTATATCCATGTGCAGCATTGGATATCCCTTTCCTGTGCAGTGATGCCCAGCTTGCTAAGTAGAGAACCCTTTTTTCCCCAGCTCATCTGCAGAGTTGCACTGTCGGTCTGCCAACCAGATTATCATGTCCTCAGGCAAAGTGCTAAGGGCTTGTTCTCTCACCAAAATGTCTGCCAGCCCTTCAAAAGTGGTAACTTGACCCACTTACCCCCTATGAAAATAAGTGCAATAAAAGAGAAAAACGGGAAATGAAGTGCTCACCACATAAATGACCATAAAACAGTTAAAAAGAGCACTTTGGAAGGAAACACCGCGCTCCTGAGTGTAATTCTTTAATTCCACAATAAAACAACATATTATTGGCTGGTTGTATGAAACACTCAGGAGGGTGGTGTTTCCTTCCAAAGTGCTCTTTTTAACTGTTTTATGAAAATAAGTGCTTAACTCCACAATATAATCACACACACTTTAATCTGCCTTGTGTCTATGCTCATGAAACCTTTGTCTGTAAGCTTCAGGTGTTAACTTTAAACATTCTAGTAAAGATTTCTTGACTTTTTCATAATTTAGACAATCAATATCAGACAATTTAGAAACAGCAGTTACAGCTTTACCATGGAGTAAGGGGGTTAGGAACTGTATCCAGAGCCCTTAGTCAGCATTATACTGTTTACATACCCTTTCAAGTATATGAATAAAAAGCTATAAAAAATATCACCCTCTGTAAATTGTGGAAGAAATTTACTGACCTTTATTCTTCTGGGGTTTGGTTACTCCCTTCCCCATTACCTCCATGATCCTGGTGAAGAGTTAACATCTCCCTGTCATGCTGACGCTGCTTCTCATTTTCTTCAGCCTCCAAACACTGCAGTCTCTCTGCTAATTCTAATTCCATCTGTTTTACCGTGTTTATATCACGTTATCGAAAGATGAAAATAGCGAATGCTATTTCATCGGCCCCAAAACATCTAAACTTGAAAAGATCGAACATTCAGAACAGTGAATTTTTTCCCATGGAAAAAATTTGCTGCTCTGAAACACATACACACAGCACAAGCACATCATACAAACAGCAACCACACACATACAATTAAATTCCTACATCTAACGCTACACTAAGGTAAACATACACTACTATCTACCCACTTACCTTAACCCAAACCCTAACCCTAAGGTCCATCACTATTGCACACTCACCTAACCCGCGCCCTAACCCTAACTCACTTAAACCACCCCTAACCCTAAAGTCTGTCACTATCACACATATGCCTAACCCTCGCCCTAACCCTAACTCACTTAACCCGCCCCAACCCTAACGTACAAACAATCGCACACTTACCTGAACCCAACCCATAACTTTCCATCACAGCGCTAAGGATAGTGAAGCCACAGAAACGGCCAACCAAATTCTTTCCCGAGGAAAAAATTTGCTGTTCTGCAGCTTTGATATTCTTAGCGTTCGCTGAATAGTGTTTGATATCAGAACATTCGAAGTTTTAATACTTCGATGTTCTGATATAGACCCGTTTTACCTGCCTCAGTCTCTTCGCTGATTCTAATTCCAAACGTTTCACCTCCAGTTCAAGTCTCCATAACTCCAGATAGATTTTTAAGTCCTCTGAGGAAAAGGTGAACTTCAGATTCCCATCACCAGACTGGTTATTATCCTAGTTGCTGGTCTGTGTTGTAGCTGTGACTAAGGCTGTAATCAGTTTCCCTTTAGTCAAGCTGGCATACACCAGTCCTTTGGCTTTGCACACCTTGGTCATCTGGTTCTTTGTCAGCTTGCCATAATCCTATGCTGACATTTTTGCCTGCTCTCCCTGACTAAACTAAACTAACAAAAAATAAATAAAAACTGTTGTAGTATGAAACTCTGAATGTTCACCATGTGGCTGCTGAGAGAATGCACACCTTTAGTGACAACTGCCTACAGGCTACAGAAGTTCAATATCCACACCACTGCTCTCCAGTTTGGACATCCCCACTATGGGCCATTAATCAAGGAGCCTGAATCCTCACCACTGACACTGGAGAGGGACTTCAGTTGGAATACAAATGGATACAGTCAGTGTTTCCAGATGCAGACCTCTCCACATCAAGCACAATTTCCCTTAATAGCACACAGGGCACACACTCAGCCAGGGGTCTGTTTTTTCTCTCTGTCTCTCCTCAGGTCCCCAGTAAGGCTTCCCACTAACACCGTTTCACAGTTAAGTCCTCAGCAGAGTGCCCAAGCCAAGTCCTCCACCACTCTCTCAGTGTAACCAGTGCTTTGTGTCCCTGCCCAAGTAGCTGGCACACACTCTTTGAGATTTAATTTTCACACATGCATACACACCTGGGAAAGGCTGGCACAGATTACCAACTCTACCAACTTTGCACAGACTATAAGGTAGTTTTACTGCTACCAGTCAGTTACTATAAGGCTCTTAAAAGGTTACCCAATTATACTGAGTGAAGTTACTATTAATACAAATGGTAATGTTAACCAAACAGCCAGGCTTTCAGGAGTTTCCAGAGTCATCACCAAATAAATATATGCAAAAGCTCTCAAAGCTTAAATAGTCTCTAAGAAGACCAGCCACAATGAAAAGTTTAAATATATTTAAATAATAAAAGAACAAGAAAATGTGAAATATCTATTTACAGTAAACACCAGAGTTGGTCACAGGAGATATTAAAAATAACATTGATGGGAAGTTTTACAGGAGATATTAAAAATAACACTGATGGAAAGTTTCACACAGTTATAGAAAAACAGTATTTAGATAGTCTCGCTATATTTTCCTCACTAATTTAAAGAGAATTACTGTTCCCTAGTTAAGTTACTTACTGAATAGAGCAAGGCAAGATGATTTGATTGAGTAATCCTTGTTATCAGATCCAAGACAGAATACAGAACGCTCCTGAAATTTCAGTCTCCTCTAATATTAAAACATTATTTCTGTACATAATGACATCACTTACATCTGGTCATCTGACTCTATTTCCCGCACTATCCCCCATGACTAAACGCTACCAGGGTTTAGCACCTATGTGCTATAATACAAAGAGATAGAGCTTTGCTTAGATATTGTGCAGCTGCTGAAAGTTATAAAACCATTTCACTCTTCCTACAGGAGTAATCAACACTTATCTTCAATCAAATATTTTTTTTTTTTTTTAGCATTACTTTCATAGTACTATCGCTATGCACAGAACACTCCATTCAGAACTGTGGGATAACACCTTTATTGCATCTCTGGCTCCATTCAGAACTGTGGGATAACACCTTTATGGCTTAGCCCATAATAAAGTAATATAATTTAAGATATATTTTGCAAAGTCAGGTGGATTAAGATTAGTATATGCTATTACCACCTATACATTTACTTCAGTTACAATAATACATGTACATTTCTTTTCCTTCCTGCAGGGCACAATGTTGATAACTTTTAACACAAGCAAACCTCACAAATAAATTTTCAGCACACGCATTTGTACAAATCAGTTTGATATACAAATGACCTATAATTATTTATAACATTCCAGTTAGCTATGCTGGCATATGCTACAAATCCACTGCCCTATTTCTCCTGGCATGGCTGACAGGTTTTCTGTTAAGAGGTACTAACATTTCCTTTTTTTTTCTTTATTAAGCCCTTCTACAGTTTTCTTTGTTCTATCTTGAACCCTCTTACCAATAGATATTATTTTTTGTTTGACTAAATTACATTTTATGTCTTCATTATCACTCAACCCAGACTCTTCCTCCTCTCCTTTATTAAAATATAAACCTTCATTACTTTCTATTTGTAGTTTTTTGTTTCAGAATATTTACTGTTTTACATTGTTTGTATACTCTATTTTTCTCCATTTCTGTATCCTCACTCTCTTGATTTCATTCTTAGTCTACTTCTATTACATTTACATTCCATCCCCAAATATCCTACTTTCTTACATTTATAATACTTTATTTCACAATTTCTTATATCATGCACTCTTTTTCCACACCCAAAACATTTCCTTTTTTCACAATTACTTATCAAACAATCAGCTATACCACACAAAAATATGTCTTTGGCTGACCCCAATATTTTACCATACCTTTGTCCCCTTACACATTAATAATACTTGGAATATGTACAATGCTATCATTGTCAATTTTCAAAACAACATTGCAGTTCCATGCACCTGTCCATAAACCTCTATCATAAACTTTTACAATATCCAGCACATATTTACATAAACTTAATAAATGCTTTTTAAAGTCATTTTTTCAACTTCAATTCTGAAATGAATGTTAATTTTTTTCCTAGTCTCTCTTTGAAATGCTTTAAATGTCTGAGTTCCAAGGAACAGTCTTTCTTTTTTCTTGACCAGTTTTGAAAATAATGTCACAAAATCTCTGTTTATATAAATAAATGCCCTTACTCATATGTTTTTACTCCTAAAGGCATTATTACATACCTTTTATCTGTCCATTTCGCCTTTTTTCTCAGTTCGTACTTTAAAAATGTTGTTTCTTTCTTTCTCCCTCTTTCTCTGCTCTAGGCTTTACAATCTCAGCATAAGACTTTCTGTTCTCGACCTGTGGAGCATCTTCCCATTGTATTTTCTCCATTACATCTCCCCATGAAACATCATTACCACTTTCAGTTTCACTTGCATTTGCCAATTCCATGAGCAAATCATCCCATAACCCTCTTGATTAGAGTGGTGTAACAACACAACTCTGTGTTGCTGCTTCATCTCTGAAGAGATTTTGCTGAAATACCTCTTCAGAGTCCATTAACAGCTTCTCCACTCTATTACTCTCACTCTGAGAAAGCTAGGATGGTTTCTCCACTTCCTTACATTTATGACCACCTTCCAGCAAAGGCTTGACTGCCTTTGCATTTTGAATTTCTTCCTCCATTTCCAGACACTTATCTTCATCAATATCAATGATTTTTTCCTTTAGCATTACTTTCATAGTACTATCGCTATGCACAGAACACTCCATCACTATTTTACTCTCCTCCTGGTTTCTCTGAGCCACCTCTGTGCTCAGAATGGAAATCAGAAGTTCTACATTGTCACGTCCCCATACACAAAAGAGTTGGGGAATGCCCTGGCCAAATTTCCCCTAGTAGTATAAATAACACCTCAAATTCTCACATGAAAACAGGCCAGTAACCTAGTGGGAATAACCTAATCAACAAAGAATCAGTAAATGAAAATGCCTAATACAAGTCTATTTAGCTGCGAGGGGCCTCACCTGGTGAGCTCCTTGAGTATTTCCTCTGTGAATCCCAGCCATAGTGTTGAATGCAATAATATAGATCTCTGGGAGAAAGATGGATGACTTTAGTGGTATAGAAGATGAGATAAGGTGAGGCTCAGCAGCTGAAACCTGGGTCTCATAGTTTGTGGGGGAGTGACTTTTTTTAATTAGAAAAGCAGCCTTTTGTGGAGACCAGGAAGGTAACACTGGGTGCATATCCTTGAGATGGCACAATTAGTGGCATGGAGATATCAAAACAGTGTGGACATGGCACATTCTACATGCAAGACCAGTCCTGGGGAAGTTAGGACTTGTGAGAAAAAAATCAGTAACATTGCATATTGCATCTCTGTGTGTCTATACCAAGTCATTAGACTGATATTGATGCATATGTTTTACTGAGTTTTGTTGTTGACATATCTGCTGCATGTTAAAATGTTAGTATTATTACAGGTGGAAGGCATGGCCGAAGGCAGGAAGAGAGGAGAAAGGCTAGGACTGTGGTAGTGAGGGTCAGAACTTTGAATGTTGGCAGTATGACTGGTATAGGGAGAGAGCTAGCTGATATGATGAATAGAAGGAAGTTTGGAATATTGTGTGTGCAAGAGACCAGATGGAAGAGGAGTAAGGCTAGGTGTATCGGAGGTGGGTTCAAATTGTTTTATCATGGTGTGGATGGGAGGAGAAATGGCGTAGGAGTTATCCTGAAGGAACAGTATGCTAAGAGTGTTTTGGAGGTGAAAACAGTGTCGGATAGAGTGATGTTTATGAAGATGGAAATTGATGGTGTAATGATTAATGTGGTTAGTGCATATGTTCCACAAGTTGGGTGAGCAATGGATGAGAAAGAAAAATTTTGGAGGGCGTTGGATGAAGTGGTGATGACTGTACCCAAGTGTGAGAGAGTGGTGATTGGAGCAGATTTCAATGGGCATGTTGGTGAAGGGAACAGAGGGGAAGAGGAAGTGATGGGTAGGTATGGTGTTAAACAAAGGAATGCAGAAGGTCAGATGATACTGGATTTTGCGAAAAGGATAGACTTGGATGTGGTGAATATGTATTTTAACAAGAGGGAGGAGCATAGGGTGACACGCAAGAGTGGAGGAAGATGCACACAGGTAGATTATATCTTATGTAGGAGGGCCAGTTTAAAGCAGATTGGAGACTGTAAAGTGGTGACTGGGGAAAATATAGTTAGGCAGCATAGGATGGTGGTTTGTAGGATGACGTTGGTGATCAAGAAGAGGAGGAGGAGTGTGAGGGTAGCACCAAGGATTAAATGGTGGAAATTGAAAAAGAATAATTGTGAGGTGGCGTTCAGGGATGAGTTAAGACAGGCACTGGGTGGCAGTGAAGAGTTACCAAATAGCTGGGTAACTACATCATAGCTAGTAAGGGAGACTGCTAGAAAGGTGCTTGGTATGACATCTGGACAGAGGAAGGACAACAAGGAGACATGGTGGTGAAATGAGGAAGAACAGGAGAGTACACAGAGAAAGAGATTGGCAAAGAAGTGGGATTGTCAGAGAGATGAAGAAAGTAGACAGGAGTATAAGGAGATGAGGTGCATGGCAAAGAGAGAGGTGGCGAAGGCTAAGGAT
Source organism: Protopterus annectens (assembly GCF_019279795.1). Lineage (NCBI taxonomy): Eukaryota > Metazoa > Chordata > Ceratodontiformes > Protopteridae > Protopterus > Protopterus annectens. Next base: position 1,076,681,862 of record NC_056739.1, read on the forward strand.
AAGGCATATGAAGAGTTGTATGAAAGGTTGGACACTAAGGAGGGAGAAAAGGACCTGTACCGATTGGCTAGACAGAGGGATCGAGCTAGGAAAGATGTGCAGCAGGTAAAGGTGATAAAGGATAATGAGGGAAACATACTCACAAGCGAGGAGAGTGTGTTGAGGAGATGGAAAGAGTACTTTGAGCAGTTGATGAATGAAGAGAATGAGAGGGAGAGAAGGTTGGATGATGTGGGGATAGTGAATCATGAAGTACAATGGATTAGCAAGGAGGAAGTAAGGATAGCTATGAAGAGGATGAAGAATGGAAAGGCTGTTGGTCCAGATGACATACCTGTGGAAGCATGGAGATGTTTAGGTGAAATGGCAGTGGAGTTTTTAACCAGATTGTTTAATGAAATCTTGGAAAGTGAGAGGATGCCTGAGGAATGGAGAAAAAGTGTTTTGGTACCTATTTTTAAGAATAAGGGTGATGTGCAGAGCTGTAGTAACTACAGAGGGATTAAATTGATCAGTCACAGCATGAAGTTATGGGAAAGAGTAGTGGAAGCTAGGTTAAGAAGGGACATGATGATTAGTGATCAGCAGTATGGTTTCATGCTGGGAAAGAGCACTACAGATGCGATGTTTGCTCTGAGAGTGTTGATGGAGAAGTACAGAGAAGGTCAGAAGGAGTTGCTTTGTATTTTTTTAGACTCAGAGAAAGCATATGACAGGGTGCCTAGAGAGGGGTCGTGGTATTGTATTAGGAAGTCGGGAGTGTCAGAAAAGTATGCAAGAGTGGTACAGGATATGTACGAGGGTAGTGTGACAACGGTGAGGTCTGCTTTGGGAGTGACGGATGCGTTTAAGGTAGAAGTTCGATTACATCAAGGATCAGCTCTGAGCCCTTTCTTATTTGCAATGGTGATGGACAGGTTGACAGACGAGATTAGACAGGAGTCCTCGAATGATGTTTGCAGATGACATTGTGATCTGTAGTGAGAGTAGGGAACAGGTGGAGGAGACCCTGGAGAGATGGAGATATGCTCTAGAGAGAAGAGAAATGAAGGACAGCAGGACTAAGACAGAATATATGTGTGTGAATGAGAGGGAGGATAGAGGAATTGTGAGGATGCAAGGAGTAGAGGTGGTGAAGGAGGATGAGTTTAAATACTTGGGATCAATAGTTCAGAGTAACGGTGAGTGTGGAAGAGAGGTGAAGAAGAGAGTACAGGCAGGATGGAGTGGGTGGAGAAGAGTGTCAGGAGTGATTTGTGACAGACGAGTATCTGTAAGAGTGAAAGGGAAGGTCTACAAGAGGGTAGTGAGACCAGCTATGTTATATGGGTTGGAGACAGTGGCATTGACAAAAAGGCAGGAGTTTGAGCTGGATGTGGCAGAGTTAAAGATGTTAAGATTTGCACTGGGTGTGACGAGGGTGGACAGGATTAGGAATAAGTATATTAGAGGGTCAGCCCAGGTTGGAAGGTTTGGAGACAAAGCCAGAGAGGCAAGATTACGTTGGTTTGGACATGTGCTGAGGAGGGATGCTGAGTATATTGGGAAAAGGATGCTAAGGATGGAGCTGCCAGGTAACAGGAAAAGAGGAAGGCCTAAGATAAGGTTTATGGATGTGGTGAGAGAGGACATGCAGGTGGTTGGTGTGACAAAGCAAGATGCAGAGGACAGGATGAAATGGAAACAGATGATCCGCTGTGGTGACCCCTAATGGGAACAGCTGAAAGAAGATGATGAGTACATAAGCTTGGCCTCTGATGTACTACAACTACTGCTGAATTTGCTGAAATTGTAATACTGTTGCTTATTCATTTTATAAATTGTATTGCTGTCTTCTATCATTTCCTGTCTCATGTTAAGTTTTACTGTGATTATCTAGATGTTTCACACTGGAAATTGCCTGCCTTGTATGGTACAGGTTGTGCCTGAAGTCTTTGGAACAGTGTACACATCCAGTTAACAAATATTAAAAAAAGTTGTCCACTCCTCCCTGTCACCATTTATCCAGCCTCTGATTGTCTCTGTCCAGTCCATGTCTTCCCTTCCTAGTGTGTGCACATCTACTCTCATTTGTCTAGACTGTTTTGTGCCCTACGTCCTACTGTTCTACCTGTTCTCCCCCCCATTTCCTTCTATAAATGTTAAATAGGGTACCTATCCCCATAAAAATGCGATCTCTCTCCCCCACTTACTTTTCCTTTATTCTTCCACTTTGTGTACATTTACTTGCTATGTTCACATTTTCTACTATCTGATACTCCCTCTTTTCTGGAACCAGAAAGGGTCCAGGTGACCGGACACCAGAGATCAGGTGTTTCCACTGTTTGTAGGTTGTTACTATTGCCAACTGCCTGTTCCACCATGTGACTTGCACTACCTGCTGCTATCCAGTCTTGTGAAGTCCAGACAACTGATGCATGGCCATTCCCTTCCCTTACTATTTACTCCTTGCTCCACTCCTCTATGGTTAGATTATGTCTTTTCAGCATCACTCTGATTTCCTCATCAGAGCACAAGTATTTGCTCAGGCATGCAGTTTGTTACCATGTGGATATTCACTTGTAGAGCAAGCATTGCTGGAGCTCACAGCACATCTTTGGGAAGTCTGGCCAGAGCTGGACCTCACTTCAAAGGCCTGAACTTCAGGATACCTTTTATATTGGGTCTATATCATATATTCGAAATTCCAAAATGTCAAACACCATATGTTCAAACTTGGAATTTCGAATATTGAAAACATCGAAAGCTCAGAATAGCGAATTTTTTCCCAGGAAAAAATTTGCTGTTCCGAGAAACATACACACATAACAAGCACACCGAAATAAATAAACCGCATGCATACAGTTAATAAAACCCAACCCCACACTAAACCACACATACATTACTAACTATCCACTTACCTTAACCCACACCCTAACCCTAAGGTCCGTAACTCTCGCATCACAGTGAAGGAAATAGCGAAGCCACAGAATGGCCCACCAAAATCTTGCCCTAGGTAAGATTTCGATGTTCTAGGTCTTTGCTATTTTTAACATTCGATGTTGTGGGCTCGATGTTTTAACATTCGGCATTGTACATGTTCAAAATTTTGATTTAGACCCTTTTATCTTAATGTGGTCATTTAGACAGGGGTGTGACTCTCATCCAAGATCACCTGACATTCACGTTCCTTTTTAACAAGGATGCTATTAATGTCACTCCTTACTGTTCCTCTTGACAGTATTAATAATTAAAAAAAAATGTGATTTATTTTATTTTATGTATTTATATATTGAGGCCACAATAGCAATAACCTACAAAATAGACATATTATGCATACTAGCATTTATAAATGTGACCTGACAGGTTCTGCATTGTTTTACCAACATAGAAGCTGTCACAGCATGAACACACAGCAATGTAAACCACTCCACTGCTTTTATACACGTAAAGTGTTTCATTTCATTTTATTTGACATTAACCAGGTAAGTGAGCTGGTCAGAAAAAACATTTTCAGTTACTTCCCAGGCCATAAAGCAAATACAAACATTGCACAGTTAGCATATATATAAAATGAGAAAATAGCATCCATTGCTATTGCCTTTTGTATCAGAGTTTAATTACAAAAGAACGATGCATACAGAGAGTATTCCAATGACACAACATGAATAGTTCCTAACATAACATGAATGATTCTTATAGTAAATTGCATTTATTCAGAATTACATTCATATAACATGTACAGTCACTAGATTCAACTCTTGGTTAGTCAGATCAACAGGGAGAAAACTAGAGATTAATGCTTAGGAAATTCTGGGGTATTATTTAAAAATGCTGATTCCTTCAAAGTAGAATGGCTGTACCATGCAAGTCACAAGCACCGAAAGTAGGAAAGCAAATACTATGTTTCCATGGTACTATTAGATGTTGGCAGAAATAATTCAGTGCAAAAATGCCTTCTCCCACCAAAATGAATCAGTAAAATAAAATCTTATTAAAATAGCTATAATGTGTGAGTCAGATATGGCTGTGGATGGATTTACTTTTGCCTGTTATGATTTGTTATGCTTACTTTGCCCTCAGGACCAAATCATAGCTGGAAAGAGTAAATCCATGCAAACCCCATTCCTGAACTATACATTTTAACTATAATAACTTCTATTAAAATGGGCACACTAATGAGCAAATATTGAAATAAGAGTGAAATTTTGGAACATAATGAGTGCTGTAAGCAAAATGGAGTAATTTTTGCATTCTACTGAATACATCAAGAATATCATTATTTAAAACAATACTGCTTATATCAAAATTGTTTGGAGTTCACTGCTTGCAGCTGTATCTGCTAGGGTGTTCTTGCTCTTTTAATGTTAGAAATGCAACAAAGATCCAGCCAAGCTAGAAGATTCACTCTGCAATACTTTAGACCTCCTGTACTAGATACCCATGAGCTAGATGCAAATAATCCCTTATGGTTTTATGGTGTTTATGCTATGTGGCTTCTTAATACCCATGACTTTTACTTTTGAAATCTTTATGGTTACATTCAGGCTAATAAAGCCAAAACCCACTAGATGAAAAGTGCACATTACACCCTTTCTAGTGATTTCATCAATACAGCATAAATGGACTGTGTTGCTGTATTTTAGAAGCACTGATCTTAAAATCAGGCTTGATGCCCATAAACCTTAAGGTGCCTGCAAAATATCCCAAATGACATCCAAACCAAAGAGTAAATAAATAAATAAATAAATAAAGCACACAGACAGCCAAGCTAGAGTCATTACTGCTCAATGCCATAAATCTTCTGTAGTGAGGCTCATGTGATATATGCAAATAACCACTTAGGGGCGTACAGTGTTTCAGCTACATGGCTTTTGAATGTCCATGACATTTTACTTTAAGTCTTTATGGGTATGTCAGTAAAGACAAACCCCAATCTTTTCATGTTGAAAGGGTATGTTTCTGCTGAAGTGCTCTTGTTTTCAAATCTTCCAGATTGCAGTCCTCTGAAGAAAGACTGAGGCATGTTTTTCATTGTGTGCTATGGATTGTTCCCTGAGTTGCTGCAGTCCTGGAGTGAGAATAATAAAGGAAGGGTATTGGTGGAATACAACCCCCCCCCAAAAAAAAAATCCTTCTTTGTTGTTTTAGCTTATGGTGTATCTGCCTGTAAACATCTGTAGCAAATGCTCATGCACTTGAGGTATCTGCTTCATGCTATATTTGCTTGGAACTTATGAAATAAGCTAAGCATGTCTGAGGACTTGTAGTTGATCCATTGAATAGAAATTTGCATGATAGTTTTATTTGTGTATTGCAGCCACTTGACAAAATTGTAATCAGTGTTTTGAATTTTTTTCATCAGTGCTTATGCAGTATTTTGTATTAGAGTAAATGGGAAAATGATGGCACCTTATGTGATAGTGGCTACTCCAGTTCCCCATGTGCATTTTGTGCTTGTATAAGATTGTGTAAAATTGTTGTCTGTTTGGGAGTCTGCTTTGGGTGTGCGATGGGATGCAGCCATGATATCTAAGTTGTAATGTTGTCAGATGGTTCAGATTGCTCTATTTGCTTCAGGTTTTTTTTTTTTTGGATTGTTGGTCCGGTCATGTCTATTAGGCCTTGGAGAGTTGTGCTGAGTGCAGATGGAGGTGCAAATTGTGGATCCAGATTGGATTTGTTGGATCGGATGATTGCTGCATTGGAGATGATATTGGAGGTGGAAATGATGGCACTGGATGGAAATGGTGGTGATGAGCTGGTGTGGATGGTGAAGATTGGGAGGTGACCATTGATCTGACAATGGCAGTTCAGGCCTTCATGTGGCATCACTTCACTGTACTGCAGTAATGGTATCCTGACTTTTGTCTATCACATTTGAAATCTGATCTGAACCTTTTCAGTTGCCAGAGGGGACCGGACTGCGACTTGAGTTGTTGTCGGTTGGAGAGGAGTTAGTGGCAGTGAGGATGGTGGAAATGGCTGTAGTCACTGTCATGGAAGCTGTGTGCCTTTGACTCTGTTGATGTTTTTGTTTGGTTCTGTGTTTGTTTGTATATGTTGTACATCAGCTTGGAGAAACATAATTTCATTCAGCTGGGCACTTGCTGTATGGTCTGAATGACAATAAAGCTGACTTGAGTATTTATCAGTTGTGTAAAAGCAAATAGACTTTTTTTCTGAATAACAATAACCAAACACAAATTTGTGTGGAAGCATTTAAATGATTGTTAGCTACTTAAGTATAGAGGGATGAGAAGAACATAAAAGAAAAAAAACATTTTAGTAAGGCATGTACAGGTATAAAACAACTATTTTGTAACTTGTGCATAAACAACTTTTGAATGCTAGTTTGGGTGCAGGAAACTCTGAACAGTGAAATGGCCAAATGCGCAAACAGTTTTAAAATGGATGAAGATGTGGAATATCAACGCTTTTGATTTTTCTAGCCTGAACTGGAGAACTTATAATGAAATACTACAGTAGTACAAGTCAAAAACTGAAAATCCATGAAGAATAATACTTTATGGAGCCATCTGAATCCAAATCTTCTGGTAATTGCAGAGAATTTTAGATATCACAGAAAAAATAAATAACACATGAGAATACATGGCAGGGCTTTTTATAGACTGATAGACACTGAGATATAGATTTCTTGCTTTTTAGTTTCTCTGCCTTTTGGATTTCTAATACTATGATGGGAATGGATCTCACTCCTTAGTCAAAGTATGATTAAAGTTCGTGAAATTACTATTATTTCAGTTTTTCATGTTAGCCAAAACTGCACTTTACAGTGCCTGCAATGTGCCCAGAACGGACTCATTTTGCAATTCATATGGAGTTATATGTATCAGTAGCATATCTACATAAGGCTGTAAATTCTTTATCAGACCCATTGCTCCTATTACTATTGGAACAGTCTGGGTATCCTCCTTCCACATTGCCCTCATTTCTGCTTGCAAATCCTGGTATTTTATGACTGTTTCTCTGTATGTAAGACACTAAAGCCACTGGGTGTAACAATTTCAATGATCAATGCTACTTTTGTCTTCTTTTCGTGGACTACTATAACTGGTTTTCTCATGTCTGTTTTTTGAACTGTTGACAATGGGTGATCCCATGTGATATAAACTTCATCATAGTCTATAATGCTTTGTGGCTCATGTTTCCAATGCTTCTCAGCTACTTCATTAGTGTAATGTTTGGACAGTCCCCAGTGCAATAGTCTTGCCGCATTATGCCTTTCACTATACAGACCCTCTGCCATTAGTGTATCACACCAGCAACAAGATGTGCAAGTTTTTCCAGTTCTGTTTTACAGAACCTGTACTTGTCCATTTATCCCACGTGTTCAGTAGAATTTGTAAATCAGCATGTATGTTGTCCATCATCCTGGGCCACTAATATTATCCTTTCATCTTTTGGTTTAAATTGACCTCTCTTTAAACATTCCTGTGTCAGATCCTGATCGACATAAGGTTGTTCCAGGAGTTTTTAGTACTTTCAACTGTATTTATCCCTTTTCCACATTTCTTATCTTCACATCTGATCCTTCTCCTTATATTCATTTGTTTTTTTGGCACATTCAATTGCTGCCTGATTCTGGTTTGGTCTCCTTTCCTGCTTGACAGTGATATGTTTCTGTAAACTAAGCAGGGAAGTCATCTTAAGATTTGTTCTCTTCATGTTTCAAAACTTTCACTATGTTTTGATCAGATGAGGTCAGCAAATATATATGCAGACCTGCAAATGCAGATCCATAGATGTAATCAGCTTTGAGGAGGCCCATATCTCCTTCAGAACTAGGTATATAAAATTAAAAAAAAAAGTTCTAAGCTTGCTTCCTGCCTTTCCTGTAACTAGTCTAGTCCAGATACAGATTTGCTTTACCCAGGACTATTTGCAAGCTTCTGTGCCCCCCCCCCAAGCCTTTATGTGTTGGAGGGAAGTCTTCTAGCTTATCAGTGGGAGTGGCAAGCACTAGGAAGCCTATCTACCACAAGAGGGGTTGTTTCTGGCCCAGAAATTGTAGTTTATTGGCCGTTTGGGCAGTTTTTCCATCCCTTTAAACTTTCTGGTTTAAAACCCTGAGTTTGCGCGAGTTTGTGCTTGTTTAAGCTCTGTGCAGCGGTGCCAAGCTTAAGTAAACTATTACTGGTGCCATAAAGTGTGCTCTTTAAATTTTCCCTTAGATCTTGCTAGTTCTTTCTCTCTTGCACTTCAAACAGCTTAATCGCTTTGCACTTCCAACAGGTTTTTTTTTAGCAATTATTGTAGCACACCTAAGTGCCATTAGCACTAGTCGTTCTTCACGGAAATAGCTCCAGTACTTAGTAGCTATGACCACCTCTCCTGATATGATTAAAGGGCAGTTCCCTGTGCTTTCTCCTATTAACCTGGTGCACTTGGGCATTCTGAGGCAGTGTAGCAACTGCCTCATGTACACGGACAACCCTCTCCTCTTACCTCCCAACACTCAGACTTGTGAGAGATGCACTTATATCACCAAATTGGAAGTATGCACTCTCCAGCCAAGACCAGACTAGCTGGTCAAGAGGAGAAGGTCAACACCTGCACCACACCACATGGAACACACAGCCCTCCAGAACACCCACTATCACAGCTCTCACATAAAAACACAAACCACACACCCACCTTCGCCGAGGTTTCATTAGAAATTTAAACAAACAGCAGAGACCTCCAAGACAGAAAAGCATGCTACCACCACAACACAGCACAAACCACAGAACACATAGCTCACCTCCACAGTGTGTCCCTCAACCTAAGCCCCTAAGGCTAAACACCTTGCTCACTACAATAATCATAGGTGACTCAATAGTGAGGCACTCCAGCTATTTTCTGTCTCGTATCGACTACTTAGAGAAAATCTCTGCTTGACTTACAAAGCCATGTCTGACCCAGCTCTGTTAGAAATGCTACATCTAAAGAATCCTAATCCCTTTGCACCACATGCTCCAGAGACCGCAACTTCATTACCACAATCAACAGAACATGCTGGAGGGACAGGTTGCTCACCCAGAGATTGCCCATGCTCTGGAATAGGCTTCCCATACATGTCAAGCAGAGCACCTCGCTGTCCCTCTTCAAGAAAAATCTTGAAGAGTGGATGGGTTATAGAAAGTTCTCCCTGGGGATCAATAAAGTGGCTGTACTTGATAGAGGCACTGGGAAGTAACGTCGGGCGGCACGATGCTAGGACACTTCTATGGGCTAGGCTTGTAAAGGCTCCAGGGCCATTACCCTAGTGCACACCTACGAACCTATGGCATACATTGATTTTTTTTACATATTATTTGATAAGCGTGAAGAAGTTTCTTGTCCAAATGATACAATACCATTTGGGACCAGTCAGTCACCCCAAAAACAATAAGTTAGAACAGGAAGAGCAAATTGGTTTATGACCTGGACTTTGTTCCTATATGTCAGGGCTGTTCTCTGTATTAATTTTAGTCTTTCTAAAATATTCTTTACTGAGATTTGTTTGCATTTGTTCATGTTTTATTGTCAGTCCATCATTTCTCAAATATTTATACACTCCCCTCCTGCTCAAGTTCCTTTATATCACATTCCTGTCCCAGACTGATATTGTCTTGGTACTGCAGCTTTCCTGCTTTAAATGTTGCTTTGCATACTTATTAATACCAAATGACATACTTATGTCATCTGAGTAAGTTTTGATCACTTCCAGTTGTGCTTTCAGCTCCTCATCTGATGAACTATATAGTGTTAAATCATTCAAAAAAAGAAATGTCTTTACACTTTGCCATTGTCTGGTAGCAAAATTGCAACCATGACCTAATCTGTTAAGTAGACAGCTTAATGGGTTAACAGCAAGACAAACGAGCAGCAGTGACAGAGTCATGCTGGAAAATCTCCCTTTGAATTTTTATCCCTTGGATGATCATTTGTCCATTATCATGGCTTAGCTGCAAAGTGGGTTGCCATTGTTTCATGGTCACTGTAATATAATTGATCAATGTATCTTAAACATCTGTAAGCACTCCTTTATCCATGAATGTGTGATTCTTTCAAATGCTTTTTTTGTAATCTATCCATGCCATACTTAAATTCTTCCCCTTTTTATAATGCTTCATTATGACTTTAAGAACAAATGATCCTTTGTTCCATATTTCTTTCTTTTGTTACCCTTTTGTTCTATTGCCAGGGTTGTTTCTTCTAAATAACTATAAACTCTGTCGGCATCAATTCCAGTGAGTAGTTTATGCATCGCCAGAAGGCAAGTTATTGGTCTATAGTTTTTTGGATGGTTTGCAGGTTTACTGTTGAGTATCGTTTTTCCTGTTGTTAACCAGGTTGGTGTGTGGTTGGGTTGCGCATAAAAGTAGTTCTTACTCAGGGCTAAATCTCCGTGTAACAATGTTAGTACTTTTTCCAGAAGTTAGGCATTCCATCCAGGTCTGGGGTTTTCCAGTATGGAGCTTTTCTTAATTTTTTTTTTCAATTTCTCTGCCCTTTACTTTATCCCATTTCATTTTGTGTACATTTGAACTTCTTACTATTACTTTTACTTTGTTTATCCATTAATCATCTTTGTTTTGTTCCATAGGGTCTTCATAGATATTTCTCCAAAATGTGTCTATTTCTTCTTTTTTTATTATTATTATGTTTTGACGTGTTTCTATTCCCTTTGTTTCCCAGTTCTCTATAAAACTTATTTGGATCATCAATGAATTGCTTATTTTATACTTTTCTTTTATTTTTATCGGCATATCTTCTAAATTTTTCTGTCTGTGCTGACATCTTTAGTTTATTATTTTCAATAGTGTACAATAGATTCTGATCTGTTCTAATACTGTACATGGCTTTTATTATGTCTGTCTTTCTAAGTATTTTTGTTTATCTTTTCCCTCTTCTAACAGTGACACTTCTGGTCTTAATTGCTTTGTAGATTTCTCTATTTGATATGGCATTTGATTTCTTCCCCTCCATTCCCTTATTGCCCTGTATCGTTGTAGTAACCCCTAACCATAACCATTGTTGTATCTTTGTAGTAAGACTTTATCTGTTGTTGTTTTGCTGCACAGTAATATATCCTGTTTACTTCTAGTTATCATGTGCATTTCTGTAGACGACTTACATTTTGGGTTTTATTGGTTTTCTGAAATCTATTTCTTTCATTGATCTTAATATGTTTATCCATCTCTTTTAAATCAAGCATCTCTTCCCTTGCATATTTTCCTTCTAAACTGAGGGCACATTCTTTATTCTCTGTTTCCTGTGAGCATTCTATAGGATGTTCCAAAACATCTTCCTGTGACATATTCTCAGCATTCAGTATGGTTTATGTTATGATACTATACAAAACAGACTGTGCATGCTGCTGACAGGTTGTGAGGAAGTGGTGTGCCTTTGACAGGCTATAGGAGGAGCATGCTGTTGACTGGTGTGAGGCTGTGGGGAGACCGTGCTATTGACAGGTGAGAGGCTGTGGGGGGAGCATGATGTTGACAGGCCATGAAGGAGCATGCCATTAACTCTGCTGAAAAGCATGCATGTTTTAGCTTTGCTGATGTGCTGGTTTCAATAGAAAAAAATGCAGGGACTGCAATTAAAAAGGAAAGTCTCCATGCTAAAGGATAACACTGTCTAAGCTGCAAAATCCTTTACTAATGCATTCTACAGGCACCTACAAGAATGCATGGATTGTGCTATCCCAAGCAAAACCAAGACTCACTCCTCCAAGAAAAGGAAACCAGTCTGGTGGACTACTGCCATAAACAAGCTATACAATAGCAGGAGGAAACTATTACAGAAAAGAGTAAAATACCAAAAAGGGAAGACATCCCTGAACAGTATCAGCAAGAAACTACGATCCCTCATAAAATCATCCAAGGCGAGCTTCGAAAGAAAAACTGTCAAGGACTCCAAAGATAACCACAAGGCATTCTTTAGCTATGTCAAGAATCTAAGTGGCAATGCTGAGATCTGCTCAGAGTTAGTGCAAAATGGCACAAAATACACTGAACCGACTGATATCGCCAACATCCTGGCAGACAGGTTCAGAGCAAACTTCACCCCTCTCTCACCCCCAAAAGGGCCCATAACCATACCAGAAGAATGTAGAATCCCTAAAATCACAGACACTCAGGTTAAAACAGCCCTCTCCAAAGCCAAAAACACAGCATCAGTGGGACCAGACGGTGTCCCAGGCTGTGTCCTACATGAGCTCAAAGACTAACTAACCCCCTCACCTAAACACACTCTTCAAACTCAGCCTCTCCACAGGCTACATACCCATAGAGTGGTGCACAGCAATGGTTATTCCGCTCCACAAAGGTGGAGCCACAACAGACCCTAGAAACTATCGCCCTATAAGCCTGATCAGCTTGGTCTGCAAGGCTATGGAGCGCATCATCATGGAATTCATTAACAGAGACATTGAGAACCTCCAAACACTGGATCCTACCCAGTTCGGCTTTGTTAAGGGCAGATCATGCCTCCTAAACCTGGTGGACTTCTTTGAGACAGTTACCAAGGCTATAGATGAGAGAAAGATGGTACACACAGCCTACCTAGACCTCGCAAAGGCCTTCAACACCATTCCCCATTCTGGTATTATAGACAAGCTCACCAGCCTGAACATAAACCCCTACATCACAAGATGGGTTGTCAACTGGCTCATGGACAGAGCCCACATGGTGAGAGTTGTGGACTCTAAACCAGTTACAAGTGGCATTCCCCAGGGCTCAGTTCTAGGACCCCTCCTGTTCGGCATATACTTCTCAGAGGTACAGGCAAGCACAGGAGGACTATGGCTGACCAAGTTCGCAGGCGACTGCAAACTAGGGGCTATAATTGACTCTCTAGCTGACACAGACATCCTCCAAAAGGGTCTCACTGAGACGGATACCTGGTGTCAAAATTATGGCCTCAAGCTAAATACCAAAAAGTGCATAGTCATCCCCTTTGGAAAAAACAAAGTTCCCACAAACAACCACATAGGTGGTAGTCCCCTAAATACGGAAGATGTAATAAGGGATCTGGGGACCCAAGTAGATTGTAATCTCACCTTTGATAGTCACATTGCCAATGTGGTTAGACAATCCTTCTACATAGCCCACCTAATCACAAAAGGGTTCACATCCAGATCAAAAGAGGTCATTGTGCCCCTCTACTCATCACTCGTGGACAGAGGCACAGGGAGCTAATCTAAGGAGGTGGTGAAAGTCAACACATTCTGGCTAGGCTTATAAATGCCTTTGGGCAGATAGCCTAGTACCTACCTATGAACCTAGACTGAGAGATGTGCAACCGAGGAACTAACTAGAATGAAGGTAATCGTTTGAATTGGGACTGTCAGTGCATAGCCTGGACATACAGAGACTGAATAGCCAGGTTTAAATATACTAAACCTGAAATGACATTTCTTGAATATTCCATTTTATATGAGGTATGGTGATCTCTGAGATGGTGTATATATAGGTTCAGGGGTACAGAAGCTTGGTCCCCTTCCATGCGTTGGGGAATACAAGGAATCCTGTCCATCTGCAAAAAAACAAATTTAATGTAGAAGGGCAGTATTCAATATTGATTCATCTCCTGCATTTTCTGTCTTTTTTTCTGCATTTTGGGGCTCAGCATTGAGAGTTTTGACATAACAAGGAGTGGGAATGAAGTGAATAGTAATACAGAGGGTAAGCTGGTAAGAATGTGTCATAATATGTATAAAGTGGTGAAAGGAGGAAGTGAAATGCAAGGAAAACATGGGAAGTCAAGAAGTATGAGACCTTTTATGTGTCCACCAAACAAATAACCCCCTAAATACCTGCTCAAGAGATCTAAACTCCTACTGAAACATATGTAGGACCTGCTGGTGTGATAGCCATCTCTTCCAGACAATCCCTATTTTATGGTGTAGACTTCTCTTCGATGTAAAGCAAAGAAGCTCCTAGACCTTTTTTAAAAATAACCTAAAAGAATGGATGGGCAATTGTAAATACAGCCTGGGTCTCGTCCCTCAAGCTGTCCTTGAAAGGGGTGAAAACTAGATATTTTTATGTCAGTCGGTACTTATGACATGAAATGTTCAGGCTAGCCTACAAATGAGCCACAAGATCACTAGTTAAAAATTAACCTGTGAACATTTGGAGGCAAGCACATGAAGTGAACATGTAGGCATGATGTGGTTAAAGCTGCATGGCATGAATTAAATTAAGAGACATTACTAAGATCATGCAAGAAAAGCTGGCATGAAGCTCAATATGATCTTGGTACATTAACTGCCTTATCTATGATTTTAATAAAGTTAATACAAATAATTAATCCAAAACATGCTATTATATGATTCTAAGACTGCTGCTAAAAGACATATATATATCTGAAAATGTGGCCACAATGAACAGATTAATGTTCCAGTAACCCACGAATGTGAAACACAAGAGTAGCCTGTATTATTCTCAATGCTGGGAAAATAGCAATATATGGCCAAAAATAGATGAAAGGCTTTGACATAAATAGGCAAATACTCAAGAAGCTGCAAATGTATGCTAAAACAATAAAAAATGTACTGTAGATAAAAGCTATTATATTTGATAACATTGTTTTACTTTTCACATGTTTTTCTTTAAATGTACTTGTTTATTGTCATTTCCAGGGCCGAACCTTAAAATGGTCCACTGAGATCAATGTTCTGCCCTAGTTAATAAAAGGGGGATTCCCTGGGGCAGACCCAGAACATGCTAGAGAATACCCTTGGATGCCACTGGAACAGCTGGTGATTGTTGTTGAAGGGAGGTCTAGGGTAAGCTTATCAGATTGCTATATCTGTGGCTGCCACGGATGGGTGGAGAGATGCTGTGTCTTCTAGTTTAGCCCACTTTTGATGCTTTTGGTAAATGTGAACTATGTGCAAATAAAACAGCATTGCTGACCCTATCTGGTTAGATGTCAGATCGCGGGCTTCTGTAAGAAGTCTCTTAAAGCAGTTGAGTAAGAAGGTGTGTTTGGGTATATGTAGGTGACCTGTAAAAGTGAAGGTTATGAGACAAGTGCATTGAAAATTGTTAGCTCTGGCTTGGAGGAGGGGGAGTAATGCAGTATCATCCACAGGAGCTTGTACTCTGTGAAAAGGCATCTGTGGTATAAGAAATGATGGAGTTCTTACAGCAGAAAACTTAGCAATGTTAATGGAGTGAGGTCAGGACCTAATGAAGAAGAAAGACATGACAGTTTTGTTAGTTACTTAAAAGGGAAACTTAGAACAAGTTTGTAAGGAAGTCAGTTGAACATCAAGAATGATGGTGGGGAACATAACCCAATAATGGGAAAAAGTTATGGTTAAATAAAAATGTAATTTGCACAGGACAGAGTTGATCAGAATGAATCACAATGGGACTTCTAGTGATCAGTTCAAGGCTAAGTTATGGTGCATTCTGGGAAGGATGTGAATGTTTTATTGCCGACTTTAGAAATCTGTTATAAAATTCCTTGTGGATAACAAAACAGTAATAGAAGTTTCATGGGATTATTTATTAATGCTTAACATTGAAGAATGTCTTGTATTAAAGAAAATAGTATGCTACATTACAGTGCCCTACTATACAGTCTCTCTTGTTCTATATATGCATACATTACGGAGATGTCCCTGTGATACTGAATTATTCATCTTCCTCTGTTAGCAGCATGATTAATAAAGCTGAATAGTATTCAAGCAGATTAAATATTAAATGTAACAATAATCAATGTGGTATTGGCAGTAGGAGGAAGAATGTATCCAGATGAAAATGTATGTATGGCACACATGTAGTTGCACACTAGGGTTATTATAACCATTGGTAATAATGGCAAAAAGCATATGCAATAACTGACCAGATATTATGGGGCTTGTTCATAAATATATATAATCTGTAGTCCTATATAAACAAGATATATAGCTTAACTGACCTTTCTTGTGGTCAAAAAGACTAAAAAGTCAGTAAGTGGGGTATAAAGAATTCAATCTAGAGTAGAAGGAATAAAGTAGAAATCTCACTGCAGTAATGAAATATCTCTAGGAATTGTTAGCGCAAATTAGGTAATCAAAGCTTATTTCTGTGGCTGCATTCAGTGCTACTGAAGTGCTGACACTAAGCAT